>NW_024070213.1:28779144-28960923 GCF_014754425.2 Oryx dammah
GAACTCCAGGGGATGGTGATGGACAGGGAGGCCTGGCGTGCTGCGATTCATGGGGTCGCAAAGAGTTGGACACGACTGAGTGACTGAACGGAACTGAACTGAACTGATGCTTTCCTTTATTATTTTTATTTTCTCTTTGAAGACTAACTTATCTGATATTAATATAGGTACTCTAGCCTTATTATATATATTCTTTTTTGGGCTTTTTATATATTTTTAACATGCATTTAACTTCAACTTACTTATTTTTTTATATACAAACTGTCTCTTTGGGGGCTAATAACAATTCATCAGGGTATCTTGGCTAAAGCGAGGGGAAATATTTTTGTAAAATTCTCCTAAGGTGATTCTGATCTCGCTCTAAATCCTGAGGTTAGAACGTGTGAGTGTTTGTTTTGTTGCATTTGATTGCTTATGGCAAAAGTGAAAAGATGCAGAAGATTATTCCCCAAGGGTGAATGTGGACTTTATTTTTGTTGCAAGAGGAATAGAGAATCACCTGGCTCAAACAGTTAGGGCATTAATGTGGCAGAATACAGCATTCAATCAGTTCCTTGAGGATTTTCTCTTGTTTATGACTTTAAAGTCATTAGAATAGTTACTTCTGAATGCCTGTCTGCTAGGCAAACACATAAGAAGCCACATTTATACGACTTCTTGATGTTTCTTGAATTGAGAGTATAGGGTGTCACCATTCTTGGGGGCTCAGTGGTAAAAGAATCTGCCTGCCAAACAGGAAATGTGGGTTTGATTCCTGGTCGGGAAGATCCCCTGGAGTGGGAAATGGCAACCCACTCCAGTATTTTTGCCTGGGAAATCCCATGGACAGAGAGGAAACTGGCGGGCTACAGTCCATGGGGTCATAAAAGTGTTGGACACAACTGAGTGAGCATGCACACACACACACACACACACACACACACACACACGTGTGTCATGTCACAAGAAAAGGGTGAGGTCTAAGGTCAGAATTGTTTCTACTAATGTTCAGGAGAATTGATAAATTAATAAGTTTGTTATTGGTAATGAAGGTTTTAGTGACAGAGGCGCTCTGGGGTTTGCACAAATCACTTGACTTCTCTGTTCCCTAGATTCCTCATCTGTAAAACAAGTGGCTTGGACTAAAGCATAGCTTTTAAATGATGCTATAGCAGGACACTTTGAATGAAATCAGAAAAGGAAGCTGAATATGAGAAATAGAAAAAAAGGGAGTCTGCATTGGTTGAAGGCCAGGTGTTGTCTGCTAGGCTTCCCCGTGTTTTTAAGTTGGCTCCTCAGGAAAAGGGTTTTCCCATCCCTTTCTGATTTTACTAGTTTGTGAACCACCATTTGAGAACTGTTGCTCTGAATTCCCTTCAAGCTCCAGAGATCAGCAAATCTTTTGTTTCTGAGTTGTAAGAAAGATTGAAAGTTTATAGGATGGATGGAAATTTCACTTTTTATTTATGTTCACTAATTCTCAATTAAATTCTTGAGGAGGTGGAATCTCTACTTCTATCTGAATCTGATTCCTTAATCTGACTGCTGCCTCCGCCAACACTTATTTCATCAGTTATCTCCTCTTTATCCTGTAATCCTGAATTTTCAGTGATTTCTTTCATATGCTCAGACTTCTTTCACTTCACTTCCTCTCTCTCTCACTCACACTAAAGCAAATACAGTTGTTCCCTCCACTGACACTTCATCCTCTTTTATATACCATCCTAGAGAAAAAAACAACAAACAACAAAAAACCTGTTTTCTGTCTTTATTTCCTCACTTACTCATATTTTGGTCCAAGAAGTCTGGATTTCATTATTACCCTTACATTGACACACATGACTGAGCAACTAAAACTTCACTGAAAGTTCTTTTACTAAGTTTACCTTTTAATTGTCAAATCAACCAAAAAAATTCAGGGTTTCTTTTATTTAAAACTTGAGGTTATTTAACACTCGCTCATCCTTTTAACCATCAATCTACTATCTTGTGATCTATTTGCTAGTTTGTCTTGTGGGCTTTCTTTCTTCCTCTTCCTTTTCATATTATCCTTCCTTTTCCTTTATCTTTGGCATTTTTCAAATAATGAATTTTCTCTGGACAGTTACATCCATGCCCAAGGCTTGTGACATACTTGTTGCCAAACCTAAAAATCTGTACCTCAAGCTCATACCTGTCTCCAGATTTCAAGACTCGTTTTCCAATAGGAGACTCTGGTTCAGTTCAGTTCAGTCACTCAGTCGTGTCCGGCTCTTTGTGATCCCATGGACTGCAGCATGCCAGGCCTCCCTGTCCATCACCAACTCCTGGATTTCACTCAAACTCATGCCCATTGAGTCAGTGATGCTTTCAAACGATATCATCCTCTGTTGTCCCCTTCTCCTCCCACCTTCAATCTTTCCCAGCATCAGAGTCTTTTCCATTGAGTCAGTTCTTTGCACCAGGTGGTCGAAGTATTGGAATGTCAGCTTCAGCATCAGTCCTTCCAATGAATATTCAGGACTGATCTCCTTTAGGATGGACTGGTTGGATCTCCTTGCAGTCCAAGGGACTCTCAAGAGTCCTCTCCAACACCGCAGTTCAAAAGCATCAATTCTTCGGCACTCAGCTTTCTTCACAGTCCAACTCTCACATCCATACATGACTACTGGAAATACCATAGCCTTGACTAGACAGACCTTTGTTGATAAAGTAATGTCTCTGCTTTTTAATATGCTGTCTAGGTTAGTCATAACTTTTCTTCCAAGGAGTAAGCGTCTTTTGATTTTATGGCTACAGTCACAATCTGCAGTGATTTCAGAACCCCCCAAAATAAAGTCTGCCACTGTTGCCCCATTTCCCATGAAGTGATGGGACCAATGTTGAGTTTTAAGCCAACTTTTTCACTCTCCTCTTTTACCTTCATCAAGAGGCTCTTTAGTTCTTTTTCACTTTCTGCCATAAGAGTGGTGTCATCTGCATATCTGAGGTTACTGATATTTCTCCTGGCCATCTTAATTCCAGCTTGTGCTTCCTCCAGCCCAGTGTTTCTCATGATGTACTCTGCATATAAGTTAAATAAGCAGGGTGACAATATACAGCCTTGACGGACTCCTTTTCCTATTTGGAACCAGTCTGTTGTTCTATGTCCAGTTCTAACTATTGCTTCCTGACCTTCATACACATTTCTCAAGAGGCAGGTCAGGTGGTCTGGTATTCTCATCTCTTGAAGAATTTTCTACAGTTTATTGTGAGCCACACAGTCAAAGGCTTTGGCATAGTCAATAAAGCAGATGTTTTTCTGGAACTCTCTTGCTTTTTCCATGATCCAGTGGAGGTTGGCAATTTGATCTCTGGTTCCCCTGCCTTTTCTGAAACCATACTGAATATCTGGAAGTTCACAATTCATGTACTGTTGAAGCCTGGGTTGGAGAGTTTTGAGCATTAGTTTACTAGCATGTGAGAAGAGTGAAATTGTGTGGTAGTTCGAGTATTCTTTGACATTGCCTTTCTTTGGGATTGGAATGAAAACTGACCTTTTCTTGTCCTGTGGCCACTGTTGCATGTTCCAAATTTGCTGACATATTGAGTGCAGCACTTTCACAGCATCATCTTTTAGGATTTGATAGAGCTCAACTGGAATTCCATCACCTCCACTAGCTTTGTTTGCAATGATGCTTCCTAAGGCCCACTTGACTTGGCATTCCAGGATGTCTGGCTCTAGGTTGGTGATCACACCATTGTGATTATCTGGGTCATCTTTTTTGTACAGTTCTTCTGTGTATTCTTGCCACATCTTCTTAATATCTTCTGCGTCTGTTAGGTCCATACCATTTTTGTCCTTTATTGTACGCATCTTTACATGAAATGTTCCCTTGGTATCTCTAATTTTCCTGAAGAGATCTCTAGTCTTTCTCATTCTATTGTTTTCCTCTATTTCTTTGCATTGATCGCTGAGGAAGACTTTCTTATCTCTCCTTGCTATTCTTTGGAACTCTGCATTCAAATGGGTATATCTTTCCTTTTCTCCTTTGCTTTTTGCAAAGCAAAAGAGGAGACCCCAAAGGCATCACATCCTCAAAACTTCTGTAATAGAATTCACTTTCTCCCTGCACGTGCTGTGTCAGTCCTTAATTGATTGCTTCTCAGCCCCAAATCCATTCTTCATTGTCTTCTCTGTGACAATAACACAGCTGAAGCCTGGAAATATATTTCCTTTACCAACTGACTAGATGGCAGAAGAAAGTGTTGAAGGACACCATTGGGGGTAGGGCTATCTCTTCCATAGCTCCTTCCCCTTGATAGGCTCACCATAGCCAGCAACCCACAGAACTTTCCCACAGGTATGCTTCCTCGATGCCCAGTGGGTAGCTGTCTGTTGAATCCCACAGTGTTGTGCCTCCCCATGGATGGCTTCCTCCAGTACCTCAGAGATTAAAATCTTAATCTCTGGTTACGTGGTCTGCTGGCATGATGTGCATGTGTGCTCAGTTTCTCAGTCATGTCCGCCTTTATGAGACCCATGGAGTGTAGTCCACCAGGCTCCTCTGTCCATGGGATTCTCCAGGCAAGAATACTGGAGTGGGTTGCCATTTCCTCCTCCAGGGGATCTTCCCGACCCAGGGATTGAACCAATGACTCCTGTGTCTCTTGCTTTGACAGATGAATTCTTTACTACTAGCACCACCTGGGAAGCTGGCATGACAGCTCTGCATAATATTGGGTTGATCAAAAAGTTCATTTGGTTTCTCCATAAATTGCTACAAAACCTGAACAAACTTTTTGTCCAGCTCAATACTTGGTCATCACTGGGTCCTGGCTGCCCCTCTCCATTGAATTCTGGAATTCAACCATGGTGGGAGACAGGGGCTTCTTTCAGACTTTCTTCTTCCTTGAGTATTTTGCTTGAGCCCGAGAGTTAGTGACTACTCCATGTATCTGTTATTTCTGAAATCTTTAAAGTTTCTTTTCCGTTTAGTAGGTTATCCCCTTGATGTTGTTGTTCAGTGGCTAAGTCATGTCCAAATCTTTGCAACCCACGAACTGCAGCATGCCAAGCCTCCTGGTCCCTCACCCCTGTCCCTCACCATTGTGACACATGTCATATAGGTTACCCCCTATTTTACTTAAATTTTCTCTCTTCAAATTACCATATGATTTCTGTCTCCTCATTAAACCCATGTACAAACACAGAACTCCTCTTGGCTTTCCTCATGACAGAGACCATCATGACCAGCACTCCTTCTCATTCCTAAGATCTGTCAATCAACAGGTCCAATTACTCATTTAAATAGTTTTCTTATGCCTGTCTCCTCTACTGCTGATGTCTTTGTCCATATCTTTTGTTATTTGTGCTCTTCTGTAGCGTCCTTCATATTCTTGCATATTCAATCACAATGTCATTACAATTAGCTTTCTAACCCATACATATGATGTCTATCCTCCTTTGTATGCTATGAAACACCTGTGGTGATTGGATTCCTACTTGTCTGCTTGGCTCATATCCCAGCTCTCATAACCCATACCCTTTCGCTGGTGGCCCAGATGGTAAGGAATCTGCCTGCAGTGCAGGAGACCTGGAGAAGGGAATAGCAACCCACTCCAGTATTCTTGCCTGGAGAATTCCATGGACAGAGGAGGCTAGCAGGCTACAGTCCATGGGGTCCCAAAGAGTCAGACACTACTGAGTAACTAATACTTTCACTTTACTTCTGGTTTTATAGTTTCAACATCTGTGCTGTGAGTATTCTTGATCTTCTCCTTGAAATTCTCCTGACCATCTAGAAAACACTTACAACTGTGAACCTTCTTCAGTTTTCTGATACAGGCATGGCTGATTCTTTGTCTACAATCCCATTGTACTTGATATAATCCTCCTCTGCAACAGGTATAATTGTCCCCAGTTCTGTCTCTTCAGTCATTTTTGAGTATCTTAAGGAGAAAGACTTCTGTATTTTTCCTGGATTCGTGTCCTCACAGTGCCTGGGGGCTTTTAAGGCATTTAATAAATATTTGCCAACACACTGAATTATAGTGACATTTTTATAAAAGAAATTTCAAAACACAAATTAAGGTTTCTGAACTTCCATTGTGGGAGACTGTTTTGACCCAAAGTTTTATAAGGACTCAGTGAGAAAAAAGCAGTGTTATCTTTTTAAAATGGCATTTATTTTATTAAAAACTTTTAAAACAATTTTTTTGGCCATGCTGTGTAGCACGTGGGATCTTAATTCCCCAACCAGAGATTGAAGCCCTGCTCTCTGCATTGAAAGAATGGAGTCTTAACCACTGGACTGCCCAAGGAAATTCCCCAAAAGGCATTTATTACTTTTCTTTTTGTACTAGGAGAATGCAAATAAGATAGAAAGGACAGGAAAGATGTATATATAACCCATCCTTTACCTCTTGCGTTACGTCAGTCAGTGAGTTCAGTTCAGTCTCTCAGTCATGTCCGACTCTTTGTGACTCCATAGACCAAGGGACTCTCAAGAGTCTTCTCTGACACCACAGTTCAAAAGCATCAATTTTTTTGGTGCTCAGCTTTTTTTATGGTCCAACTCTCACATCCATACATGATTACTGGAAAAACCGTAGATTTAACTAGATGGACATTTGTTGGCAAAGTAATGTCATTGCTTTTTGATATGTTATCTAGGTTGGTCATAGCTTTTCTTCCATGGAGCAAACCTCTTTTAATTTCATGCTGCAGTTACCATCTGCAGTGATTTTGGAGCCCAAGGAAAGAAAATCTGTCACTGTTTGCCTTGTTTCCCCATCTATTTGCCATGAAGTGATGGGACCAGATGCCATGATCTTAGTTTTCTGAATGTTGAGTTTTAAGCCAGCTTCTTCACTCTCCTCTTTCATTTTCATCAAGAGGCTCTTCAGTTCCTCTTCACTTTCTGCCACAAGGGTGGTGTCATCTGCGTATCTGAGGTTATTCATATTTCTCCCAACAATCTTGATTCCAGCTTGTGCTTCCTCCAGCCCGGCATTTCGCATGATGTACCCTGCATATAAAATAAATAAGCAGGGTGATAATATACAGCCTTGATGTACTCCTTTCACAATTTGGAACCAGTCTGTTGTTCCATGCATTACTTTTGCAGAATAAAGAACGGAGGTCCCACAAATTGTAGTAACATTTCAGCTCTTCAGGCACAGAGTTATAGCTAAGAGATAACATTTTTTGGAATCTTATCATGTATCACATACTATGTCTGCAACCTGTACAGGTGTTATCTCTCTCTCCACCATCCTGGAAGGTAGGCAATTTTAAGCTTTCCATGCACAAGTGAGGAAGGTAAGTGTTAGATCATTCAATTGTGTCTGACTCTTTTGGACCCCATGGATGGTAGCCTGCCAGTCTCCTATGTTCATGGAATTCTCCAGGCAAGCATACTGGAGTGGGTAGCCATTCCCTTCCCCAGGGGATCTTCCCAACACAAGGATTGAACCAAGTCTCCTGCATCACAGGCAGATTCTTTACCATCTAAGTCACCTATATATTTCTTACCTTAAAGATGTATACTCAAGATATAACTTAAGTACTTTTGAAAAAGTGATGGAATAGTTACAATGTATCGTGGGATCCCCAAGTATAAGGTCAGTTTCTGGTGTCTCCAAATCTATTACTGTATTGAAACCTATTCCTATGAAACACTCATTTAGTATTTCTTTTATTAGTTTTATAAATTATACTTACTTAGTTTTCCTGGGCATATTTTATGTTAGATAAAAATGATTCCATTTTCATTTTGTGAAGACCTTAGAGTATGCATCTGAAGTGTTACGCAGAATTTACTTGTGACTGGTGAGCTTAGTTGTTTAGAGCTCTGATAATGAAGTCGTGAGTCCACACCTATCTCAACACATTTATTTTGCTTGAGAGCATTATAACAGAGTGCTGAAGAGCATGGGCTCTGAAGCTAGTATCTGTTTTGAATCTTGGTTCTGCTCCTCACCAGCTACATGACTTAGGGCAAAATATGTAGCTTCTTTGTGCTTCAGTTTTTCTCTTTAAAGTGGAGATAATGATATCACTTAACTCGTGAAGTTGTAACAAGGATTAAATGACTATCAGTGATTTTTTAGAGTCTTAGAACATTTTCTGGTGCTCAAAAAAAGAGTTATCCATTATTACTGTTGGTGTTGTTATTGCAATCATTTGATAACCAGAAATTCTATTTTTCAACAATATATTTAACGCTTTGCTACTTGTCTTTTTATGTTCAGTGGTGATGATGATATGCAATGTGACCAGCCACTGCTTTAGGCTCAAACTCACTTCTATTATCTTGGCAACGGCCCATAATGCCCTGAACCAACAGTGATGAGAAACAAGTGAGTGAGTTTGAATAAATTAGTATGAACTGACCATCATTACTGGAAAACCAACTCAAAGAGCACAGAGGGACAAACATGTGTGCTGTTTTTGAATACAAAGGGCTTTTTTTTTTTTTCCCCCTTTCTCAGAAAAAGTCAATTGAATAGCCTGCTGATTTCTCTCTGGTCCCAAGTCTCTGGATAGTATACTTTTTAAAATGTACTAGATGTTTTCTATTTTCTAATTTAGAGGGTACTTGTTAAAGCATTCTACATTTCATCATTAAGCAGCAGATTTCACTCAGCACAAGATGTCATGTTAGAAAACACTTCGGGGCAGTTAAGAAAGGAGATTGCCTGAGTCCATCTCCTTGACGGGGGCTTTATTAATTTTTTGGGAAAAGTTAGCTAGAGCTGTAATTAGTTAATTACTTGATATTTGTCAAAAAATGGCTGATGAGCCTTCTGGCGATTCCAGATAACTCCTATGACTGACAGCAAAGCTAGCAGGAAACCAGCAGAACATCTGGTCACAGGAAAATTACTTATTTTATATAGGTTTTTTCAACCAGCTCTCACACACATCATTCCAGTACTGGAAAGAAAGTCTGTATAAGACAACAGACTAGTTGTTCCCAGTGGGAAATGGGCAGAGGGGAGCGGCAAGATAGCAGTAGGGGATTAAGAGATATAAACTGCTATGTATAAAATAGATAAGCAACAAGCATAAATGATATAGCACAAGGAAATATAGTCATTATATTGTAATAACTTTAAATGGAGTATAAGCTATAAAGTTATTGATTCATTATGCTGTACACCTGAAGTTAATATGTTGTAAATCAACCATACTTCATTAAAAAAAAAAGTCTATATAGAAAGGCTATGAGGAAACAATGACAACTGGACTTGAGAAATTTCTTCATGATGTAAAGAGAGTTGGAAAGTCTGTGCTTTATTATACTGAATACCTATATTTAGTTACAATGTGATCTTTAGTACTTTATTAATTTCCAAATTTAAAGTACTTGACATTATAGAATTTTCTTCCCTGAGTATTTTTCCTGTGGTGTTTAGTCACTCAGTCATGTCCAATTCTTTGGGACCCAATGGACTGTAGCCCACCTGGCTGCTCTGTCCTTGGGGATTCTCCAGGCCAGAATACTGGAGTGGGTTGCCATGCCCTTCTCCAGGGGATCTTCCAAACCCAGGGATTGAACCCAGGTCTCCCGCATTGCAGACAGATTCTTTATCATCTGAGCTACCAGAGAAACCTGGGAATACTGGGATGGGTAGCCTATCCCTTCTCCAGGATATTGATCCAGGAATTGAACTGGGGTCTCCTGCATTGCAGGTGGATTCTTTACCAGCTGAGCTACCAGGGAAGCCCAAATGATAGGTCTCTTGGAGATTGAGGGATTCACACTCAAATATTATTATATCTCCAGATAGGAATGAGGGAGGATTACAGAAAACATGATGGTGATGGGTCCTGATTTCTGAGACACACTTGCCCATGAATGGCAAATGCAAAGCAGATTTTAAAAGACTTGTTAACCTTTTCTATTATTTACATAATTAATAAGTACCCACCTTCCCCAGGTAAATAATGATTCCTTTTACTAACTGATGGAAAAGACTGATAGAAAAATCCTACTTTCTGCCATCTGCTTAGTGTATTTTTCTTTTAGTAAGAAATACATTTATGTGATATGCTTGTGTATGTGTGTGTATGAATGGCT
Source organism: Oryx dammah (assembly GCF_014754425.2). Lineage (NCBI taxonomy): Eukaryota > Metazoa > Chordata > Mammalia > Artiodactyla > Bovidae > Oryx > Oryx dammah. The sequence goes on from NW_024070213.1 coordinate 28,789,170, forward strand.
CTCCAAATCTCATGTGAATGAAAATTACTCAGGAAACTTGTTGAAAATTCACAGTTGTATATTTCATTTTCTGAAACTAGACCAAAGACTCTAACTTTGATCTAGAGTCTGCAGATAAATCTGGTGAAAGAGCTCAGTAGACCATACTTTCAGAAAAACTGGTTTATGGGCTAGAGAGGGGAAACTGAATAATCTCAAATGAAAAAGAGAGGTGATCTTCCGACTGTTTTGTGGCAACAATGCTTGTTGTTGTTGTTCAGTTGCTAAGTTGTATCCCACTCTTTTGCAACCCCTGACTGTAGCTCGCCAGGATTCTCTGTCCACAGGATTTTCCAGGCAAGAATACTGGAGTGGGCTGCCATTTCCTTCTGCAGGGGTTCTTCCTGAGCCAGGGATCAAATCTGCATCTCTTACACTGGCAAGCAGATTCTTTACCACTGGGCCACCAGGGAAGCCCAGTCCTAAGGATACAAAGATTAATAAAATGCTGTCACAGAAAAGATAAAGCTTGAACTATGCTCACCATGTGAGAGTTGGACTATGAAGAAAGCTGAGTGCCAAAGAATTGATGCTTTTGAACTGTGGTGTTGGAAAAGATTCTTGAGAGTCTCTTGAACCACAAGGAGATCCAACCAGTCTATCCTAAAGGAGATCAGTCCCGGGTGTTCATTGGAGAGACTGATGCTGAAGCTGAAACTCCAGTACTTTGGCTACCTCATGCAAAGAGTTGACTCATTGGAAAAGACCCTGATGCTGGGAGGGATTGGAGGCAGGAGAAGGGGACGACAGAGGATGAGATGGCTGGATGGCATCACTGACTCAGTGGACATGAGTGTGAGTGAACTCTGGGAGTTGGTGATGGACAGGGATGCCTGATGTGCTGTGATTCATGGGATAGCAAAGAGTTGGACACGACTGAGGGACTGAACTGAACTGATGCTCACCTTTGGTAGCACTAGTAGGAAAAATAGAGCTCTGGCCAATTTCCCGTAGTGTTTAATAAAAGCAGAATAACTTCAGGGTCTCACAGGTTTATTAAGCAGTATTCTTCAGCAATACTCTTATCTCTTCTTGATCCAGGCTATGATTAATTTTAAATTGTAGACATTTTTATGCGTGTAATACCACCCATGTTGAACCTGAATATAATAACAGTAGGCTGATGAATGAATTCACTTTGGTTCGTTACCCATACTTTGAATGAATTCCTCATTATGCAAATGTATGCAAAATAAAAATCTTTTGTGCTAAGGACACCTCTCTCTCTCTTTTTTTTAAAAAGAGTTAAAACATAAATGAAATCAGGTTCAAGACCATGAACATCAGGGCAACATATGACTGTCACATCTGCTCTCCTTCTGAAGAAGCTTCTTGCAGGCCTTGGGAGTCACTGAAGGAGCCCTTGGTGTAGAAACAACCTGAAGATTCCAAGCAGTGCTCCATGCCATCATCAGAGCTCAGCAAGCTTGCAGCATCCAGGAATGATGTTTCTGTTGGCTCAAGACCCACATCTTGATGCTTTAGACTTACTTTAAAAATTAAAGATGGAAGAAAAAGAATTAATGAGCAAGTTTTTGAAGGCTGGTGAATAACCTTCCAGAAGAGCTTATAGTTTTAGTCCTGTCTTTTGGGAAAACAGATCAGAGAAGGGAATGCTCTTCTTCATTTTCTCTGCCATTTACTCTAAATATTCCATATTTATGCTCTTTATTGGAGGGAAAAAATCCTTTGATTCTGAGTCTCTTCATTTCAAGAAATATGTTTCTGATTTAATCTCATTTTTCCTAAACAAATTAAGATGTAAGTCAACCTAACTCAAAAATAGCCCTCAGTAGAGGAGCTTATACCCCAGTATAATATGACTCAGGTAAAACACCATTTTACATACACTGTGCTATATGTGTCTGTTTATTATATGTGATGCTAAATTGTGTCTGAAGCTTGTGACCCCAGGGACTACAGCCCACCAGGCTCCTCCATCCATGGGATTTCCCAGGCAAGAATAATGGAGTGGATTGCCATTTCCACTCCAGGGGATCTTCACCACCCAGGGATTGTACTCACATCTCTTGCATCTCCTGCACTGGCAGACAGATTCTTTTCTACTGTGCCACTGGGGAAGCCTGAGGCAGGTAAAGCACCATTTTACATACAATATGGTATATGTGTCTACTTATTGATCAGTCAAGAGTAATGTATTGAATATGTACTATAGCCTCAATTCTGTGACTGACACAGAGGATGTATTTGCCTTTCCCAACTAGTCTATACTCCGTTGAGCAGAAATATCATGAAACATAAAAAGTAACTAAAAGTTACTAAAAAGTAACTAAAAGTTCACTAAAAACAAAACCCACCCCCTCTCCCAAAATACTCCAGCCAAAAACCAAATAAATGATGCAAATGATAAGAAATCATACTCAAGGCCAAGGAAGTCCTGGGGTTATCTGTGAATATGCAGTGGAGTAGCAGAAAGCTTGAATCACACCTTAAAGGGTGAATTGAAATTAAACAGTTTTGGATGCTATTATAAAGGCCCTTTGAAAAATGGTGGGCAGTGGTCAACTTTAACAGAGTGGTTGGAACCCAGAACACACAGGGACTGCAGAGGATGATTCAGGAACATAAACGGTGATGTAACCAGCACTAAACAGATGATAGGAGGAACCGGAGATAAAAGCAAGAAGATACATTTTGATTTTTTTTTAAATATATTTTTTATCAGAGTATAATTCTTTTATAATCTTTTGTTAGTTTCTGCTGTACAAAAGAGTGAATCAGCTCTATTAAAGTTGTTACTGTGCTTTGTTGATGAACAAATACTTCGCATGAGGTAGCCAAAGTACTGGAGTTTCAGCTTTAGCATCATTTCCTCCAAAGAAATCCCAGGGCTCATCTCCTTCGGAATGAAGGATCTCCTTGCAGTCCAAGGGACTCTCAAGAGTCTTCTCCAACACCAGAGTTCAAAAGCATCAGTCCAACTCTCACATCCATACACGACCACTGGAAAAACCATAGCCTTGACTAGATGGACCTTTGTTCGCAAAATAATGTCTCTACTTTTCAATATGCTATCTAGGTTGGTCATAACTTTTCTTCCAAGGAGTAAGTGTCTTTTAATTTCATGGCTGTGGTCCACTGGAGAAGGGAATGGCAAACCACTTCAGTATTCCTGCCTTGAGAACCCCATGAACAGTATGAAAAGGCGAAATGATTGGATACTGAGAGAGGAACTCCCCAGGTCAGTAGGTGCCCAATATACTACTGGAGATCAGTAGAAAAATAACTCCAGAAAGAATAAAGGGATGGAGCCAAAGCAAAAACAATACCCAGTTGTGGATGTGACTGGTGATAGAAGCAAGGTCCAATGCTGTAAAGAGCAATATTGCATAGGAACCTGGAATGTGAGGTCCATGAATCAAGGCAAATTGGAAATGGTCAAGCAGGAGATGGTAAGAGTGAACGTCAACATTCTAGGAATCAGAAAACTAAAATGGACTGGAATGGGTGAATGTAACTCAGATGACCATTATATCTACTACTGTGGGCAGGAATCCTTTAGAAGAAATGGAATAGCCATCATGGTCAACAAGAGTCCAAAATGCAGTATTGGATGCAATCTCAAAAACGACAGAATGATCTGTTTGTTTGCAGGGCAAACCATTCAATATCACAGTAATCCAAGTCTATGCCCCAACCAGTAATGCTGAAGAAGCTGAAGTTGAATGGTTCTATGAAGATCTACAAGACCTTTTAGAATTAACACCAAAAAAGATGTCCTTTTCATTATAAGGGATTGGAATGCAAAAGTAGGAAGTCAAGAAACACCTGGAGTAACAGGCAAATTTGGCCTTGGAATATGGAATGAAGCAGGGCAAAGACTAATAGAGTTTTACCAAGAAAATGCACTGGTCATAGCAAACACCCTCTTCCCACAACACAAGAGAAGACTCTACCTTATCTTACACCTATATATTTTCTTGAACTTTTTAGGCTGTAATCATTGCATTCCTAGAGTGATATTTATCCCTCTCTTTCTCTTCCTCTAAAGGTTTTATTGGTTTCAAGCTTTACTGGGGTATTATTAACAAATAAAAACCATATATATTTAAGGTTTTTAAACATGATGTTTTTACATTGAACTCAAAGTAACAGAAAATAGAAAGGTGGTTACCAGGGTCTGGCATATATAGGAAATAGGTAGATATTAGTCAAAGGATATAAACTTACAGAAATAAGTGAATAGGTTCTAGGGATCTAATAATTTTTATACCAAAATCATCATGATCAACAGTAACAAATGGAGTGGGACAAATGTAGGACACTTTGACACAATCCATAGTCACCCTTGCTGTATCCGGAGGAGAAAGAAATTCCTCAGGGATACCTGCTTTATTCTCTGTGAACACATGGGTGACTCAGAACATGTGTGATAAGAGCAAGGTGACAGGCTCAACTTCATGAGAAGCTTGTTGACATCACTCTGTTACTTCATATTTATCCATCCAACATTCAGTCTGCGTTTGTTCATAATGGTGAGGGACTGTGAATGGATTAATCTAACTCTGCCAGCTTTTCTAGAAGAATCTCATATTAGCCAAGCTCTGGTAACTTAGATTTCTCTGATGAAGGGCAGCAATTTGAATTATTTGGTTAACAGTTAAAAATCCTTTTTTGAAAAAGAACTTTTATTGGAGTAGAGTTGATTTATAATGGTGTGTTAATTTCTGTTATGTAGCAAAGTGAACCAGTTTATACATAAACATGATCTACTTTCTTTTAGATTCTTTTCCCATATAAGTCATTAGAGAGTATTGAGTAGACTTCCCTGTTCTGTACAGTAAGTTCTTATTGGTTATCCTTTTTATATATAGTTGTTTGTATATGTAAAAGACAGGCAAAGAGGGTCTCCTAATTACCTTGAACATTTCTTTTCAAAATGTTGCAAACCTGAAGTAGAAACAAGCCTGAGAGTATCCTTTAAAAATCAGTTTTAAGTTATTGAACACAAAGTGGTTATATAGATAATGTGAGAGGGAATTCACTTAGTAACTCTGATTAATTAAGAGTGAATTAAAAGTAACCTCTAAAGATGGAAATATGAAACTGAGCCAGAGAGATTACTAGCCAAAATTTTTGTGGGCCGAAGAGGGAAACAAGAGATAAATAATTAAATGTAACCTATAACCATGTTTGCAATGAATATGTTGGCCAAAGCTCACTAGAGCAAATATTATTATGATAGTTTCTGCCCAAAGGGGAAAAAAAATCTAAGTCATAGTTTAGGATCCATCTTGTAAAGTACTATTACAGTGCCAAAAAAGATTTACAGTGCCAAAAAAGATTTACAGTGCAGGCAATTAATTTTAACCATTCCAAAGTGTTTATTGTCATAGGGTTTCTAGTGAAATAAAAACACAGAATTGTAATAGGTATTATCATTTTGTCATTGAATGACATGAGAGAAATTAGCCTAAAACTCAACAAAGAGCATGCAATTCAGAAATACTATTTGATATTATTTCTAATTGACCCTGCTATTGTAGACATAAAAAGAAGGACAATGTTAGTGGTGATAATAAAAATGTTATGTTCAGTTTCAGTTCAGTCACTCAGTCATGTCCGACTTTTAGGCCTCCCTGTCCATCACCATCTCCCTAGAATAAAAATATTCTTCGGTGAATTTAATTGTGTTTCCATCCTTATAAGGACAGAGCAGAAATCTTCCTCTTTCTCCTCCACTTCCTTCTCCAATGATGATATGGTGATTGAAATGAACAGTGTGTGAGATTTTTCTTAAAATGCAAATGCTTCAATTAAATATTAAAGTTGACAATATTTTGATGAAAGTAGAGGACATTTTTGTAATACATACATGAGGATGTGCTTGAGTGTATCCAATTTTTAATTTCTGGGTGAATGTACTAAAATTTCTCTAACAAGGCATAGGCATGAAATTTTAAACATGAAATGGTTAAAAACATTGATGGTTGGAATCGCACGCACTATTTTCTGTCTTCTAGAATTCTCATGAGTAGTTCAGAAATGCTATCACAGCACATTAAATGTTATCATACTGATTATTTATCACATGGTTAATTATGCCTAATGCAAAGTGAGAGTTTACTGCAGCTGATTATAATTGGATGTATTTGGCTGCAGTTAGAATTTGTAATGGTGCAAGGTTTATATTTTAGCTTGGTGTGAGAAAGGGAAAAGCTTTGGTAATGAATTTATAGCAATAATTAGGTCATGATTTACTGCTAAAAGCATTGCAGTTAGGCATTTCTATATATATCTTTCAAGACTGAGGGCATACACACATATTTATCTGTAAAACATATAATCAAAGACATTGCAATGCTAAAGCAAATTGATTTCCTTTTACTACGTGATTTTTGTGTTATCGTTTTGAAGACTCTTTGAGATCACTTTGAGAGGTAGAACTGGAAGTCTTTTTATGTATTTAAAATTTCAAAACAAATTGCTATTGTTAGTAGACTAATATCAAATTTAGTAACACATTTTTCAGTAGTCTGGGCATCTATGTAAGTAAAAATCTAAGTAAGCTTATTAGATGGAAAGAGTTATAGAATAGTACATCTTAAATTTCCTTGCACAGAACAAAAGATGCTTCCCATAAGGATATCAGCATACTCCTTGTTCTTCAACTTCTCTGTAGCCAATAATACTAAATTGAGAATGAATTTGCTCAAGTTGGCAACTATGGATATCTCTAATCCTATTATAGTTATAATCAAATATATTTTTATTCTTTCATATGCAAGAAGCAAATTCACTACAAAATTCACATCATGAAGGACATTTTGAATTTTAACTTTTGGCACATAATTTAAATGAAATTTAACATTTTAATTTTATATATTTAAGTGCTGAAATTTTATGACAGCATTTTGCCCTTTATCCTGTTTAGTATTGAATATTTTGGTTATTATTTGACTTAGATTATGGAAAAGATGGCTTAAAGCTAGAAAGAATAGCTAATACTTAAAATGGCAAAATAAGACTAAAAAAAGTACTAGAGAGGAATCAATACTTTGTAATGTAACAAGGATAAATATAAAGCCTAGAAACTAGTTTAAAATTAACAGGAATATAATGGAGAAGTCTTAATTTTATAGGAAAATGTCAGAAACACCTTTGGGTTTTAGTGGACCATGGTTTTAAAAATAGCCAGATGGTGCTAGCAAAATTTAAAACTAAGAGGACTGAACTCAGGTCAAAGATGTTTGTAGAAGACCCTCGGCTTTCTGGTGTTTGGATCAAGTCTCCTGGCCTGTGTTAAGACCTGGGTGCCTCAGGAGCATTCCTGATCATTGGGGACCATCTGGGTGGGATGGGCAGAGAGGAGGTAGAAAGACTTCTGAGGTGGTTGAAGTGAGCCTGTGCAGTTGAGCGACGGATTGGTAAGACCTGACCTCTGAGGGAGTGTTGAGGTCACCGCACATGCTCAGTCTGAGGAAGAGTTGCTTAATGGAGACTCGACTGTGTGCAGAGTGTTGGAGGCTATAATTTAGAAGTGGAAATGAGTTTATTGGTTAGTATCCTGGGAAGCCTAAAGGTGAAAAGAATAAGAACATTCATACAAAGTTACAAGTGAAAGTTGCTTAGTTGTGTCCTACTCTTTGCAACCCCATGGACTGGAGTGGCTGCAATTCTCCAGGCCAGAATACTGGAGTGGGTAGTGGTTCCTTTCTCCAGGGGATCTTCCCAACCCAGGGATAAAACTGGGTCTCCTGCATTGCAGGCAGATTCTTTACCAGCTGAGCCACCAGGGAAGCCCAAGAACATTCATGGTATATGTAAATTATTATATATATTTCTTATGCAAGAAACTTTCCCCAAATACAAACCAACCAACATGGGGACTGTCAGCCTCAGTGGGTGAGTCTCTTAAACTCTGAAATATGCAGGTAGGAGCTAAATTTTTAATGATTCTTTGCAACTTCATAGACTATAACCCGCTAAGCTCCTCTGTCCATGGATTTCTCTGGGCAAGAGTACTGGAGTGGGTTGCCATTCCCTTTCCCAGGTGCCCTCCTGACCCAGGGATTGAACCTGGGTCTCCTGTGTTGCAGGTGGATTCTTTACAGTCTGAGCCACCAGGGAAGTCTTATGTAAAGGGTTCTTGGCTCCTATGACCCACCAAGTCCCAAACTTCTTTATGATTCTTTAGGTTCTCTCTGGGCATTTGAAGAAGTATATTTTATTTCTGTGTTCAACCATAACAAAAGTTAATCAGTATTGCATTTGGGAAATCAGGAACAGAATTGTGAACTATTCAAAACCAAAAAATGCCTAACAAGTGGTGAAAGTTTTTAACTTAAGATTCCTCTGTTTGGTCCTATATATCATACAGCTTTCTGGGGGTGATTGCTCTCACTTGCAAATTTGTAATTTGCAGAATTGGGTTGAAGTGATGGAACATAGAAAAAGAAGACAACCTCAAAATGTTAGGCTTTGCATGAATTTTAATGATTTATTAATGTATGTACAAAGCTTGAATGTTAACTACGGGTCATTGAATGATTTGAGGCAAATTTCCAAAAGGGGAAACGTGTTTCTCTTTCTTCTTCAGATAACAGACGTTATGTAGTAGAGATTCCAAAATAAAAGTAAGAGGTACTGTCTCCATTGTCGACTTGGAGGAAATAAGCTATTTGGAAACTGAGAACAGGAGATGGAAGGATGGTGCTCATGTGGGGATTATGAATGGGTTTGGATCCAACTGAGAATGAGAAAGTAAATGAATTCATTTGATCCCTGTAGGTGATGGTGGCAGTAGTTGTGGTGGTAGGGTGGGGTTGGAGCTGGGAGATGACTCACCCTTGGCACCTAAAAACATGCAGAAGGAAAGAAGCAATGAAATCTTACAACCAAGAGAATATCCGGGGAGGGTCATCTGAAACGAGACGAATCAAGGCCTTTGTAGGGGTAGCCGAGGCATGGCCGTGAATTAAACTTGCTGGCAGAACTAGCTGCGGGAAAATATATGAGTGGTGGTGCAGCAGGTGGGGGACCTCAGGCTTAAGTTGTCCATGGTGGTATTTCTGGCTACTGACATCAGAGTGAAAGAAAACTTCAGCCTTTTTATTGTTTGTTTAAATTGAAGTATATATGATGTATAATATTGTGTTAGTTTCAGGTATGAAGTGATTCAGTTCTTTCTCTATATTTTCAATTCTTTTCTGTTATAGGTTACTATAAGATATTAAATGTAGTTCCTTGTGCTGTACAGTAGGTCCTTGTTGGTTATTTGTTTATATACAATGGTGTGGTATCTGTTGATCCCAGGCACCTGATCTCTCTCTCCACCCCTTTGGTAACCATAAGTTTTCTGTGTCTGAATCTGTTCCTGTTTTGTAAATAAGTTCATTTGTGTTATTTGTTAGATTCCACATATAAGTTATCTAATATTTGTCTTTCTCTGTCTGACATACTTCACTCAGTGTGATAATCTCTAAGCTCACCTATGTCACTGCAAGATTTCATTCTTTTTTTATGGCTGAGTAATATTCCACAGCAGATATATGGCACATCTTCTTTATCCATTCATCTGTCAGTGGACATTTAGATCCATTCATCTGTCAGTGGACATTTAGATTTTCTTCCTTGTCTTGGCTATTGTAAATAGTGCTGCTTTGAACGTTGTGGTGCCTATATCTTTTCTAATTCGAGTTTTTGTCTTTCCTAGATAAGTACCCAGAAGTGGGATTTGTGTATCATATGGTAGCTCCATTTTAAAGAGAACCCCCACACTACAAAACTTATAAGTCTTAAGGTTCTTGAGGTTCTCTTGGGAAGCAGATAACTCTAAGGAGAGGAGTAACAGGGAGTCTTATGGTTGGTTTACTAACAGCTGGCAGATATGTGTTTGTGTGTACGTGTGTGTATGTTTCTGTGTGGAGCCCTTTAGAACAATTGCTTATGGGGCAACTATAAATAAAAACAAAACAAACATTATAAAAATGAACAGTAGAGGAGGGTGACTGTTCTCTCCCAGTCTGTCCTCAGTGAGTGTCCGCATCACTGTTAGCATCCGGAAATCTTCATCCATGTCTCTTCCTTTACCATGTCCTGTCCTTAGTAGCACAAGCTTCTTTATCAAGTGTTTCTGCCACTCTCTAATTTAGGCAAGTCATCTCTTGACAGGATCATTGCTATACCTTCTAATTGGCCTCATTAACTTAATTCTCCATCCTGCAGTCAAAGTGATCTTTTGAAAAGGCAAAACAGATCAGTTCAGTTCAGTTCAGCTGCTTAGTCATGTCTGACTCTTTGTGACCCCATGAACTCCAGCACGCCAGGCCTTCCTGTCCATCACCAACTCCCAGAGTTCACCCAAACCCATGTCCATGGAGTCGGTGATGCCATCCAACCATCTCATCCTCTGCTGTCCCCTTCTCCTCCTGCCCTCAATCTTTCCCAGCATCAGGGTCTTTTCAAATGACTCAGCTCTTCGCATCAAGTGGCCAAAGTATTGGAGTTTCAGCTTCAGCATCAGTCCTCCCAATGAACACCCAGGACTGATCTCCTTTAGGATGGGCTGGTTGGATCTCCTTGCAGTCCAAGGGACTCTCAAGAGTCTTCTCCAACACCACAGTTCAAAAGCATCAGTTCTTCTGGGCTCAGCTTTCTTCACAGTCCAACTCTCACATCATACATGACCACAGGGAAAACCATAGCCTTGACTAGATGGACTTTTGTTGGCAAAGTAATGTCTCTGCTTTTGAATATGCTATCTAGGTTGGTCATAACTTTCCTTCCAAGGAGTAAGTGTCTTTTAATTTCATGGCTGCAGTCACCATCTGCAGTGATTTTGGAGCCCCCCAAAATAAAGTCTGCCACTGTTTCCACTGTTTCCCCATCTATTTCCCATGAAATGATGGGACCAGATGCCATGATCTTCGTTTTCTGAATGTTGAACTTTAAGCCAACTTTTCAATCTCCTCTTTCACTTTCCTCAAGATGCTCTTTAGTTCCTCTTCACTTTCTGCCATAAGGGTGGTGCCATCTGCATATCTGAGGTTATTGATATTTCTCCCGGCAATCTTGATTCCAGCTGGTGCTTCCTCCAGCCCAGTGTTTCTCATGATGTACTCTGCATATAAGGTAAATAAGCAGGTGACAATATATAGCCTTGACGTACTCCTTTTCCTGTTTGGATCCAGTCTGTTGTTCCATGTCCAGTTCTAACTATTGCTTCCTGACCTGTACAGGTTTCTCAAGAGCCAGGTCAGGTGGTCTGGTATGCCCATCTTTTTCAGAATTTTCCACAGTTGATTGTGATCCACACAGTCAAAGGCTTTGGCATAGTCAATAAAGCAGAAATAGATGTTTTTCTGAAACTCTTGCTTTTTCAATGATCCAGCGGATGTTGGCAATTTGATCTCTGGTTCCTCTACCTTTTCTAAAACTATCTTGAACATCTGGAAGTTCACAGTTCACGTAGTGCTAAAGCCTGGTTATATCATCCTTATTTTTTTAAATTGAAGTATTCAGTATTGATTTGAAGTGTTATGTTAGTTTCTGGTTTATAACAAAATGATTCATATTTATATATATTATTTCTCATTATGGCTTATTACCAGACATTGAATACAGTTCCCTGGGCTATAGAGTAGGATCTTGTTATCTATCTTATATATACTAGTGTGTGTCTGCTAATCCCAAACTCCTAATTTCTGCCTCCCCTTTTTCCTCTTTGGTAAACAAAAGTTTGTTTTCTGTGTGTTTGAGCCTCTTTCTGTTTTGTAGATGCAAAATGAGGGAGTCTATCTGGGGCTTAAATTAGGAAGAGAAAGGACCAGTAGTACAATTGCAACAAAGAAACATGGGATTCTATCAGGATCTGGCTTTTCAGTAAGATGAGTAAGTGCTGGATCTAATGTACAGCATGAGGAATACAGTTAACAATACTGTATGATATAGTTGAATGTTGCTGTGAGAGTAGTCTGAAAAGTTCTCACTGTAGTAACAACAACAAAATGGTAATTATGTACAGTGAAGTGAAGTCGCTCAGTCATGTCCAACTCTTTGCCACCCCATGGACTGTAGCCTACCAGGCTCCTCCCTCCATGGGATTCTCCAGGCAAGAGTACTGGAGTGGGTTGCCATTTACCTCTCCAGGGGATCTTCCCGACCCAGGGATCCAACCTAGGTCTCCCACATTCCAGGCAGACTCTTTAACCTCTGAGCTACCAGGGAGAAGGATGTGTTAATTAACCTCATTGCAGTAAACGTGTTCACAATACACACATGTATTAAATCATCACATTGTACACTTAAGCTGGGTATTTTCCCCACCCAGGGATCAAACATAGGTGTCCTGCATTGCAGGTGGATTCTTTACCATCTGAGCCACCAGGGAAGCTGTTATGCAATGCTATGTGTCAATTACATTTTGAGACGGTTGGCAAAAATAACATAAATAACAGGAGCGGTTGTAATTAAAAAAAAAAAAACAACCCTGAAGTCTCAGTGGTTAATACAATAGGAATATGTTTCTTGCTCACACAAAATCCATATAAAATACTTTGGATGGCTTTCCACACAGTGATTCAGCGACTCGGGCTTATTCTCTCCCCTGGCTTTGCTCTCCCCCTGCAAACCTTAGAGTCCTATAGTTTCAGCCAGAAGATGAGGATAGAGTGGTGGAGAAGGAAGCCACACTTGCTATTTAACCACTTCAGCCTGGAAGTGACTCACTTTGGCTTACACGCCATTGGTGAGGACCAGTCATGTGGCCTCATCTAAATACAAAGAGCACTGATTGGGTAAGTGCTTTCCAGAAGCAACTCAATGCCATGGAAGGACAACAGGCATCTTTGGTAGAGAGCTGGCCATCTGCCACAGGCATAGAATGAAATATAGTATTTCATGTGTTGATTTCTATCCATTATCTTGCATTATTGTTTTTTCCCTCAGCAGCTGTTACTAAATTTATGTTGTATTTGTTGATTGTATCTAAGACCAGTTGAACTCTTTCTGGCCCCGGGGGAGAGGCTGATAGGATTTCCCTTTATGACAAATTTTCTCCATATGGTTTTTATCTGTTGAATGGTTGAGCCTTCCATTTTTCTCATTGTGGTAATGATAGGGTGGTAGTAAATTGATGAGATTCTCATTTGCTTGACATCTGACTTGTCCTCCCACTTTGACCCAAGTTGAATGACTTCACAACGTTTTATAATAATTACACATGTGTTTCAAGGGCTTGGTGGGGGTATTGTTTACACATATGGGTTTGTGTATCTGAATATTATAATAGGAAGTCATGCTATTGAGTATATAGTCATTTACTTTGGAAGTAGCATAAGACAAGTTTATTTTGGAATCCTCTTTTGCTGGGCAGATAGAGTGGTAACTAAAATTTTTGAGGTTGAAATAAGTTAGGAGCCCATTGGGGAAAATGATCTATTCTGCTGAGTAAGAACTGTCTTCCAATGCAGTAGGCCAGACCAGAGAAAGTGAGTGCAGTTTTCCTATAGGACAATCAGGAGATAACACACCCTTGGTGGGTGTGGAGCCTGTTCACTTGTTCTCTGACTCTCCTTGTTCCCTTTCTCCACTACATCCAAGTAAGCAGATAAAAGCTTTGAGAAAACTGCCTGTCTCTTCAACAGTGTCAAGAAGAACAAACTCAAAGAGCCATTTATCTGTCTTTCTCTGATGTTGCTTCTTCATCTTTGAGCTATTAGAAGGAGAGATAGTACATGCTCTTAAGAAAAGCAAGTGAATTTTCTGTGACTAAAGTTTGGGGGTAGAGGAGAGGGAGGGATCAGAATATCTGCTAGGAAAGAAATTAAATACTGATTCATCAGTTGAAATTTTATTCAAATCCTATGCACCTGTCTAAGGTGCATTTTGGTGACTGGTACAGGTTACAGTAATTGTTTTTCTGAGATTTTTTTCCTCAAATAAGAAATAGATGAAAAGATCTTGTCCTACTGTTGGTATCCAGATTTATATTTAGCCCAGCCTCATGGAGATGGTGATTTGCTATGAAATATGTGGCTGGTCTGAGCAGAAGTTTGTCTGTGAGATGTAGAAATAGCGGGATTAGGCTGACACCAGGGTGACTCTGTGTAAATTCAGAGGTTACATTTCTTTCTTCCTTTTAATACAAGGTCTATGTGCTGAGGGATAGGCCATCAGAGAGGTTTATGTACTCTCTGAGGGTTTTATTATCCTTCAGAACACAGAACCTTGAACCAAGTAATAGAAATTAGTAGCACACACACTTTTGTGAGCATTAATGACTATAGCCTCAAAACACTGGCCAGCTGTCTCAGATGAAACTGTCCATCTTGTATTTTGGAGTTCTCCTTTATACTCCATGATGGTCACATTTAATCATGTTCACATTGGGATTTCAACTTGATGACTTTTGAAAGGCTGAATATGTATACAATGACCAGGCTATCTGTAAAAACTGGACTGTGACCCACAGTCTACAGCAACCAACCCAAGAAACCAATCCAATATCTACAGTGACCAGCCCAGGAAGGTGACCTTACTATTGAAAACAAACACACTATCTCTAGCAGTAATAACTCCTGTAATATTCGACCCCATAGAGCCAGGACTTGATTAATAACTAAGAACTTCCCTAATTTTTGTCCACTCTTCTGATTAGGACCAACCAGAGAAAGTCAACTATGTATCCCTAACCAGTCATGCAGGGTGCCTTGCTTTGAATTAGTTCATCTGCGCTTTCCCCTGCCAGCAGCCTCCAATCAGGGCAAATCTGGAAGCCATCTCTTTCTCATAATAAAACTTTTCCACTCTGTCTGCCTTTGAGGTTCTCTAAAAAATAGAGGTGTTGCTGGCTGACTCTGTTGCTATAGCAAGCTCTGAATAAATAGCCTTTGGTTGGTCTCATTTGGTTGATCTTAATGGATTTCACTTTCACTTTTCACTCTCATGCATTGGAGAAGGAAATGGCAACCCACTCCAGTGTTCTTGTCTGGAGAATCCTAGGGATGGGGGAGCCTGGTGGGCTGCCGTCTATGGGATCGCACAGAGTCGGACACGACTGAAGTGACTTAGTAGTAGTAGTGGTAGTAGTAATGTATTTCCACATTTCTAACACCTCTCTAAGTTTGAGGGAACTCAGGGAGTTGGTGATGGACAGGGAGGCCAGGCGTGCTGCAATTCATGGGGTCGCAAAGTCGGACACGACTGAGTGACTGAACTGAACCTAACTGAACACCTCTCTGATACCTAGATTCTAAAAAATCTAAGTAACAAGAGTCCTAATGACAAATGAGTGTGCCCCTAGTCCTTCTCAGCATCTCAGTACTTTTATCACATCACTGTTCCCAGGTTTTCTGGCTCATCGCATCGTGGGCCCTGGTGGTAGTGGAGAGAGCCCAGGTGCAAGTGGAAGGCTTGGTTTTGGCTCCTGGCTCAAACTCTTCCTGTGTGACTTTGACCAGACCTGCAAAACTCTCTCTTCATCCCTACAGTGGGAAGAGCACTGCCCCCCAGTGTTGCTTTTTAGATTGAGAAATATGGTGTATGCGAAGAGGAAAAGTGAATGCTTAAAGAGATTTCAGGCTTCCCCGGTGGTGCTAGTGGTAAAGAATCTACCCTCTAATGCAGGAAACACAAAAGATACGTGGGTTCATCTGCTGGAGAAGGGAATGGCAACCCACTCCAGTATTCTTGCCTGGAAATTTCCATGGACAGAGGAACCTGGCAGGCTACAGTCCTTGGGGCCCGCAGAGCATGGGACACGACTGGGTCGACTGAGCACACACACCAGAGCTTTCAAAACATTGCATTTGTGGTTTTCAGCTTCACCTAAGGTGTATTTACATAGCACCAAGCATGTGCCAGTCAGTGTAAGTGCTTGACAAATAATAACTCGCTTAATCCTCCTAATGTTCCTGTGAAGCTTATGTTCACATATTATCCCCACTCTAAAGAAAGTTCGTGCTGAAGGCCTGTGTCCTAGGCTACACACGGAGGACTAGCTCCTTGTTTGCACCTAGGGAAAAGTCCCCAGACCTCGGGGGAAGAGTGCCACATGTGCATGCATATAGACTTTCCCTGCTCCTCATGGTTAAGCCCGCCAAGAAGCTGTCCTGCCCCATGCTGGGGGCAGCCAAGTGGCCTGTGGTGAGGTACCATCCATCATCAGGCTGTGTGCCTCAGCACACACCAGTCTCACAAGGCTCGTTCTCAGCACACAGCTGCTTTTGGTTTGGGGGCTTCCCTGGTGCCTCCGACAGTAGAGAATCTTCCTGCAATGCAGGAGACCCGGGTTCAACCCCTGGATCAGGAAGATCCCTTGGAGAAGGAAACGGCAGTCCTCTCCAGTACCCTTGCCCGGAGGATTCCATGGACAGAGGAGCCTGGTGGGCCACTCCGTGGTGTCTCAAGAGAGTCAGACATGACTTGGCGACTAACATTTACTTATATTCTAAAGAGGAGGGAAGTGAAGTTTGGAGATATTAAGAAATCTTCCGAAAGTGATCTGAGTGCTCCGTGGTGAACTAGGAGGAGACTTTCTCTTTGTTCTTTTCAGACCTCATTCATTATAAAAATCTCAGATTATGAAAAATATGACTTTGCCTTCCCCACATTTTCTTCACTCAGGCACAACTCTGGCCTGGGTTCTATCAGCCTTTCACTTAGATGATCACTGCATTGTACACTGAACTTCTTCATTCATAGCTTCTTTTGTTAAACCGTAATAAAAATAAAATCTTTTTTCCATTAAAGATAACTCACCATACTTACCAACAGTAATCAATTGCCCTTGTTATCAAATTCTAAACCTTGTTACCCCAGACTTTCTACTTCCCAACAGTAACTGACTGCCCTTGTTATCAAATTCCAAACCTTGTTATCTCAGACTTTCTAACAAATGCAACTGAAATGCGCCACATGTGTATTAAGTACTAAGCTTTGTGCCAAACACATTATATGACAGCATGTTATGAGCCCCATATTTCAGATGAGGATACTTAGTCTGAGAGAGACCAGATAGCTAACTGGTAGCCAGTGGGCATAGGATGAGTCTGTGAAAATTCGAGTCCGGGCTTCTTTTATTTCCTTTCTTTCTCACTGTCACTTATTTGCTTGATGTCAATTAATTTTGTATATAGCTGCTTATTTCCCATTCTACTATCTTCAGTCTGTTTAGGATATATCATGTTTCATTTTTAAGTTTTCCCTTCTCAGTCACTTTCCCTTCTTTTCAATCAAACAAAATCCCTAGCCTGTAAAACACAGCTCTCATCTCAACTGCTTTATGAAGGAATTAATCCCATGCAAATGCTTTATGTATGTGTTTAGTGTTGTTTTGATGCATTTCCCCCCAAATCTTTTATCATTTATTTTACACTAGGTTCCTAAATTGGCACTCTGGGTTTTTTTTTTTTTTTTTTCCATCTCCTCATGCTCGTATATATTAGATAGAAACTATTAACATTAGGAATACCTCTACCAAGCATAGGGAATACAAGAGTTCCAATTCCACATTTTAAGTTCATACCTAGTCCTGATAGTCAAGAACTAGGAGATATTTGTAAATTAGATCTATGAAAACACTCTCATTAATTTCTGCTAATTCTTTTTCCTGTGAAGGAGACAAACAGAATTAGTTGGCTTACCTTTTAACTAGGTTTCTCTTCATCTTACTCACTGCCTGCTCTTACCTTTTGGTAATCCTCTAGGAAAGGAATACACCATTAGAAGGTCTACCAATCACAGCCCTGTCTTTCATTTCTTGTTCACCCCTTCTTTTTATCTTGCATTTGCCCCTCCCATATATTCTAAATCACGATTTATATGAACTGGAGAGTCATCTTCAATTACACAGAGCCTACACTCACATAAATGTGTTATCCATTTATGTGTAGTCCTAAGAAACTCTGAACTACTTGCACAGATATGTGGATGCACACAGTCAAGGATGTTATTACACAGGATGAAGGAAGAAGTGGTGAGTAAGATGAGAGGATGCCATGTTTAGTACAGAGAAAAGAGTTAGAGTAGGTCCAGAGGAGTCTACTTCCTTCCCTGCTCTTAGAATTGGGTCCTCTCTTTGCCCCCATGTTTTGTTGTTGTAACTTAATATCGCATTCATTCTACTGTATGTTGTATTACAGTCCTCTCTTTCTTTTATGAGAAGTTGATTTTATGGGTCTGTGCTGCTCAATATGGTAACCACTAGCCACACATTGTCACTGACACTTCCAAACTCAACATACTGTAAGCCTAAAATTACACTCCAGATTCTGAAGACGTAATAAGAAAAAAAAGTAAAATTTAACATTAATAAGTTTTACATTGAATATGTTGAAATGGTAATTTTCATATATGTAGTTAAAGTTTACAATTGAACTTAATTTTACCTTTTCCTTTTCCCTTTTTTAATATAACTACTAGAAAAACTGAAAGTGCACATTTGCTTTCACTCATGACTGTCATTATCTTTTTATTGGAGAGTGCTGGTAATAAATGGCAGTGATAGCACAATTTTCCAACTTGTATAAAATATTGCATAGCTTTCTCAGGCAATAGATGATAAATATTTGTTGGAATTGAGAAAGTAGTTGGGGGACTTGGTGAAAGTGAATGAGTGAATGCGTGGTACATAGCTTAAAGATTTTATTTAATTCAGAGGGTTACCATTTGCTGTCAGGCACTCTCAAGAATCTAGGTATTGAGTTGACCAAAAAATTCATTTGGGTTTTTCTGCCATAGCATATGGAAAACTCAAAAAAACTTTCTGGCCACTCAATATTATTAGACAGAATGAAGACATGGAGACAAGATCTTTATTATAAACAAAAGCATAGGTTGGTAGGAAAGAAAATGTGACAATGATGGCATTCTTAAAATAGTCAACAAATATTTACTGAGGACCCATTAGATGCCAAATCCTGTTTTAGGCATCAGTGATACAAAAATGATTCTGGCATCCCACTGTACCACCCTCAAGCTCGGGTGAGGGTAAAAAGGCACACAGTTGATTATAGTCCAGTCAGGATTCCTAGTCACAGTAGACTGTATTTGCTGCAACACCATGTAGAGACATGGAAAATCGTTGGCAGCCAAATGGCAATTAGATGAGAGTTGAATCATGTGAATGCAAGGTAAGAGCCCCACAGAGGTTGTCCTGAAGTTCCTACTGTTTGTTTTGCTTGGAAGAGTTCCACCGGTAACAGGCTTTTCAACAGAAGGGCATTCTGGAACTATTATCTGTGAGAGTTTTTAACTAACTGTTTATCAACAGCACTTTAGAGCCACAGAAAATGTGTTAAGTGTAGATGACTAAGTGTGCATTTTAAGCATGAGTTGAATTTCTAACTGCCTAACAACGGGAAAACAAGTACCTGGAAGGTACGCTGGGCTTTCCCTCTGTGTACTTTGTTTAGGTTTATTTGGTTTTGTTTGAGAGAAGAACCCATTTCTTTCCCCCAAAGCTTTTTTTTTTTTAAATTATAAAAATATCTAAAATATTGTTAAATTAATCAAGAGAAAGAGATACAAACTACTATGTAAAAATATATAAGCAACAAGGATACATTGTGCAGTACAGGAAAATATAGTCATTATTTTGTAATAATTTTAGAGTATCATCTATAAGTGTATTGAGTTATTATGTATACCTGAATTTAATGTAATATTGTAAATCTATACTTCAATTAAAAAAGGAAAAAGATATGCCAAAACCAATACAGAATTGTAAAGTAAAAATTAAAAATAAATAAATAAATTAAAAAAATAAAAATTAGAAATGATAAAGGGGTAAGGCATAGAAAAAGGGAATGCTAATATAATCCAAATAATTAATTTACTATAATGTGTCCCCATAATTTTTTTTCATCTTTGTTCTCCCTAAGAGAACATTTTAATTTCTTCTTTATTTGTTCAGTTGCCAAGTCATGTCCCACTCTTTGTGACCCCATGAACTGCAGCGTGCCAGGCCTTCCTGTTCCTCACCATCTCAAATTTTCCCAAGTTCATATTTATTGAATTGATGATGCCATCTTCTTAGGAAGAGAAATTTAATTCTAAGGAAAAATAGGTCTTGTTTTAATTACCATAAACCAGATTTCTTTAGTGCATATTGTTTACTTTCAGCATATAGATTCAAGTCTTTCTTTAATTTCAGAAAAGTTCTTTCATAATTGTGCCTGAAAGTATTTGCTCTGTCCTACTACAAAGCTTCTCTTCTTTAGAGACTCTGATTGTAGGTGTGTTGGCTCTGCATTATACATCTTCTATTTACTATCATTTTCATATAGTACTTTAAAAATATATTTCTCATTATCCTTATTTAATTTGGGCCATTAGAGGAACCAGTTTTCAAGGTAAAGCAGGTGCATCAACATATTCTGAATAATGGCTGTGTGTGCAGTAACCAAACTTACTGCGTCCTTGTTCTATTTTCCGGCTACAAAGGTGATGTCCTCTCTTGTGTGCCAGGCAACAACTGTCCCGTTATCTTGTTCAGTTTTATGCCCTTTCTAAGTGCAACCTTTGATTTGGTGACATTTCCAAAGCAGTGTGTAAGGAAACTAGTTCATATGATATTCATTAAAGTCACACGGCTAACATTTCTGCCCACTTCTTTTATGAGAACTAGATAGAGAAAAACACTTTGCCTTCTTTCAAAAGAGACATAAAACAGAGATCTGGACCACTCGTGGATATGGAAACACCTCTATGGTCTCATGTTAGGGGTGGTTTATTGTCTGCAGTGTCCTGGCAAATCTTATACTGCCTCAGTTATGCTCCCCAAGAGTTTTTCTTTCAATTCATGGTTCTGAACCCAGAACTCCATGATCCCATCTATAGAGTGATGAAATAGGTGAGTGAAATTCTTATTTACCTAACTGATTTACCGAGTTACTATGAATACATTTCCAATTCAACTTAAGTATTTTCATTGCCTACTATTTACTTTTTCACTTATGTATTTCTCAAGAAAATTCTATAAAAGAAGGGCTATTATATTTAATGAAAGAAGAAACTGAGACCCAGAGACATGAAATAATGGTCCATTGTTGCCCAGATAAATTTGCAAGCTTCTAATTAGATCTCAGGATCTTGGATACTAAAGCTAATGTCTTTCTTCTATACCATGTAACCACTCATTAAATGCAGGTGAAGGAAGGCTTATTAGGTAAATCTTGACTCATGTCAATCTTGACGTTCATTTTCCTAGTGACCTCAATATGTCATTTACTTTTCAGATCCATTAAAAGAGAGAAAACAAGTTTTTTTTTTTTTCAGTGAAGAATGCAACATTAGAAAGTTTTCTGTTTTTAAACAGGGAATATAGTGACTAGAATATATTTCTGAAGAAATTCAGGCAAAATAACAATGCAGGATGTGACTGGACAAAATAGATGTTTATTTTCTGCAAGAAAATACACACACACACAAATCCTGCTCTTTTGAACCTGATAGGCTCTTACATATTAGTTATTTTTTTTAACTGAAATACTTAAGCATACAAAAATAAATTATTTTGAAATTTCCCTAGAAAGGATGCAAAAACTACAGAACTTCTATGGAATCTCCTTCCCCAGAACAATCCCAAAGAGTTGACTCTCACCTTTGGCACCTTTCTAGTTTCTATTTTAGTTGCCCTTGTTCTAGCTGGAATTTCTGTCCCAACCAACTGATAACTGTGTATCTCAGTCTTAGTGGACCTTTTTCTCATGCAGAAGTATTATAGTACCTAGGTGTCATTTGTTAATAAGGGTTTGTAAGTAAAGTTTGAAGTTAAGTAAAATAATCACAGGACCAAAAACCTGGTTAAATATTTGAAAAGATACTTATCATGTTTTTTTAAAAAAATTTAAACTCTGCAATGATGAGCCCTAAAGGGACATAACTATTGTGATCCTGCCCTCAAATAGATCAAAGTGAATGGAGAAAGAAATGAAAACAAATATTACTGTGCGGTAAACAGAAAAGACACAGCTGAGAGAAAGGAGTAGTTGGAAGGGTTCCTCAAAGACTTGATAGAAATGTCGTGTATATGACATTTGAATAGATGATTTCAAGATGACATTTGCAGAGGGAGGGAAATAATGAACAGAGCTCTGTGACTGAATATAACATTTGGATGTAAATCTCTAATAATCGTTAGGTGACCTGATTCTAACGAAGGAACTCTTTGCGGATGTGATTGGGCATTTTTTTCCTCCTCAAATCCTCTCAGGCTGTTTTTGATTAACAAATGGGATGGGAAAAAAATATGTTGCAATATTTGATTGGAATTTTATGTTGCTAAACTTGTTTTTACTTAAACATTATCAATATACATTTACTGAGCTCATGTAGTAAATGGCATTCCAAAGCAGGCATTAGCCTTGATTAGATATTCTTTATGATGTTGCTGTTGATCTCACCAAAATCTCACCAAAACATCTTTATAAAATCTCTTAAAGATAAATTTATTAGAAATAACTACAGTTGGAATGAATATCACCTTGACAAGCCTCAGCAGGGACTCTGAAGTGGGGAGTCAGAAGAGAAATATTTATAGGGCATTGATGGTCTAGGTTCACATTCTTTAAGGGAGAATTTTTTTCAGCTTTTTATCTTATATTTGAATATAGTTGATTAACAATGTTGTGGACAGCAAAGGGGCTCTGTTGTACATGTGTATGTATCCATTCAAGAAGAGAATCTTTAAGATGGGGAACTGATTAGGATTGGGCCAAGTTTGTGATATATCAGGCTGTTTAAAAAATAAAGATTACAAGAGAAATCCACACTATCACCAAATCATATGAAAATATACACTTTACTCAGCAATTTACATAAATTTATTTATATACCACAAATACAAGTAACTTGCAGTAATGTTCTAAAAATATTTTCTGATATCTCGTCAGGAACTAGTAAAATCTTTGGCCAGCTGGGCTAAGGGAATTATCAATGCTCTGGTCTGTTTTAGGTTTTCTCCTCTTGTCATCCTGTTCTTAACTAACTGTACATACCTTGCTGCTTTGACTTTATTGTGGTCTGGCTGAGATAGTCACTTCTTTGAATCAGGGCATGTATTACTATTTACAGGCAATCTCAGGATGTAATTGCTTAAAAACCAAATTTTCAGTGCAGGGTCAGTCATCTGTGTACAAATGCATCTAGCCATTCCCTTCTCTAGATCCATTATTCAAAAATGGCCAAATTCCCTTCCTGGTGCCAGATGCTGGAGTGGTGATGGTGGTGATTACTAGTCTGTTCTAGTTGGTATCTTCCATCCAAGTACTAACCAGGCCCAACCCTGCTTAGCTTCTGAGATCAGACTAGATCAGGCGCGTTCAGGGTGGTATGGCCATAGACCTAGCTGGTATCTATAGTTCTGTTGTTTCTGTTCTATCATTGAGAAAATGGGATGTGTTTCATGTTATGTATTTACTTAAAAACATTTAAACATCAAAAGTATGGTATATAATGTGTATTATCCTTTAAATGTAGTTAAACAGCATTTAAAACACCAATATTCAATAATATCCACTGCAATTAGGCTTGATTGGAAGGTTGTAGGGCTTCCCTTGTGACTCAAATGGTAAAGAATCCCTCTGCAATGTGGGAGACCTGGGTTTGATCCCTGGGTTGGGAAGATCCCCTAAAGAATGGAAAGTCTATTCCAGCATTCTGGCCTGGAGAAGTCCATGGACTAATCCAGTGCTTCTCTTCTTTGTCTGTAAATTGGAATCACCTAGGGAGGTTTGAAAAATACTATTGACTGGATCCCACCCCTACAAACTCTGATTTTACTGGCCTGGATTGTGGCTTAGGCTTTGGGATTTAAAAACTCTCCAGAGATGATTTGAACATATTGCATGGTTGAGATCCACTGCTCTTACCAGACTCTAAAAATCACAAGGTTACTAAACTTCAACTATTTTTACTTGAGGTCGGCTCTAGGGTATTTATAAATTAGCATAAGTGAAGTTATATTTTATTTTGTATTGGTGAAATGAGTGATATTCAAGACATACTGATTAGCTAGAAATATATAACACTTCAGCTGTGCTCAACAGAACCTAAGAATCTCTATCTGTTGTTCAAATCCAAGTTAGTGTACCCCTTGCACAGTGAGGCCAAACAAACTGAAACATGGCAGTTTGGAGTGGAGAAAGATTTATTGAGAGGGTCAAGCAAGAGAATGGCACAGCTTATGCTCAAAAGGCCCCCAGTAGGTTTCAGGGAAGCATTTTAAAAATTTTACTTACTTATTTTAATTGGAGGATAATTCCTTTACAATATTGTGATGGTTTTTTGCTTTATGTCACTATGAATTGGCCACAGGTATACATGGGTCCCCTCCTTCTTGAACTCCCCTGACATCTTACTCCCCACTCCATCCCTCCAGGTTGTCACAGAGCACCAGCTTTGGATATTCAGGGAAGCATTTTTAAGGCAAGATGCAGGAGTGGAGTTTCAGGGTACATGGTCAACTCAACTCAGGCACAATTCTCTGATCTGCTGCTGGTAAGGTAGAATGGCGGTATCACAGGGGTTAACTTTACCCTCGTGCTCCAGCCAGTCTGAGGGGTATGTGCTCACTGTCATTATGTAGTTAACTCTCCATTCAGCGGGGGCTTTCGTGTCGAAAACAATTCAAGCATGTGCACCAGCCACTGTTATTTTTGTACTTCAGGGAGGAACTAAAGCTTCTGTTCTGCCATATGGCTGATATCTGTGTAAGTTGTTAACAGTTCTCCTGGCCCAACAGCCACTTTGGTCACTACTTGGTCACATCCTTTCAATCACTAATTCTTGAGGGGAGGGCTGGGAGACTACAGCTTTTCCACAAAGAAGAGGCAGGTAGAGGACATGGGGAAGGAGTCTGTCTCAGGAAGGCCCCCAAAGGTCCTGCTTGATTGCATACCCTGATTCTAAACTCCTTCAGCCTCACATCCCAAGATCTTTGGAGGGTTCTGTTACCTGGTCCAACTAGAATGTAATCTGGGAAGGACACCTAAAACCCTCATTTGCTTCTAGACATTGAGATTATTGATACATACCAAAGAAATCCTTGTAAACAAACAAATTCACTTAGGGCAGTTTGCAATATGTATACACATTTTTGATTGAGAGTATCCCCTGGAGAAGGGGATGGCAAACCACTCCAGTATTCTTGCCTAGAGAATCCCATGGACAGAGGAGCCTAGTGGGCTACAGTTCATGAGATCTCAAAGAGTCGGACATGACTGAGTGACTAAGCAGAGCACAGCAGTTTTCAGTTTTTAACTTCCATCTGCAGTAGAATTCCTCATAAGCAGTAGTGGAATCATCATAAAGCTGGCACTTCTGATGTAGTGGTATCAAAATCTACTTTGGGTGGGTTTTTAGAATATATCATTTGGACTCTATACTATTTTACCCAATGATTTGATAATTTCAGGAAAAATGTCTTATAAATCTAATATGGAATCCTGGGCTTTCTATTGCCTCCATGTGCTGTGTGCTTAGTCACTCAGCCATGTCCAACTCTTTGCAACCCCATGGACTGCAGCCCGCCATGCTCCTCTGTCCATGGGGATTCTCCGGGCAAGAATATTGGAGTGGGTTGCCATGCTCTCCTCCAGGGAAACTTCCCAACCCAGGGATTGAACCCAGGCAGATTCTTTACCATCAGAGCCACCAGGGAATGCAACCCTTGCATCCATATGATAAGTATATTGAAATCATCTACATAGAGTAAAAGGCACAAATTTAATTGCACAGTTCCATTAATACTGAAAAATGAATATGTCTATGTCACCTGCATTTTTATGTAGATATGGACTATTTCCACCACCCTAGAAAGTGAACTTATTGCCCCTTCCCATGAAATAACCCCCCTCACACACATGCACCAAGAAATCACTAATTAATTAGTTTTACCTAATCTAGTATTTTATTTAAATGGAATCAGATAGCACACACTCTTTATATCGGGCTCATTTTCTTTAGCATAATGTTTTTGAGATGCATCCATGTTCCTTTTTATCGCTGAGAAGTATGCGTGTGTGCGTGCATGCTAAGTCACTTCAGTCATGTCCTACTCTTTGCGACCCTATGGACTGTAGCCTGCCAGGCTCCCCTGTCCTTGGAATTCTCCAGGCAAGAGTATTGAAGTGGGGTGCCATTCCCCTCCTTCAGCGAATCTTCCTGACCCAGGAATTGAACATGTGTCTCTCGAGTCTCCTGCATTGCAGGCAGATTCTTTACTGCTGAACCACCAGGGAAGCCACTGAGAAGTATACCATAGAAAAAATATACAGTTTATTTATCTGTTTTCCTGGTGAAGGACACTGATATGTTTCCAGTTTGTGGTCATTATGACTAAAATCACAATAAACATTCATACACAAATCTTTTTGAAGACATATGTTTTCATTTCTCTTGGATAAATATCTATGAGTGGAACTGTTGGATCATAGAGTGAATGTGATTGGACCATTTAAATTTTCACTAGCAAGGTAGGAGAATACTACGAGCTCCACATTTTGACAAATGCAGACAGGGTATTAAAAAGTAGAGACATCATTTGGCCAACGTAGGTCCATATAGTCAATACTATGATTTTTTCCAGTAGTCATGTACTAATGTGAGAAGTGGACCATAAAGAAGGCTGAGCACCGAAGAACTGATGCTTTTGAACTCTGGTTCTGGAGAAGACTCTTGATAATTCCTTGGACAGCATAGAGCTCAAACCAGTCAATCCTAAAGGAAATCAACACTGAATATTCATTGGAAGGACTAATGTTGAAGCTGAAGCTCCAATACTTTGGCCAGCTGATGTGAAGAGCTGACTCAGTGGAAAAGACCCTGATGCTGGGAAAGACGGAAGGCAGGAGGAGAAGGGGTGACAGAGGATGAGATGGTTGGATGACATCATTGACTCAGTGGACATAAATTTGAGCAAACTCTAGGACATAAGTGTAAGTTCTAGTGGCTCTGTGGTGGGGTTAATGATGGCCTCCTCCAAGAGGGCGTATGCCGTACTCAGGTCTACTGCACCCAGAGCCCCTGCCCCTGAGGCAGGCCACTGCTGACCCCTACCTCCGCAGGAGACACTCAGACTCAGTCTTTGGGGTTTCCTGGTGCGCACAAAGTTTTGTTTGAGCCCTCCGAACATCGCTGGCGGGTATGGGATTTGATCCTAAATGCCATTTCTCCCCTCCCACCATCTTGCTGGGGCTTCTCCTTTGCATTTTCGTTCCAACCCCAAAGAAGGGCAATGCCAAAGAATGTTCACAGTACCAGACAGTTTCATTCATCTCACATGTTAGCAAGGTAATGCTCAATGTTCTCCAAGCCAGGCTTCAACAGTATGTGAACTGTGAACTTCCAGATGTTCAGGCTGGATTTAGAAAAGGCAGAGGATCCAGAGATTGAATTGCCAACATCTGTTGGATCATTGAAAAAGCAAGAGAATTCCAGAAAAACATCTAACTTCTGCTTTATTGACTATGCCAAAGCCTTTGACTGTGTGGATCACAACAAACTGTGGAGAATTCTTCAAGAGATGGGAATACTAGACCATCTTACCTGCCTCTGGAGAAATCTGTATGCAGGTCAGGAAGCAACAGTTAGAACTGGACATGGAACAACAGACTGGTTCCAAATCAGGAAAGGAATATGTCAAGGCTGTATACTGTCATCCTGCTTATTTAACTTCTGTGAGAAATACATCATGTGAAATGCCAGGTTGGATGAAGCACAAGCTTTCTCAAGATTTCTGGAAGAAATATCAATAACCTCAGATATCCAGATGACACCACCCTTATGGCAGAAAGTGAAGAAGAACTAAAAAGCCTCTTGATGAAAGTGAAAGAGGAGAGTGAAAAAGTTGGCTTAAAGCTCAACATTCAGAAAACGAAGATCATGGCACCTGGTCCCATCACTTCATGAGAAATAGATGGGGAAACAATGGAAATAGTGAGAGAATTTATTTTGGGGGGCTCCAAAATCACTACAGATGGTGATGGCAACCATGAAATAAAAAGATGCTTGCTCCTTGGAAGAAAAGCTATGACCAACCCAGACAGCCTATTAAAAAGCAGAGACATTACTTTGCTAACAAAGGTCCATCTAGTCAAAGCTATGGTGTTTCTAGTAGTCATGTATGGATGTGAGAGTTGGACCATAAAGAAAGCTGAATACTGAAGAACTGATGCTTTTGAGCTGTGGTGTTGGAGAAGACTCTTGAGAGTCCCTTGGACTGCACGGAGATCTAACCAATCCATCCTAAAGGAAATCAGTCCTGGATAGTCATTGGAAAGACTGGTGCTGAAGCTGAAACTCCAATACTTTGGCCACCTGATGCGAAGAACTGCCTCGTTTGAAAAAACCCTGATGCTGTGAAAGATTGTAGGTGGGAGGAGAAGTGGACAACAGAAGATGAGCTGTTTGGATGGTATCACCTATTTGATGGACATGAGTTCGAGTAAGCTCTGGGAGTTGGTGATGGACAGGGAAGCCCGGCGTGCTGCAGTCCCTGGGGTAGCAGAGAGTCGGACTCGACTGAGTGACTGAACTGAAATGAATTAGGACATAGTGAAGAACAGGGAAGTCTGATGTGCTGCAGTGCATGTTGTTTCAAAGAGTCAGACAAATGATCTACTGAACAACAGCCATGTCCTGAATACTATTTGTATTCATTCTTTTTCATTTTAACTGTTTCAGTGGTTGTGTAGTAGTTTGTTACTTCTCATTATGGTTTCAATTTGCTTTTCCCTGATGACTGACAATATTGAGCACTTTTAGTATACTTATTAGACTTTGTATTTATTTATTTATTTTTTTCCTTACAGGAATATTTGGTTGTGAAAGGGCTAGGATGAGACAAAAGTCTGAGTTGAAATAAGGTGACAGAGTAGAGATTCCTTCCCTTGGCCAGACCTCATAGTGACTGGAAGCAGCTTTTGCAAAATAGAGATTCACAGGATCTACTGAGATCCAGTGTATCCTCAATATTTTTTTTTTTTTACTTTTAACAAAAATTACTTTTTAATTGAAAGATAATTGCTTTACAGAATTTTGTTGTTTTCTGTAAAACCTCAACATGAATCAGCCATAGGTATAGATATATCCCCTCCCTTTTGAATCTCCCTCCTGTCTCCCTCCCCATCCCATCCCTCTAAGTTGATACAGAGCCCCTGTCTGAGTTTCCTGAGACATACAGCAAATTTTTGTTGGCTATCTATTTTACATATGGTAACATAAGTTTCCATATTACTCTTTCCATACATCTCACCCTCTTCTGCCCTCTCCCCCATCTCCCTATGTCCATAAATCTATTCTTTATGTCTGTTTCTCTAGGCAGAAGCAACGTAGATGTGCATCAACAGATGAATGGATAAAAAATTCTGGTACATATACACAATGAAATATTCAGTTCAGTTCAGTCACTCAGTCGTGACTGACTCTTTGCGACCTCATGAATCACAGCACACCAGGCCTCCCAGTCCATCACCAACTCCCAGATTTCACTCAAACTCACATCCATCGAGTCAGTGATGCCATCCAGCCATCTCATCCTCTGTCGTCCCCTTCTCCTCCTGCCCCCAGTCCTTCCCAGCATCAAAGTCTTTTCCAATGAGTCAACTTTTCGCATGAGGTGGCCAAAGTACTGGAATTTCAGCTTTAGCATCATTCCTTCCAAAGAAATCCCAGGGTTGATCTCCTTTAGAATGGGCTGGTTGGATCTCCTTGCAGTCCAAGGGACTCTCAAGAGTCTTCTCCAACACCACAGTTCAAAAGCATCAATTCTTCAGCGCTCAGCTTTCTTCACAGTCCAACTCTCACATCCATGCATGACCAGTGGAAAAACCACAGCCTTGACTAGATGGACATTTGTTGGCAAAGTAATGTCTCTGCTTTTGAATATGCTATCTAGGTTGGTCATAACTTTCCTTCCAAGGAGTAAACGTCTTTTAATTTCATGGCTGCAGTCACCATCTGCAGTGATTTTGGAGCCCACAAAATAATGTCTGACACTTTTTCCACTGTTTCCCCATCTATTTCCCATGAAGTGATGGGACCAGATGCTATGATCTTCGTTTTCTGAATGTTGAGCTTTAAGCCAACTTTTTCACTCTCCTCTTTCACTTTCATCAAGAGGCTTTTTAGTTCTTCACTTTCTGCCATAAGGGTGGTGTCATCTGCATATCTGAGGTTATTGATATTTCTCTCAGCAAACTTGATTCCAGCTTGTGCTTCTTCCAGTCCAGCGTTTCTCATGATGTACTCTGCATATGAGTTAAATAAGCAGGGTAACAATATACAACCTTGACGTACTCCTTTTCCTATTTGGAACGAGACTGTTGTTCCATGTCCAGTTCTAACTGTTGCTTCCTGACCTGCATATAGGTTTCTCAAGAGGCAGGTCGGATGGTCTGGTATTCCCATCTCTTTCAGAATTTTCCACAGTTTATTGTGATCCACACAGTCAAAGGCTTTGGCCTAGTCAATAAAGCAGAAGTAGATGTTTTTCTGGAACTCTTTTGCTTTTTCAATGATCCAGCGATGTTGACAATGTGATCTCTGGTTCTTCTGCCTTTTCTAAAACCAGCTTGAACATCTGGAAGTTCACAGTTCACGTATTGTTGAAGCCTGGCTTGGAGAATTTTGAGCATTACTTTACTAGCGTGTGAGATGAGTGCAATTGTGCAGTAGTTTCAGCATTCTTTGGCATTGCCTTTCATTAGCCATAAAAAGGAACACATTTGAGTCAGTTCTAATGAGGTAGATGAACCTAGAACCTATTATGCAGGGTGAAGTAAGTCAGAAAGAGAAAGATATTATTGTATTCTAATGCGTATATATGGAATCTAGAAAAATGGTACGGAAGAATTTATTTACAGGGCAGCAGTGGAGAAATAGACTCAATAGTCTTCTTTTAGGAATACATTTGCCTGTTTTTAAATTGGGTTGCCTATCATTTTGTCATTGAATGGTACATGTTGTTTATATAGTCTGAATTAAAATCTTTCATCAATTACATGAGTTGTGAATATTATTAGTCTGTGATTTGCCTATTTATTTTCTTAATAGGGTTGCTTTATTTTGTTTGAAAACAAGTTTTTAATTTTAATTAGTAAGATTTATCAATTTTTCTTTCATCACTAATGCTTCCACATTATTACCTAAGAAATATTTGCATTTCTCAAAATTAAAAGACATATTTCTTCTTTTATATTTCTTCTAGTATTTTAATTTTGGTTTTTATGGTTGCATGTGTGAGCTGTCTTGAAATAATTTTTGCATAGGTGACTTTCCTTTTCTCTTTGACTTAGTTTGGTACTCTTGTTAAAATAATTTGATAGTACTGTTTGTGGGTCATATTTTGATGAACAAATTTAGTAGCCATGAAATATTACTAGAGTTTACAATTAAGTAGTAACTGTGCTATACACTCTCAACAATAAAAAAAAATTTTTTTTGTAACATAGCAGAAGACAAACATCTTGCCATACTTTTAAAATTTCTCATTAAAATATCTAGGAAACATGAAAACACATGAAATTTTTGACTGCCTTTATCAGTCTCCCCTCCCCAAACCCCACACCTCTAATAACCACAAATTTGATCTTTTTCTATGACTTTGTTTTTGAGGAATAATTGATCTACAACACTATGGTAGTTCCTGGAACACAACATAGTGATTCCATATTTCTATATATTTCAAAATGGTTTCCACAATAATTCTTGGGTAGTCAGATGGCTGGTTAACTTTGTCATTAGGAGACCATACATGTTAGTACTTCTGGGTCTTCATCTCTATTTTCTCTAGCAAAGGACCTGCAGTCTTCAGCTTGGAGATATCAATCTAGCTGCTGCTATTCTGGAACCAGGTGGGATGGGTTTGGGGTGTGACTCAGTGGTTGAGTTTTCAGACTTAACCACTCTTTTTGGTACAGCCTCTCACACTGGCCCTTCTCCATGCCTGGAGCTTGGGGCTACTCTTAGTAAACTGTCCACAGAACAAACCTTTGGTCTCTTGCTAATCTTCTAAAAATTCTACATTTGGGCTGCAGATCTGAGTGCTTCTTCTATCACCTGACTTTTCATTGATTTCCACCTTTCATAGTTGCTTAGATTTGACTCTTTTCTACTTGTTAAGCCATTGATTTAATCTATTAATATTTCCACATTTATATGAATAGTTTGTTTTTCACATGCTCTCATTTGCATTGATGATGGAATTGATTTTATGTTTCATGTTATCCCCATTATTTTGGGATGATTCTTTGAGAAGTGAAAAAAGTGAAAATGTTAAAAACTCCCCTTTTTGAAACTACACATCTCATTGATTTTTAAGAAAGAAAAAATCCTAATATAACAAAAGGAAAAACATATCTATTCCATCTTATTCTGTTTGTTCAAACAAAACTACTAAGATATAAGCATCAAACCTTACATGAACAAGTCTGAAACCCACAAATGAAGATGAGTATAAATAGAACTTTATCAGAATGGAATGACTGATGCATAATGGTAAGCATGAATGTATTAAAAGTCCTAATTCACAGTAGAATATGTTCTTATTCCTGTTTATTTCTTATTTTAGGTATTTCGTATCCCTGTTGCATTTTTACACTGTATCTCACATAGACAAGCGTTTATTACCACCTTTACTTCTAAAAAAACAAGTTAAAACTATTACCATCTTAGCATATTGTGTTAGTCACTCAGTCGTGTCTGACTCTTTGTGAACCCACCAGGCTCCTCTGTCCAGGTAATTCTCCAGGCAAGAAGACTGGAGTAGTAGAAGAGAAGTGAAAAGCCAAGGAGAAAAGGAAAGATATAAGCATCTGAATGCAGAGTTCCAGAGAATAGCAAGAAGAGATAAGAAAGCCTTCTTCAGCAATCAATGCAAAGAAATAGAGGAAAACAACAGAATGGGAAAGACTAGAGATCTCTTCAAGAAAATTAGAGATACCAAGGGAACGTTTCATGCAAAGATGGGCTCGATAAAGGACAGAAATGGTATGGACCTAACAGAAGCAGAAGATATTAAGAAGAGATGGCAAGAATACACAGAATAACGACGGTACAAAAAAGATCTTCAGGACCTGGATAATCACGATGATGTGATCACTCATCTAGAGCCAGACATCCTGGAATGTGAAGTCAAGTGGGCCTTAGAAAGCATCACTACGAACAAAGCTAGTGGAGGTGATGGAATTCCAGTGGAGCTATTTCAAATCCTGAAAGATGATGCTGTGAAAGTGCTGCACTCAATATGCCAGCAAATTTGGACAACTCAGCAGTGGCCACAGGACTGGAAAAGGTCAGTTTTCATTCCAATCCCAAAGAAAGGCAATGCTAAAGAATGCTCAAACTACCACACAATTGCACTCATCTCACATGCTAGTAAAGTAATGCTCACAATTCTCCAAGCCAGGCTTCAGCAATATGTGAACCATGAACTCCTTGATGTTCAAGCTGGTTTTAGAAAAGGCAGAGGAACCAGAGATCAAATTGCCAACATTGCTGGATCATGGGAAAAGCAAGAGAGTTCCAGAAAAACATCTATTTCTGCTGTATTGACTATGCCAAAGCCTTTGACTGTGTGCATCACAATAAACTATGGAAAATTCTGAAAGAGATGGGAATACCAGACCACCTGACCTGCCTCTTGAGAAATCTGTATGCAGGTCAGGAAGCAACAGTTAGAACTGGACATGGAACAACAGACTGGTTCCAAATAGGAAAAGGAGTACGTCAAGGCTGTATATTGTCACCCTGCTTATTTAACTTCTATGCAGAGTACATCATGAGAAACGCTGGGCTGGAAGAAACACAAGCTGGAATCAAGTAGCCGGGAGAAAAATCAATAACCTCAGATATGCAGATGACACCATCCTTATGGCAGAAAGTGAAGAGGAGCTAAAAAGCCTCTTGATGAAAGTGAAAGAGGAGAGTGAAAAAGTTGGCTTAAAGCTCAACATTCAGAAAACGAAGATCATGGCACCTGGTCCCATCACTTCATGGGAAATAGATGGGGAAACAGTGGAAACAGTGTCAGACTTTATTTTTTTAGCTCCAAAATCACTGCAGATGGTGATTGCAGCCATGAAATTAAAAGATGCTTACTCCTTGAAAGGAAAGTTATGACCAACCTAGATAGCATATTCAAAAGCAGAGACATTACTTTGCCAACAAATGTCCATCTAGTCAAGGCTGTGGTTTTTCCACTGGTCACGCATGGATGTGAGAGTTGGACTGTGAAGAAAGCTGAGAGCCGAAGAATTGATGCTTTTGAACTGTAGTGTTGGAGAAGACTCTTGAGAGTCCCTTGGACTGCAAGGATATCCAACCAGTCCATTCTGAAGGAGATCAGCCCTGGGATTTCTTTGGAAGGAATGATGCTAAAGCTGAAACTCCAGTACTTTGGCCACCTCATGTGAAGAGTTGACTCATTGGAAAAGTCTTTGATGCCAGAAGGGATTGAGGGCAGGAGAAGAAGGAGATGACAGAGGATGAGATGACTGGATGGCATCACTGACTCAATGGACGTGAGTCTGAGTGAACTCCGGGAGTTGGTGATGGACAGGGAGGCCTGGCATGCTGCGATTCATGGGATCGCAAAGAGTCGGCCACGACTGAGCGACTGAACTGAACTGAACTTGCCATTTCCTCCTCCAGGGATCTTCCCAACCCTAGGATCGGACCCAGGTCTCCTGCATTGTGGGCAGATTCTTTACCATCTGAGCTACCAGGGAAGCCTGTCTTAGCATATTCAGTTCAGTTCAGTCGCTCAGTCATGTCCGACTCCCCCCAAATAAAGTCTGACATTGTTTCGACTGTTTCCCCATCTATTTCCCATATTAGGTGGCAGTAAAAATTCATTCTATTTTGTACAATGCATCCTGAGACAGCCACTAGAGACAAAACATAGTGCTTCACAAGATTAATTATTTTCTAAAATAGATTCCTTGTACTATCACATAGTAAAGTAATTCTTAAAATATTTTTCCAATCTATAGGAGACTTGGTACATATTATCTTTCAAATATTCTACAGATCAGCTTAAATTAGAAAATAAATTTATGCTAGCAAATAGATTTCACAATTTATGAAAGAAAAGTTTTTTTCTCTTTTATTTTACTTAAATGATTTGTTTAAATGCTAGTGGGAAAGTTGACTAGATAAATGGCTAAGAGAATGATAAGAGTGTTGGTTTTATTGAGCCCTCAGTACTTTCCTTCTTATTACACTGTTCAAGAGGGGTATCTGATTTCTTGAGAGCCAAGACCTGGCAATGTCTTCTGCTAATAACAACAGAAGCTGGTGGAGTGAGAAGGTAAACAGATTGTCCATGGACACTTTGGGGGGATATTGTTTAAGAGATATAGCAGTGATATTTGGATATTGCTGCAAACTTATACTATGTCAAAGATAAGCTTGGCACAATAGTACTAAAACCTAGCAAAGCCAGCACCTTACATAGCATTAAACTTTTTCCCCTCTTTCTGATGTATCTTAAAAGTATCAGAAGGTAATCGTGGTGGATTCATGACAATGTATGGCAAAACCAATACAGAATTGTAAAGTAAAATAAAAAAATAAATAAATAAATTAGTGAGGAAAAAAAAAAAAAAGAAGGTAATAAGAGTGGGGAGAACACCGGAATTTAAAAGGAAACATTGCAAATATGGCTGAGAAAATCCCATGCTCCAAAAAACAATTAGGTCAACCTAATTTTTCTTGCCTGATGTAGGTTAAAAAAAAAAAAGACTCCTGCCAAAGAAAAATTAAACTAACCTTAACAAACATATGGGATGGATCATTAAAAACTGTATCTGTATCTACTACAGCCATAAGCAAAAAACAAATTAGAGTTTGGAGATTGGATGGTTTAAGATGAGGAAAAGCCACAACTAGAGATAATTCAAATTAGGCTTAATATGCTGGTAAATGAATTACTTATCATTTGAGACAATTTTTATGATAGATTATAGTGATAGATTTATTTTGGAAAATAAAAGAAAAATTACTCAGTGATGATTATGATACAGTTCAAGGGTTTATTGAAATTTTCTTTTAATCTAAGACGTTACTTTACCTGAAAGTGTTAGTCACTCAATCATGTCCTTCTCTTTGCAACCTCATGGTGATTATTCAGCAGATTATATAAAGTAACTGATTCAGTGTTCTAATAATGAAAAAAAAATTAACTTTGTTACTATGTTAAGAGAAACTCAGTTAACTTAATGCTTTGCCATACACTTTATAAGAGTTCATTTTTTGTTTTTGCATGTGACAACAGTTAAAGAGTATGGAGTGATTTGTGTGTGGGAACCACTGTGGTGCTGATTTTTAAAAAAAATTAATTTATTTATTTTGATTGGAGGCTAATTACTTTACAATATTGTAGTGGTTTTTGCCATACATTGACATGAATCAGCCATGGGTGTACATGTGTTCCTCATCTTGAACCCCCCTCCCTCTTCCCTCCGCATCCCATCCCTCAGGGTCATCCCAGTGCACCAGCCCTGAGCACCCTGTTTCATGCATCGAACCTGGACTGGCGATCTATTTCACATATGATAATATACGTGTTTCAAAGCCATTCTCTCAAATCATCCCACCCTCCCCTTCTCCCACAGAGTCCAAAAGTCTGTTCTTTACATCTGTGTCTCTCTTGCTGTCTCTTATATAGAGTCATCATTACCATCTGTCTTAATTCCATATATATGCGTTAATATACTGTATTGGTGTTTTTCTTTCTGACTTACTTTACTCTGTATAATAGGCTCCAGTTTCATCCACCTCATTAAAACGGATTCAAATGCATTCTTTTTAATATCTGAGTAATATTCCATTGTGTATATGTACCACAGCTTTCTTATCCATTCGTCTGCTGATAGACATCTAGGTTGCTTCCATGTCCTGGCTATTGTAAACAGTGCTGTGATGAACATTGGGGTACATGTGTCTCTTTCAGTTCTGGTTTCCTCAGTGTGTATGCCCAGCAGTGGGATTGCTGGGTTGTATGGCAATTCTATTTCCAGTGTTTTAAGGAATCTCCACACTATTCTCCATGATTTCTTAAAGGAATAAGAAAAATATACATTGCCTTGCAATCAAGTTTTAATTAAAATATGGCAACTTCATTTAATAGTTTGCCAACATAGTCTGTTCAGCCATTGAACTTTGGAGAATAAAAAAATAAATAGTAGAAAGGAATCAATATTTGTTTGCTATTATTTAACTGTGATACTTTTCACTCTATGGAAGATCTTTTTAGAGACATAAAACCAATACATCTATCAGCATTCTCCATTACAGCATATGGGAAAGAACAAACTTGCTGTCATCTCTGACTCTGGAAATGATCAAGAGCAGTGATTTGGAAGAGACTTTATAGATAAAGACATTTAGAATTACAAGAAAATTAAGGGACCATCTCTCAGCTAATATTTATTTGGTATCTAAGGCTGTCCGACTGTGGCTCTATGGACTGTAGCCCGCCAGGTTCCTCAGTCCATGAGATTTCCCAGGCAATAATACTGAGTGGGTTGCCATTTCCTTCTCCAGGGGATCTTTCCATCCCAGGGATCGAACCCATGTCTACTGCTTGGCGAGCAGATTCTTTACTGCTGAGCCACCTGGAAAGCACCTCTCAGCTAAAATGACTTAGATCATTACCCTTATAAATAATATAGTCGCTGTCCATTTAAGTGATAAAGTACAATTAAATACTTTTTGAGGTTAAAATTTACCTTACCACGTGCATTCTAATAGAGAGATTCTAAAGAAGTATAACATGTTGGCTATTTTAAGGTTATCAATTTTATCCCTAAGGGAGGAATATCCTTCTTCCTTTTAAAGGTCTGCCCTTCTACCTGTATTGTCCTTTTCATCTGTTTCTTGACAGTGCCTCCATTAATTAGTCTCCTTTTAATAGATCTCCTCACATGTTCCCCTTCCTTTCACCAACTTTGAATTATTGTCCTTGTCTTTTTATCTTCTTTAATTTTTGAATGACCTAGTGTTTTATTTCCACTCATTGGGAAACTCCTGCCTTCTTGATCCTTTCTTCCAGTATCAGCAGAAAGTCTCCTAAAAGTTCCCATGTTCTATGTACCAAGCCCAGTGATGACTTTCTGTGTTCATCATATTCTGATGCTCCGTGGTACACTGTGTTTCTCAGTGACAGTCACATCTCACACATGGCGATTCCCAGCATGGCATTAGCCTTTCACAACCTGCCTCCAAGCTCTTTTCTTGAACTCCGCCTGTACCATCTCCAAGTTCTTCATTCTCCCGTGGCCCACCCACTTCCATACATGCACAGTTATACCTTCTTTGTTATGCTTTCTTCTACCGAGACTGCCATTTTCCTATCCCTCTTATATAACTCTGAGATTTTATTCATCTTTCAACTCCCAATACCATTTCCTCCAAAAACCTAACCTTCTATCCTTCCATTCAGAATTAATTAGTGGGCCTTTCTTGTATACTTTCAGATATTGTATTTGATTATAGCTCTTGCGTTTATCTATTCTTTATGCTGGGTCAACAAGAAACATGATATAGAGAGCTCATATTCCAGAGAAAAAAGAAGATGCTCCAAAAAAGATTTTAAAATGTTGTTAAGTACTCTCGGAGATGTATGCACATTTGCTCTGGGAGCATAAAGGAGGGGCTAATAAAATTGTCTGGGGGTCCTGAGTAGGGCTTCCTCAAAGAAGGAAACATGAGTTGGAGTTTCCCTAGTAGAAATATGGGAAGAGTTTTCTAGGGATTCACTCATTTAGTCTAAAAACATTTACATGACACCTAGTGTGTGCCAGGCATTGTGCTAGACATTGAAGATTAAAAAAAAAAAAGATCAAAACAACAACAAAACTATAAAGTACTATCAATCCCTTCTTTTTTTCTAAAGAAGACAAAGGGCCTCATGAAAAAAGTTTTTATCTCAGGACAACCGAGTGTCTACTGTGTGCCCTTCATGTACTAGAGTTATATGTATTGGCATATAATAGTAGACACTCCAAACTTTTCATTGAAAAATTGAGAAGATATATGAATGTGTGTGTGTGTGTATGTGTTAGTTGCTCAGTTATGTTCAACTCTTTGCTACCTCATGGACTGTAGCCCATCAGGCTCCTTTGTCCATGAGATTCTCCAGGCAAGAATACTGGAGTGGGTTGCCATTCCTGTCTCCAAAGTATCTTCCCAACCCAGGGATTGAACTGATGTCTTCGTCAGTGCAGGCAGATTCCTTTAACATTTGAGACACCAGGGAAGCCTTCATAAACACTTAACAGTCCAGTGGTGACTATAGCTGTACATCTGGACAGTAACTATTTTGTGGGGGATAAAAAGGGCCAGTAATATCTCTAAAACAAGAGTCTTAACCTAAGGACCTAAAATCCTAGCACTTAGGATCAGGTAACCCAACCTTGGTGGAGCCAGAAAAAGCCAAAAGAGGTAGGGGCGATTGAACACAGTTTTAAAGTAAATGTGTAGAGAGTTCCTTT
This sequence comes from Oryx dammah, assembly GCF_014754425.2. Lineage (NCBI taxonomy): Eukaryota > Metazoa > Chordata > Mammalia > Artiodactyla > Bovidae > Oryx > Oryx dammah. The sequence goes on from NW_024070213.1 coordinate 28,828,667, forward strand.
AGAAGCAAAGACTATGAAATACCTTTCTTTTTTTTTAATGTTTAATTTGAAGATAATTGCTTTGCAATATTGTGTTCGTTTCTGCCATACAATAACATGAATCAACCATAAATATACATGTACACCCTCCCTGCTTGAGCCCCCTTCCCACCTACCCCCAACCTGTGGAGGCTAGATTGTAGTCTGAAAAGTGAAGATTCAGTAAAACCAGTTAGATCATCTCTGTCTTCGTGAGAGATGTACCATTGTTAAATGTATTGAGATAAAGTCAACGGGTTTGTTGTTAGGTAGGATGCGGGGCCTGAGGATGAGAGAAATGACAGAGACCTTTTATTTTGTGTCTTGTGAACCTGGGTGGATGGTAGAGCATATAGGGGAAGGAATTTATTTGAAAAAAACTTAAATTTTGTATTGGGCCTGTTGTTTTTCTGTGCTTTCATATCCGTAGAAGTTTGTGGGTAGCGAACTATTTGATGGTAGTGGTTTATGCTCAAGGACTATCTTATAGCAGGTGATCAAAGTACAAGAATTCTCCTGTGAATGCCATTTTTCTTTGCAATAAGAGAACATTTCTCAGCCCTGGTGTTGGATTTTGGTTGCTCTACATTGGGATATAAATATTTCTTCTATAATTTAAAACGCTTTAGCTTCATTATAAAATATTGATACTTGAAGGGAATTTTCCCTTTAACTTAGTTCTTATTCTCTCTTTTTTCCTGAGCGGTAAAATAAGAAACTTAATTACAAAATCTTTTCTAATTAGGATTAATCCATGATTATGATTTCATGACGCTTAATTAGTAAGGAAAAGAGAACCTTTTAGGTTTTGGAGTTCATGAATTAGATATTTAATATGTAATCTAGAGCTTTTTTTTTTTTTAAAACCAGTTTGAATCTCTCCATTCATAACACAAGTAAGGGAGAAGCAGAAATAATGTTGAATAAACAACAAGATATTGTGCCTTTAAGGCAGCAGAAGTTTCTCACTTATTGATTGTCTCTCTGTCAGGAATGCTAATCTTTTACAAATCCACAGCCCACAGTTTCTGGTGACGCAGTTTGAAGATATACAAATAAATCCATACTAAACCCAAGGAAATCAATGGCTCAGGGGTAACTCCTAGCTGGCAAACAGCAAGGACATTCTAATATTTGTTGCCAGCAGTTATTCAAATGACTCCTTTTATGGCTGGATACCTGATGTCACAGCGGGAGTGTATTATTCTTACTGACTTAAGGCGGAGAAGGCAATGGCACCCCACTCCATTACCCTTGCCTGCAAAACCCCATGGACGGAGGAGCCTGGTGGGCTGCAGTCCATGGGGTCGCTAAGAGCTGGACACGACTGAGCGACTTCACTTTCATTTTTCACTTTCATGCATTGGAGAAGGAAATGGCAACCTACTCCAGTGTTCTTGCCTGGAAAATCCTAGTGACAGGGGAGACTGGTGGGCTTCCGTCTATGGGGTTGCACAGAGTCGGACACGACTAAAGCGACTTAGCATGGGTTAAGCAACCATAGAACATAGATATTACACAGAACAAATTTCAAGAACTAAGGAAGATGGATGAAGTACTGGGTAAGAGAAAGACTGACAAGGATAAATTTGTCACTTGGTTTTCTCTGAAGAAACACTGTATGTAACTAGTATGTCAGTTTTAGGAGCCACTGTTTAATAATGCCAGCTATGTTCATCACGTCTTTCATCCACACTCTGCAAAACATTTTCTCATGCTATGAAACAAGTCTCTCTGGTGCAACTATTATTATTTTTTCAGTAATCTCACCAGGAAATTATTTTTTGCATGCCCTGTGGAAGTGCATATATTGCCCTTTCTCTTCTGCTTTCCCGAGTATTCCAGCACTTCAGAACCCTGCTGCTGTTTACAAAAGGAGAGACAGCTTTGACAAAGACAACCAGGATGATGAATGGAATTTAATTTATGCAACATTCATGTAGGGCGAGTCCTCTGGGTAAATCAACATAGTAGCACTTCCCCTCCCCAGCCATAATATGTTCTGCTTGGCTGCTCCAGCTCCCTCTGAAAAGCTTGGTACTTAAAGTTATGTAAGCACCACGCTGATGTTCAAATATTCATCACAAGAATGACACATGAAAAGAAAACAAAAACAAAAAATGGAAGGAGAAGTATGGGGTAAATATCTACCCAGATCAGCTAGGAGAAGCTGAAGAATTCATAGTTATTTGGAGACCTAATTTGGAATTAGGGATTTAGTCCCAGAGGGATTTATCAAATGGATTTGAGCCCTGTGTAGAGTGCTGGAGTGCTATTGATTGGCCTTTAGCCCAAACTGATTTCAGCTCCTCCCTCCTGCTGCTCAATAGAGCCAAGGAAAATTATTTTATTTCACCTTAGAAAAATAAGTTTCTTCCCTTTATAAAATGTTAGCTAGTTACTGTCATTTGACCTCTATTTTTCTTTCTTACTGACATATCCATTCAATTTATATTGTGAATTGCTAACTATCCATGAAGGTTTTGCCAGTGATAAGAATCAGAGCAGAGCAAATGCCCAACTGTGAGTACTAAAGAATTATTAAGTAATTTGGGCCTGTCTGCAGAGATGATTTAGGATAAAGAATCTATTTTACTCACTTTCTAATAAGGAAAATATTTTAGCCATGAGACTAAGCCCTTTATAAACCAACAAATAAATTAATGAATAAGGGACTTGACTCTGAAATGAAAAGTTTTAGTCTGTGTCACACTGTGTGCATTAATTTCACTTATAATTAATGTCACTGAAGAATCTCAATTCAGTGGAGGGTTATAAATGCCTAGGCATGCTAATTTTCTTTCTTTTAACTGATTGGGAAATATAGATGAACACTGTCACAATGCTAAAAACTCCTGGGATAGAGCACTGATATTCTTATTGATAGAGAAGAGGAATAATGCTTAGTAAATTTTATTTTGTTTTGTTTATCTATTATTTATGTACGGCCACACTATGTGGCATGTAGGAAGTTCCCTAATCAGGCATTGAACCCGTGCCCTTTGCAGTGGAAGCATGAAGTCTTAACCACTAGACCACCAGGGAAGTCCCAGTGCTTAGTAAATTTTAACTTTGTTTCAGAAACAACTTCAAGTTTAGTTTAACTTTTAAATTTGAATCAGGTTTATACTGTTGACTTGAAGTCATTTTGCCTATTCATATAAACAGATATTTTGTTCAAAAGACAAGAGTATATAAATATAATACATTTTCTCATGAGCTAAAATGACAATTATTCTCCCTATACAAAGCAATTTGACTATTTTCAGTTCAGGTAAGATAAATGTTGACCATCCTTTTATCATTCTTTAAAGTCCCTCCTATAATGCTCCTCATAAAAATGACAATTTCAGGAAAGGTAGAAAAAAAGTTCATTGGAAACAAATGATAATGTGCAATTATCATGTAAGATACTTTAAATAAATATATAGATAGATAGACAGATAGATAGATAGATAGATAAAGAGTTGCTTCCCTGGTGGCTCAGATGGTTAAGAATCTGCCTGCAATGAAGGAGACCTAGGTTTGATCCCTGGGCTGCGAAGATCCCCTGGAGAAAGGAATGGATACCCACTCCATATTTTTGGCTGGAGAATTCCATGGACAAAGGAGCCTGGTGGGCTACAGTCCATGGAGTCGCAAAGAATCAGACACAACTGAATGACTAACATTTTCACTTTTGGGGCAATTTCCCTGGTGGCTCAGACAATAAAGAATCTGCTTGCAATGTAGGAGACCTGGATTTGATCCTGGGGTCAGAAAGATACCCTGGAGAAGGGAATGGATACCCACTCCAGTATTCTTGCCTGGAGAATCCCATGGACAGAGAAGACGGGCAGGCTACAGTCCATGGGATTGCTAAGAGTTGGACACACCTGAGCGACTAACAACACACAAAGGATTGTGAGCAGAAAAGAGGGACAAAACATGAAGCTATTTTGCTGATGTAAAGTTAGAGTTGGATATACTAAGGGCTGAAGTGGGGCAGGATGTCTCTTTCCATTGCCACCACCCTAGTACAGGCCACTTATCTTTTATCTAGACTAATTTCCTTGATCCCTAATTGTTCTCCTTGCTACTACTTTTGTCTTCCTCCTATCCATTCTCTACTAAAAGTCAGTGTTTTTTTTTTTAAGGTTTATTTGTTTGTTTTTGGCTGTACTGTGTCTTTGTTGCTGTGTGCAGGCTTTCTCTGGTTGTGGTGAGCAGGGGCTAGTCTTCATTGAAGTGCAAGTTTCTCATTAGAGTGATTTCTTTTGTTGCGGGGCACAGGCTCAGTAGTTGCGGTGCAAGGGCTTAATTGCTCTGTGACCTGTGGGATCTTCCCAGACTAGGATTTGAACCCTTGTCCCCTGCATTGGCAGACAGATTATTTACCCCTGGACCACCAGGGAAGTCCAAAGTGAGTGATTTTTGAAAAAAAAATAAAAAGCTTCAGATATGTGATCTGATTGTTTTATTCTGCACTTCTCACTCACTTCAGTGACTGCCTAAGACACTTAGAATAAAATCCAAACCCCTTCCCATCCCTCCAGCCCCTGGTGGTCTAGCCCCTAACTGCTTCTCCAGTTTAAATTCTGGCCCCTGTCCTTTCATTGGACTCCAGCTACATTTATCTTCTTTCACTTTTGGAAATACCCAGGGATTTTTCTCCTTAGGGCTTCATGCATATTTTAGTTCTTTTGCTTAGACTATTATTCCCAAAGTCAACTTGTCTTCAAAATCACCTATAACCAACATTTCTGAAGCAAATTCATGCCTTTTTATCTTCTCCGTCCTTCCACTGCCAATATTCACTTTTGTGGTACCCAGTAAGGTTTTATAGCTCTTATTACAATTTTATAATAATTCTATTTAAGTATTTTTGTTTTTTCCTTCCCACCAAACTGTGTCATTTCCTTCTCTGAAACTCTTGTGCAGGCTTGAGGGTAGATATTGAGGTTTGAAAAAAGGAGAGAGGGAGGGGAAAGTGGTGGAGAAGACAGCAGAAAAGAGGAATTTAAAAAATTGAGTAAATAGTTGGTGATATGTACAATATACTTAGTTTTAAAAGTTTGATGATAAATTACAGATTTAAAGCTAGCTTTAAAAGCCACTGGATATATGCTTTTGAATATCTTCTTAGAAATGGAAAGATCAGAAATTAAAACAAGTGAAAAAAAGATAATGACTCAGGGTACATTCAAACAAAGTTTGAAAGAATTCAACATTGTGGATGCTTATCTGATGCAAATGTGCAAACGTCTCAGAGTTCAGCCATTACTCATAATTAATCCGACAGCAGAGTTCCCCAACACTGTCTGACTGCCATCTGGATCAACACTTTCAGTCACTCTCTGGAATTTCATTTAGTGCTTCCGGGCATTTCGGTGGGTTGCTTACTCATTTCTGCAATTCCAATTTAAAATAAATTATACAATATGATCAGCAGATTTCTTTTAAAGGGATTTTTTTTTTTCAGGGTGGACTAGGAGAAACTATTGTGCCATATCTCCTTCTTTTTTAAAGTTCATAAGATAAATGGTCCATTGAATTTAGCATTATTATCATGTAGTTATTTTGGCAAACATATATGCTGCATTCTCAGACTCACCACAAATAACTTTTGGTTTGATGCCAATTCAGTGGATTTTTCATGGTAAGAAAAGGAAAATGTAGCTTGCTGATAAACATGCAAGCAATTACCCATTTGGTTTTGCACACTACAACTGCTTATCATTGCAAGCATCTAAAAAATACACCAGGTAACAATTCTGGGAATGTCTGATTTGGCACTAAGTCAAAGATACTAAATAATTTGATAATGTTTGAATTCTTTAATTACGATTTGACAAACCTCTTTTAATTGATTTTTTCCTTTTTTTGGTCATACAAGAATAATGAGTCCCCAAAAAGTTTGGCAAAAATAACTTTTTTGTGGGTGTCCATAGTTGCTATTCTCTTGTCTCAGAAAGGAATATCTTTTTTCAAAGAAACTTAATTCAGATTTGCCCTCAGATTATTTTTATGTTGATTGTGGTTAAGTAATTTGCTTTCTTAGTGCTTGATTAGGTTCTTAAACTGATTTTTCCAACTTCCTATCTATATCCTTCACAATTTCTGTGCTTGCCCCGTAGCAATACTGAGTTTGAATATATTGCCCATTTTGGTAGTACATTGTATTACACCTTGTGCTACCAAGTTTTGTCTTCAAACCTAATTGACTGCTTGTCTTTTTCAATGAGAGTTAATAGTTAAACGACTCATATTCAAGAGCTTTAGTTTTTTTTTTTTTCATTGATTTGCCCTTTAGCTATACAAACCCACAACTTTAAATCAATATAAGCAATTCCTTCTGCTTCTGTGTGATGGCTGGCTGCACCAGTGATGAAAAGTCACACAGCTGTGTGAATTGATGCCACTACAAATGTATGGTTTCCAATCTCAGCTGGCCCTGCAATTGAGGTCGATAATCCTTTTAACAATCTCTGGTCAGTTCCCGCATCCATTAACCTCAGTCAGCATTCCAAACTTGAACCAGTCTTCTCATACCCTTTCTGGGCCCTTTAGCCACGAAAAATGACCTTGCTTATTATTACTTAAAAAAGAATCAGACCGTAAACTTTTAACTTTAAATTCTTCTCTGCCTTAATATCATTTCTCTGTTGAGTGCCTTTTCCACCAAGGTGATAAACATATAAATGTCTCAGCCAAACAGCAAATCCCACTGCCCCCTTACTTTCTCTCTGGGTTGTGAGTGTGTTGTGTGTGTATGTATGTGGAAGGGGAATGTGTATGAAAGGAATCCTGGGCTTTCTGCACTTTGATGTCATCTGGTTGCAGAGGCATCTTCTGAGCTGTCTATCCTCCACCAGCTTCTTGATCAGACATTGATGCAGATTTTCATGGGTATGTTCTTTTCTTTGGAATCAGGGGATCATTCCACTACTGCTGTGCAACTTTTAGACCCGCGTTGTGAATGTTTTCTTTTTCTCTCATGCAATAAACAGGAAGGGCTGGGGGATTGCTTGAGGCTCCATCTGCTTAGATCTGCAGTTCTCAGCCCTCCTTGAACAGAAAGATCACCTGAGGAGCTTTAAAGCTACCACTACCTGGGGAAGGGATCTCAGAGTGCAGTCCAGAAGCAGCAATATTAAGCCTTACCTGGCGACTGATTAGAAACTGAAATTCTAGGTACATCCCAGATTTACTGAATCAGGAACTTTTTGGATAGTATCCAAATAGATAGTTTTGGGTTTTTTTTTTTTTTTTTGAATACTCTGGAGGTGATTTTGGTATATGTTAAAGTCTGAAAACCATGTCCTGGATAGGAATCTGTGTTGGTACAGGTTCCAGCTGGTCTCTCTGTGTGTGTATGCTCAGTCGCTAAGTCGTGGCTGACTCTTCTGAGACGCTATGGACTGTAGCCCTCCAGGATCCTCTGCCCATGGGATTTCCCAGGTAAGACTACTGGAGTGGGTTGCCATTTCCTTCTCTAACGGATCTTCCTGACCCAGGGATCGAACCCCATTTCTCTTCCATTGGCAGGCAGATTCTTTACCCCTGAGCCAGTATGGAATATATGGAATCAACGTTTAGCTGGGGATGAGAACCACTGGGCTAGACATGCCTGGCAGCCACTGCTCTTTTAGGTTTTACCACCTCCCTAAGACTCTCCTGGGAAGATGGGATGTAAATCTGTTTTTGAACCCACAGACTTATCTGGGGTTTTGCTTCCTCTCTGGACTAGCTCAGGAAAATGTATCCAGGACCCCCGTCTCTCTTTGAGTCCTACCAATGTCCTACTCTTTTTGGCTCTCTTACTTCTCCATCATCTACATAATCCTTTTCCTGTCTTGGAGAGTGGGGTCAGGAAAAAGAACATCACCCTTTCTCATGATGTTTTGCCAAATGATTTAATATGAGCCATAACTCTTCCTTTCTGTTCTCTTAAGTGTTTACAATTGTGACATTCAAAAGCCAGGGGGGACCTCCCTCCAACATCATCCTCCCACTTTCTATTGCCATGTCACAAACTCAAGAGTGCAGCCAGAGTACTGGAGTGGGTAGCCTTTCCCTTCTGCTGGTGATCTTCCCAACCCAGGGATCGAACCCAGGTCTCCTGCATTGTGGGAAGATTCTTGACCAGCTGAGCCACAAGAGCAGCCCAAGAATACTGCAGTGGGTAGCCTATCCCTTCTCCAGCGGATCTTCCCGATCCAGGAATCAAACTGGGGTCTCCTGCATTGCAGGCAGATTCTTTACCAGCTGAGCTATGAGGGAAGCCACCAAAAGTGCAGCAGAAGTAGTTAATTTTTTTCTACATTTCAGTTGCATATTTAACTTGTGCTCCATTCCTTAAAGTGGTGGTGGTTTCACGAATTTCCCTCCCACCATACTTTACCTTTGTAAAGTCGTGTATCAGTTTTTTGGAGGGGAGTAGGGTGCGGGGGTGATGGGAGCTTATGTAAGTCCAGGCTGTTACTAGGGTGAACAGCGGCAAACCTGAGAAATGATGTGAAAGGAGGATGAGGACTGTTTCTTCAGGGATCTGCATGGAAGGGCATGGCTACCATTCCAGTATTCTTGCCTGGAGAAATCCAGGGACAAAGGGGCCTGGGGGGCTGCAGTCCATAGGGTTTCAAAGAGACAGACATGACTGAAGCGACTACGCACACAAGCACTGCGTGGGATGCTGACATTGCTCATGTTGGCGCCTTCTAGGGTTCTCCACTGTAAAGTCATCACTTCTCCCTGAGTATATTACTAATCACTGTGGGGAAGATATCCTAAGATTATGCCCATATCCTGTTGTCATCAAACCTCTACCTTTAAGCCTCTATTGACAACCAGCACTTGCATACAGCTCAGTATCATGGTTGCTAAATGTCAATTTTTTCTTACAGTCTACATTTATTTGTTGACATTTCAGTATAGAGAAGAAGTTTCTCTTGTCACTTATTTATTTTTGAATTTAATCAGCCTAGTCTCATGGATTCCTATTCATTGTTTTGTCATCTATGACTATGAATTTTGACGTTATGAATTTTGACATTCAAATATGTCTCAGATGTGGCCAGTAGGAACTCCATTCAAGGCCCCTGTGTCTTTTTGACATGTACTCGTCATTTGAATGCTTTCTTAATTTCTGGCTCCAAAATATGTTCCTGCTTTATATTACACTTTCCCTGCCCCAGTCCTGGAATCAGTTACACAGCCAAGAAATTCTGGTTCTAAGATCTGAATTCTTGGTATATTCATTGCTAGTAAGATGCCATCGCTTCTCAGCTCTCTCAACAGACAAAACTAGAAAGTATAAGCATATTTATACTATTTCTATATTAATTTGGATATATGTACATTATATGTGTATATACATATACACATACATACACATAAATATACATGAGTTCGTATGCGTGCATGTTAAGTTGCCTCAGTCATGTCTGACTCTTTGTGACCCCATAGACTGTAACTTGCTGGACTCCTCTGTCAATGGAATTCTCCAGGCAAGAATACTGGAGTGGGTTGCCATGTCCTCCTCCAGGGGGTCTTCCCAACCCAGGGATTGAACCTGTATCTCTTATAGCTCCTACATTGGCAGGCAGGTTCTTTACCACTAGCACCACCTGGAACACCTCTAATTTCCAAACAGCACTTCAGAGTACTCTTTCTAGACCGTCCTCTTTATGATGCGTATAAGTGCATTTGCCAGTGAGAAACTCAGTTCTCATTATTCTCAACAATTCACTTTAGTCAGTATAACCAGTTTATCATCCAATTTTGCTACCTCCACCTCCGGACCTCCACTCCCCATGCCCTGCCCCCTAAGATGTCAGCGGGCATACTCCCTCGAATTGAGATGGATCTGTCTTCCACTTGGGTCCCTCCCATGCCCTATTTCTCACCTTCTCAGGCACCTGTAGATGCACTGCCACAAATCTTTATAGCCCCCCTGCTACCCTCCATGATATTGTGCAGTTGGCCTGTTGTGGGGAATGAGGGGAGTGGGAAAATGGTCAGGAAAAGGCTCAAATTCATTTCACTCATTTCTTTACAAATGTTTCTTCCCTTTCCAGACCTGAGATTCTTGACATTATGGCAGAAATTAAAATTCTATACACTTTGAATTCCTTGTCCCTTATAAGCAGTCTTGCATACAGTAGGCAGCAGTGAATTGCTGATGAATTAGTAAACTGGTTTTTCCTCTGAATTCATACTCTTCGCTCACTTTGGACATTTCCTCTCACAGTAACCATCTGGCAGACCTTGCTGATGACTGTCTTGATTTGAATGTTGAGCTGATGAGCATACTTTGGCTTTAGATGCCTGGAGTGGTAGGAGGATTGTTAGGGCAAAGTGGAAGGATGGATGCTTCATGTAAACTCCAAACTCCTTTCATGTTTTCTTTGATGTAAAGTATGCTCAGAATCCTTTTGGGTCTTCTCCAATGAGACATAAGCAGCCAGCTTTCAAGTAATTCTATTCCTGATTTTGTTTATTTCAAAGAAGGATCTGGGGGTATTTCTAAGTCCTTAATTTGAAAAGTAATAGTTTTCTCAAATTTAATAATTTCTGCTATAGCTATAAATTGTACACATTATTGTTTTGTGCATATTACTTTGTCCTATATAATTAGTTGAATATTCTGTACATATTAAATTGTCCTATGTAATTAGTTGAATATCTGATCTCTTCTACTAAATCATAAGGTTTTGAAGACAGAGACCAGGTTGTGTTCATTTTACAGTGCACCACAATAACTGTTCTACTTTTGTCTAATTCTTAGAATAATGCTTGAGAATGACTAGATACCCAATAAATATTTATTGAAATAAATAAAATATTGTTGTGTGCTCTGGAGTACAACTGATTTTCATCTATCACACTATGAAAACATAGGTGATGTTCAATAGAATTTAAATCAACATTTAGTAAAAGGGCTGATTATCTAATTTGGATTACCCACACCCTTAGGACCCATTCTCTATTCTGATAAATTCTAGATGTTTCTGTTCTGGTTAAGTGATAAATGAACTTCTGTCTATTTCTTACTTCAAGTAAAGTCATATGTTGGGGGAGATACCATGGATATTTGTCAGAGTAATAAATGAATCTGCTGGTACGGAAAGTGGTGCCATGGCTGGGGGGGTGGGGGTGGGAAGCTCTAACAACTATAGATAGGAGATAGTAACAAAAAAATCCAGAATCTTCAAATTCTTTTAAAACATTATTTATTTGGCTTTAGTAAGAGACAAGGAACTGTAATTTTTATATGTAAACTACAATTGATTGCAGAAACTCATGCCATAGGTAGGATAGTATATTTGATGCAACATGTTCTAACCACTCTTCATGGAAGATATTACTAGTCCATTCTCGCATTCTTTCTTTCTGATCTTAGATTCTCCCTCCAAAGTTTTCTCAACATAAGGTTCTAGGGAAATACTACCAATCAATTAGAATTGATACTTGAGTTGAAACCTTTCTGTATGCCTCCCATAGCATTTTAGAACTACACATTGTCTCTGCCTAGAATAAGTGTCACTAAAAACCCTATATTTACCACAGAACATCTCATTTTCCCTGTATTGTTAAGGCTGCACTAATGTCAGCTTTTCTAATTTCTGAAGGTTTCAGATTTGGAAGGTTATAGATAGCACAGCTTTTGGTGTAAAAACTGACCATTCTTTTTTGTTTCCCCACTCTTTAATACCATTTGTGAAAACTCTACCATTCTGATGCAGTATAAGGTTTTTCGTATTTAATCATCATAAAGGTTGAGCCATGATAGAACTTGACTGAGGGTATTCATGGCAAATCTTATTTTAAAATGTGTATCCTGACTATTGAATTGATTATACAGGTATAAATAAAAAGATGTTTAAACATGCAGTGTGGTTTTGCTTTTTTGCCTTGCCTTTGCTGGCATCTGGGATCAATCAAACAAGCATGCAGCTGTAGAGAGGTAAAATATGTTATGCATAACATATTTCTTTTCTACTTTTTTGCAGGATTGTATGGAAGTGACTCTTTCATTATTTATCATCCTCACCCAAGAGAAAACCAACCTCCCAGAAGTGATATGACTGATTGTTGGACCACAATAAACGTAGGTAGTATCACAAAGGATTTGTCCATTTAAGTCGGGCTGACCAACTGTTAGTTAAAATCAGTCAGCTAAGTTGTATTGCATGTTTGCTCTTGCTCAGTTGAGTTTTTAGAACTTTTCATATAGTAATGGTGATTCTTTACAACTGTGGGCCAGTTGTAATCAATAGCCAGGGCATTGTTCCACATAAAGGTGATGAAGTAAATAGAATGCCCTTCGTTTGCTTTAATCAAGGTTCATGACAAGGCTGAGGAGACAGTTCCTCACAAGAACATCTGGCAGCCAGAGTGGTTATATAGGTTGGCTTCAGATGGGAATGTTTGGAATTGCTTAGTTGAAACAACACAATGTGTTGGCATTAGCCCACATATAACAAAACAGTTCCTGTGATGTGCTGGGAAACTGAATAGGTGAGACCCACATGGTAGTCTGCCTTTATGGCTAGAAGCCCAGAAATGCTAATGGGAACTGTGCACATTGACTGGAGGAGAAAATGTGACCTGCCGAGTGTATTGAGGTTCCAAAGCTTCGCTTGGTAGATCTAGCAGTTTTAAATATAAATTGTGTATTGATGGGGTATTGGAGAAGACTCTTGGGAGTCCCTTGGACTGCAAGGAGATCCAACCAGTCCATTCTAAAGGAGATCAGTCCTGGGTGTTCTTTGAAAGGAATGATGCTAAAGCTGAAATTCCAGTACTTTGGCCACTTCATGTGAAGAGTTGACTCATTGGAAAAGACTCTGATGCTGGGAAGGATTGGGGACAGGAGGAGAAGGGGACGACCAAGGATGAGATGGCTGGATGGCATCACGGACTCGATGGACGTGAGTCTGAGTGAACTCCGGGAGATGGTGATGGACAGGGAGGCCTGGTGTGCTGCGATTCATGGGGTCACAAAGAGTCGGACACGACTGAGTGACTGAACTGAACTGAACTGACCTGAATGCTGATGTTCATTCAGTTCTTACATGGAAAACAAAAAAAGAAACTAGCAACTATGGCTCTTCATGGCCCTTTCTCCAAAAGTAATTTGCTACAATAAGGTATTTATTTATTTTTAATATTTTTTATTTATTTAAAAATTTATTTGGCTATATCAAGTCTTAGTTGCAGCATGCAGGCTCTTACTTGTATCATGTGAGGTCTTTTGTTGTGGCACACAGACTCTCTAGTTGTGGCACGCAGATTCAGTAGCAGCGTATGGGCTTCATTGCCCCTTGGTATGTGGGATCTTAGTTCTTCACCCAGGGATTGAACCTGTGTCCCTGGCATTGCAAAGTGGATTCTTAACCACTGGACCACCAGGGAAGTCCCCTCAATAAAATGTCTTAGTGATACCTTCCTTTAATAGGAATTTTTAGCTAGCAGTATAAGAGAAAAATGATTGCTTAGGTTGCCACGGGGGCCCTCTAAGTACTCGGAATATTTATTTGCTTGTGCTTTTTAGTTAGTAACAGAGGTCATCCTTTAAGTTTGAAACCTAGATTACTCTTAATCCTACCTCAATCCTAGGGAAAAAAAAAGAAAAAAAAGTGAGGTAAAATATGAAGAATTACACCATGGATTTAAACTTTTAAAAAGTCAATAAAAGATGAGATTGATTAAGACAAAGATTGAGGCTTTGGGGACTATAAACCACAACAAGGCTTAGTGGGTCTTTTCTAGTCCATACTCTGTCTTGAGCAAGATTCTCTTCTCTGCTTGTTTACTGTTTAATTTTTAGGATTTTTTTTTTGTCATAAATTTTCCTTTGTTGCTGAGTCAGTATTACTTTTTGCTACACATAATTGAAATGTGACTACATTACCATATGAAGCAGAATTTTGCTTTTACATGTCAAAAGAAATCTGGAGATGGGCAACTTGAGGTGGTACAATGGCTTGAAGTGATTGAACTGTTACTGAACCAAACTTGAATCCACTCACCTGCATGCAGTATAATCAGTCTACTGACTTTGGTTTCCAGTGAAGGGAAGCACAGTGTTGTTGTTGTTGTTTTTAATTGCAGGGTACCAAACAAGGACAACTGATAGATCACGCTCAAAAAATTTGAACTTCGTGATGGCTTTCAAGACAAGGGTTCTAAACACAATGTAAGGGAGGGGCCGCAGGGTGCCGCATTAGCCTGTGCTCCGATCTCGGTTTGGTTGGCATCAAGGTGAAGTTTTGAGCATCATCAGCCTTCTGGTTTCAGTTGATCTGGGGTCTCCATGTTTGCAGTCAGCACTTTTCATCTAGTGGGGGCCTGCTTCCTGTAAAAACAACTTAGGAATGTTTATCAGATGTTCTGTGTCTTTCAGGAAACTAGGAATTTGGTGATTCTGCCATGTGATGGATAGCCTAAATGTTATCAGTTTCCTGGCCCAATATACATTCTTTTTACATCTTCACATTTCCTAATCATTAACTCTGAAGACAGCTTTTTGAGATTCAAGGGAGCCTTGGGAGACTAAAGCAAAAGCCTTTGATTTCAAAGGACAAGAGACATAGGGATTTGTACATGGACTCCGAACCATTAAGGACCCAGATTCTTTTTGTCTTTCCATGTTACCATCATTTGTGTGTGGCTTTATCTTGAAGTTTATGATATGATGGCTCTATCTCTAGTTATCATGTTTATGTTTTAGGCAGAAAGAAGGAGCAGGGTTGAACAGAAAGGCATGTGTTCACTGTGGATCTTTTTAAATCAGGAAAATAACAGATTTTACAGAAACTCCTTTCAGTAGACTTCCCCTTAAATCTTATCAAGCATAGCTATGGTCCTATGGCTTTAGCATCAAATGAGATTTTTGAGGGAGATAAGCATTTTTAATTTGGCCCCTTGCCACTCCAAAGAAAATACTAATTCTGTCGGTGGTGATGAGAGGGAATAGAGATAGTACGCAGGCAGCTAGCAGCATCGGTCGCAGTTGTTAACTAAAGTCAGCTTCAGAACATTCTTGTTTCCCATCAGGAACTTGGCCTGTATAATAGTAAACTGCAGGGGGCTTCTCTGATGGCTCAGTGGTAAGGAGTCTGCTTACTAATGTGGGAAACACAGGTTCGATCTCTGATCTGAAAAGATCCCATATGCCTCAGAGCAACTAAGCCCATGTGCCACAACTATTGAACCTGTGTTTGAGAGCCTGGGAGCCACAACTACTGAAGCCTGGGTACCCTACAGTCCGTGCTCCACAACAGGAAAGCCACTGCAATAAGAAGCATGTGCACTCCTAGAGAGAAGCCCCTGCTAGCTCCAACTAGAGAAAAGCCCGTCCAACAACAAACACCCAGCCCAACCAAAAATAAATAAATAAAATTATTTTTTAAAAAACAAATTGCAGCGATCTCTAAGCCCAGTGAAGTCATTCTCAATGCTTCCACATTATGTCACTCCCGATGCCTTCAGGTAGCAATCTGGATTTCTTTAACACAGCATACATGCTTTGGCTCTGCGTCCCTTCCCAGCCTCTCTTCCTGCCACTCACCTGTGCATGCTCTGTGCACCAGGCCTTCTAAACCACATGTCATATTTAACAGCCCACATACCCTTTCATGACTCCATGTATTCACATGGGCTGCTTCCTATGCTTGCATTCTCTGTCCCCACTGTGTCCACTGTGAAATAAGTACTTTTTCTTTTTTTGCAAGGCTCTGCTCCATCATCATCCTTGACTTGTGGGCCCAGTTGGCTACTGCTTCGTCTGTCCCTGTACAGTGTTTTGAATTTGAATCTGTTATGCATTCTCTTAGCCTTTTCAAGATGTTTGTCAGCCCCACTCACTGTGAGTTGAAAAAGGGATCGAATCTTATTTACTTATGTCTTATTCATATGATTAAGCTGTGCCTGGCATAAGGTAACTCCACAACTGCTTTTTTTGTTGTTTTTGCATTTATTTGTTTGGCTGCATCAGGTCTTAGTTGTAGCACACAGGATCTTCATTGCAGTGCGTGGGCTCTGGCTTCTCTAGGTGCAAGGCTTCTCTCTAGCTGTGGTGTGCAGGCACTTGACCTCAGTAGTTGCAGTTCACAGGCTTAGTTGCCCTGCAGCATGTGGGATCTTAGTTCCATGACCAAGGATTGAACCCATGTCCCCTGCATTGTGAGGCAGATTCTTAACCACTAGCCACTAAAGAAGTCCCTGATAACTGCTTCTTGGATGCGTGACTGAGTTAACTAATCAGCAGTACTTATCATCGGTTTAAGGGTCTCTGCCTCCATGTAAAATCTCATGCTTTATAGTAAAATTATAGTTAACCTACATAAATGCTCTTCATGACTGTGTTCATTTCTGTGTAATTGTTATGATATATCTTTGTATAAACATATAAATACTATGTAATGCTTACAAGACCTATTCTTTAATGTTTTCAGTAGCACATGTTTGAAGATCTTACGTGTAGTATTTAAGACCTAAGTGGTCATGTAGAACAGGGTGACTGCCATCTTGTATCACTGAAGCCTACGTAAAGCCAAGGTCCAGGAGAAGGGAGTGACAGAGGTTGAGATGGTTGGATGGCATCACCAACTCAATGGACATGAGTCTGAGCAAACTCTGGGAGAGAGTGAAGGACAGGGAAGCCTGGCGTGCTGCAGTCCATGGGGTCGCAAAGAGTCACAAAGAGTCAGACACAATTGAGTGACTGAATAACAACACATCACTAGGTCCCAAAACTGCATACATATTTATTTTTCTTGCTCGAATCCTGAAATGCAGCAGCAGAAATTGGGTAGAAGTTCCACAATTCACTCATCTGCTTTAAGTAAGTCAAATATTCTTAGGGCTTTATTAGGTAGTTTTTATTTATACACATTTTTAGATATTATTCTGAATTCTATTTTTAAGAAACTGTGCTGAGAATTACTCAGTAACATCTTTCATATCAGTAATGCTTTGAAAATTTTCACCTTCATTATCGTGCAGAATACTCTCCTATGTTTTTTCCTCTTTAAAGTGAAGTAGCTCAGTCATGTCCAACTCTTTGCAACCCCATGGACTGTAGCCTACCAGGCTCCTCCGTCTATGGGATTTTTGCAGGCAAGAATACTGGAGTGGGTTGCCATTTCCTTCCCCAGGGGATCTTCCCGACCCAGGGATCAAACCTGGGTCTCCTGCATTGCAGGGAGATGCTCTACCCTCTGAACTACCAGGTTTATGTTCATTTAAAAAATTTCCTCTAAAAATATTTATGAAAAAAAAGTGAAAGTGTTAGTTGTTCATGTCTGACTCTTTGCTGACCCCACAACTGTAGCCCACCAGGCTTCTCTGTCCTTGGGATTCTCCAGGCAAGAATACTGGAGTGGGTTGCCATTCCCTTCTGCAGGAGGTCTTCCCAACCCAGCGATCAAACCCAGGTCTCCTGCATTGCAGGTGGATGCTTTACCATCTGAGCCACATTTATCTCTTTGTGCAATTGTTTGTGTTTAGTTCAAGGAGTTGTTTCTGTGCTTTCATTTAGGAATGGTAGCTCTGGCATAAATTCTCGTGAGACTAATAATAAGTTCAAAGTCTCAGATTTTACTGTAGGAGCCATGTTTGGGAAAACCTACAGAGGAAGGAAACTATAAGCCTTAGTTACAGGGGAAGAAAAGTCTGTACTTTTGATTCTTCTGTTTCTAGTGACACTGAATACATGTGGCTCACAAGAACTTTGAGATATCTTCTCAGGAATAAAATTTGGATGATGTGTGTATTTGTGAAAAGGAGCATACAGGTGACCCTTGGAAAACATGATTTTGAACTATATGGTTTCACTCATATAGGGATATTTTTCAGTAATAAATACTATAGTACCACATGGTCTGTTGAATGGTTGGTTGAATCTGAGGAAACAAAGGGCCAAGTGTGAGTTCAGTTCAGTTGCTGAGTCGTGTCTGACTGCAACCCCATGGACTGCAGCACACCAGGCTTTCCTGTCTTTCACCATCTCCTGGAGCTTGCTCAAACTCATCATCCATTGAGTTGGTGATGCCATCCAGCCATATGGTCCTGTTGTCCCCTTCTCCTCCTGCCTTCAATCTTTCCCAGTTACACTTGGATTAATTCTCCACCTTGTTCAAGGGTCAAGTTTACTTCTCTCTTTGGCACTGAATGTAATGACTTCAGAAGAAAACGTTAGCTGGAAGGCAAGAAGAGTTCTCTCTCTTTTTCTACACATGTGTACATAGCATGTGATATTGGAAAGAAAGAATTATACAAGATATTTTACATTACTGCAACACTATCAAGTTTCAAAGCTTTCTTTTTTCTTTCTTCTTTTCCTATCATTAATACAATTCAAGTCATTCTAGCCTAATTAATTTTCTTCTTTCAAACCCCTAGAGTACTTGGCCTATATCATAAACCTCATCCTTTCCATGTATTACTTTATATGGTTTTTGTTTTCTAGTTTAAAGTTTTGTCTTTTAGATGTTATTGAATGTCAAAGATGAAACAAGGCTAGTTTCAGAGTGTGCCTTTTTTTCTTGCACACATCCATTTGTGGATATCGGACAGACATTATGTAATGATTTTAATGAATGACATTTCTGAAGGTCATTCTGACCTTCAGAATTTCAAAATGCTCCTTTTAGGGGACAGAAATAAAGATTGCAGATTGCGTTTTCTTTAATAAACCTCATTATTTTACAGAGGAACAGAGATTGGAGCTACTTGCCTTTGTATAGCTAGTGTTAGAAATGCAGGAAGTTTCAAGTTTCTTGACTTTTGAAGCTAAACCAAACTAATATCAGCTTGGGGAGTTGCATGGGTTCACTTGAACAGGTCTCAGACAAGCTCTGGTGCCAGCTCATTGCCAAGATTGGTAACACAGACACTCTTGCTGTGGTTGCTGAAAGACGTGGTGAGATGAATGTGCTTGGTCAAAGCTTGAGAGAAGCTTGGTAACATTCCATTTGCAAATAGATTGCTGGTGCTTGACTTCACACACACATGAAAAAAAAGCCAACTCCATTTCACAAAATAATCCTTAAATCAACAAGCCACAAGGGAAATTTAGAAAGCATTTTTTTTTCTTTTTCTGGCCTTCTTCTCATGATAGCTCCCAAGAGGAATCTTGGCTTTCTGAAAAGCTCCGTGATTGAGATTTTTTTTCTAGTCATTTGAAGAGCAAATGGTTGTAGAATTTATGAAAATGCCAATAATTATCAATGTTATTTAAACACATTGGCAACAATTAGCTTAACATGTCTCGTGAGTTCAAACTAACTGAACTAAGAACCCAAGGTAGGAAAAAGCCAAAAACCATGCAAAAATATTGTGCTTAATATTAAGAAATTATCAAACTAATAAGTTGAAATTCCATCTAAACTGAATAATCAATCTTAAAATACTCATAAGTGCACATATACAGTGCTTTCTGAATATGCACAATATGATTTTATTTATTATTTCTGGACTTTAAAGCTCAAAGAGAATTTCTATAAACATTTGCATTTGTTTTGATCCTTACAAAACATTGGGAGAGGTAGATTATAAATATCTCTACGTATGAACGTGTGCTAAGTTGCTTCATGTTGTCCAACTCTGTGTGACCTGCTGGGACAGGCTCCTCTGTCCTTGGGATTCTCCAGGCAGGAACACTAGAGTGGGTTGCCATGCGCTCCTCCAGGGAATCTTCTGGACCCAGGGGTCTAACCTTGTGTCTTAAGTTTCTTGCATTGGCAGGTGGGTTCTTTACCACTAGCTTCACATGGGAAGCCCAAGTGAAGGATCTGACCTCGAATGGAGACAAACAATTTCTCAAGATCTAACAGAGGGTGGTGGGTGGTTATTGTTTGATTGTTTCCTCTGAGACTTGCTTTATTTCACCTACTCTGCCTTTTCTTAATTTCTCTTCCAGATGAAAATAGGTTTCCTGCCTATTATTTCTGCCCCATTGTCTATACCTTTATTACTGAATGTTCTCTATCTCTTTATATGTTAATTTCTTCAAAAGCCACATGCAGATAGTAAGAGTACTTACCTCTTAAAACTGTCAGGTGAGGACATGAAATAAAATGCACTCTATACTGGGATGCTGTGATTTATGTCCACTTTTGCTTCACATTCACCCCCACTTGCCCACACCAGGCATGCATGCAACATGCAAAATGGGTGCACACACGTCCCATTTATACTACAGTCTGATTAGCTGTGGTGCTGCTGTGGCTGGGTAGAGTCAAGCCTCCGCTTTTCCATGAAAATTAACACAATAGCACCTGCAACAGCAGTTCTCAAACTTTTTGTCTCAGTCACCTTTTATAGTTTTTCCTTTTTGGCATGCTGTGTATCCTGTGGGATCTTAGTTCTTCAGCCAGGGATTGAAACCATGCCCCCTGCATTGGGAATAAAGAATCTTAACCACTGGGGACCACCAGGAAAGTGTAGCCCCTTTTACAGTCTTAAAAGTTACTCAGAATCCCCAGAGGTCCCTTGCTTTTTGTGACCTATAGCTACTAATATTATATATTAAATATTAGAAATTAAAACAGAACATTTTTAAATATCTTTATATTTATTTATAAAGAAAAGTGATAAACCTATTACATGTTATCCTAGACAACTTTTTTCCTTTCTTTTTTTTATTGAAGTATAGTTAATTTACCATGTTGTATTAGTTTCAGGTGTACAACAAAGTGATTCAGTTATATATATTATCTATCTATTTGTTTTCACCTTATAGGATGTTACAAGATATTGAATATAACTCTCTCTGCTATACAGTAGGTCCTAGTTGGTTATCTATTCTATAGACAGTAGTATGTATCTGTTAATCCCAAATTTTTAATTTATTTTCCCAACCTCTTCCCCTTTGGTGAGCCTAAGTTTGTTTTCTATGTCTGTGAGTCTATTTCTGTGTTGTAGATAACTTCATTTGTATCAGTTTTTAAGACTCCACATGTAAGTGATATCATGTATTTCTCTTTCTCCATCTGGCTTACTTCCTTAGTATGATAATCTCTAGGTTAGACAACTTTTCTCAAAGAGACAACTATATTTTTTTGAAACAAGGGAATTCAATAAGAAAATTTGGCTGAGGCTTTCAGAAATCTGTTCTCTGCGCTCATAGGAAAGGAGCCCAAGAGGCCTTGCCATGGCTGGGACACATTTAAACATGCAGAGACGGACCTATCTCTTACAGATGTGTCTCTGTGATTGGGTACACACTGCACAATTATACAAAAAAAGCACGTGTAAATGGTGCCATATGATTTGTTTATTCACTCTGCTAAAAACTCACAGGGAGGCCTTCCTTCCATTATATTTGAGATTTAATATCCTGTAACTGAATTTTAGATTATAATGGTTATTCTAAATATAAAATAACTGAGAAATGGTGCTTCCATGAATCAGTAACACTAAAAATGTGACAAGAATATGAACATGTAGAACATTCTCATTTATATTTTATGGAAATAATCAGGTCGCGCTAGAGATAAAGAACCCACCTGCTAATGCAGGAGGCTTAAGAGATGCAGGTTCTATCCCTGGGTCAGGAAGATCCTCTGGAGGAGGGCATGGCAACTCACTCCAGTTTTCTTGCCTGGAGAATCCCACAGATAGAGGAGCCTGGCAGGCTATAGTCCATAGGGTCGCAAAGAGTTGGACATGACTGAAACATTAAGCCACACACATACACACACACACACACACACCATTTACATAATGTATATTTTTCTTTTTCTTTATTTTATCTTTTTGGCTGTTCAGCAGCATGTAGGATCTTAGTCCCCCAACCAGGGATCAGACCCATACCCCCTGCATTGGCAACATGGAGTCTCAACCACTGGACCACCAGGGAAGTCCCAATGTGTTTTTATATATTTCAGTTATATATATATATATTTTTTTTAAATATAAATTTATTTATTTTAATTGGAGGTTAATTACTTTATAATATTGTATTGGTTTTGCCATATATCAACATGAATCCACCACAGGTATACATGTGTTCCCCATCCTGAACCCCCCTCTCTCCTCCCTCCCCATACCATCCCTCTGGGTCGTCCCAGTGCACCAGCCCCAAGCATCCAGTATCATGCATCAAACCTGGACTAGCGATTCATTTCATACATGATATTACACATGTTTCAATGCGATTCTCCCAAATCATCCCACCCTCGCCCTCTCCCACAGAGTCAAAAAGACTGTTCTATACATCTGTGTCTCTTTTGCTGTCTCGTATACAGGGTTATCATTACCATCTTTCTAAATTCCATATATATGTGTTAGTATACTGTATTGTTGTTTTTCTTTTTGGCTTACTTCACTCTATAATAGCCTCCAATTTCATCTACCTCATTAGAACTGATTCAAATGTATTCTTTTTAATGGCTGAGTAATACTCCATTTCAGTTATATTTTAAAGAAAGTGAGATAGATACTGGTCTTCTCCTGGCCTAATAGTGATGGCTTATATTTATACACATCATTATTAGGATGTAATGTAGTGATGTAGTGATGTATTTACATACTGCACGCCAGTCGTTGTTTTAAATGCTTTCCATGTTTTAATCCATTTGTTGTCACAATAGCCCAGTGAATTGGGCACTATTATTATGGTTCTGTAACCTTGGATAATTTCTTTGATCTTTCTGTGAGTAATATGAGTTGCCTCCTTTGTAGGATAACAGATGGAAAGAGTCTAGCAGATGTTCTAGCACAAACTAGATGCTTAACAAATAGTTATTATTATTCCCTCCCTGTTCCCTACTGTTCAATGTAGAGTTGTCCAAGCAGTAAGCTCTCATGAAAGCAATGCTTTGATACACTCACACTGAAATGGAATAGAAAGAAGAGAAAATAATATACAGGTTTTTTTCCAGTCTCTCTTTCCTGCTTAGCTCTTGATTTCTTTTCAGTCTGTGTCCCTAGCCCTGTGCTTATTTTCCCAACTCTTAGTATAAACATATCTTGACATCTGTGTTGCACAATCACAAGTACTTAAATAAAGAAAAAAAGTCCCTGCATTTATTTCATTTATGGAGACCAATCTTTCCTTTGAGAATTTAATTGCTAACGTTTGGAATAAATGTTGAGAATTTCCACAAAGCTGCTTGTATTTAAAATATTTTTCAAAAACCATATGTGTATGTTTGTTTAAGCATATGCTGTATTTTTCTTTATCAAAAGCTGTTGATTAATATTTACATAAATAGAGCCTGCAGAGACATCAGTCACTTCTCGGAGGCAGATATGTCTAGAAAAGATCACTCTGTTACCATTTGAACATGTTTACTATTGGCAGGAGGATAGCAAAGTCTATTTGTTTGACTTCTGGGGATTTAGATGTGTCTATTGGTGGGCAGAACTTGCCTCTATGAATCTTAATTTAGACTGAGTTTACATTGTCAAAAACAGCAAATCCCCAAAGAGTTTGGTATTTTGAACTTTCTGAATGTTCACAAATTGCATGCAGTCCTATCACCTGTGTAGAAATTGCATGATAAAAAGAAATAGATAGATAAAATTAAATGAGGGCCTTCTGGGTTGATTTTCAAACATGGCATCTCATATTTTCCAGGTTCAGACTTTATAATCAACTTTACTAAGCGTCAAAGCCTCCCCCTCCTGCTTTTTCTCTTAAGGGCTCTGGCTGCAGCCCCGTATAAAGTATGTTATCACCAAGGAACTCTGGGTTTCGGTTCATTGATCCAATCTCTTATAAAGTTAAATATGCACCATACTGCCAGGTGGCTTCCCAGGTGGCTCAGGGGTAAAGAATCTGCCTGCCAATGCAGGAACTTCAGGAGACGTAGGTTCAATCCCTGGGTGGGGAAGATCCTCGGAGGAGGAAATGGCAACCCACTCCAGTATTCTTGCTGGGATAATCCTATGGACAGAGGAGCCTGGCAGGCTACAGTTCATGCCCTCACAAAGAGTCGGACACTACCGAGCGACTGAGCATGCACACAGACTGCCAAGCTCTCAATGCCTGCTCAGTGGGCACTGGTTTAAATTTCTTGTCCTCATGCTGGCTACTCCCAGTGCTATAGCCAATCACTGTTACTCACTCTATCTCATTATTTAGTGAGTTTTATGTCTCTGTGGCTTTGCATTTTCTGATTCTCATTGAGATTATACTTTCATAAAGTCCATCTCAAATGAAATATGTTCTTTAGCTTTTTCTTCCTTGCTCCCCTCATGACCTGTTGCGATATTTTCTTCCTTTAAACTCCTAGTTCTATTTTAATGGAACACTCTTATGACACTTCTTATCTTATTATGCCTTATTGTTTAAAACATACCTTGGAGATATTATCGTTTTAGTTTCAGACCACCACAATAACACAAATATCACAATTGAGTCACATGAATTTTCTGGTCTCCTGCTGCTTATGAAGATTATGTTTACCCTATACAGCAGTCTATTAAGTGCACGATAGCATTATGTCTAAAAAAACAATGTAT
Source organism: Oryx dammah (assembly GCF_014754425.2). NCBI lineage: Eukaryota > Metazoa > Chordata > Mammalia > Artiodactyla > Bovidae > Oryx > Oryx dammah. The sequence goes on from NW_024070213.1 coordinate 28,853,144, forward strand.
TTACCTTAATTAAAAGCTACATTATTGGGACTTCCCTAGACCAAGAAACTTAGATCCTGGATGCCATGTAGGATGGCCAAAAAAAAAAAAAAAAATTGATAAAAAGAATGCTAACCATCATTTGAGACTTCAGTGAGGTATAGCAGTAACATCAAAAGTCACAGATCACAGGTCACCATAACAAATATGAAAAGGTTTGAAATATCGTGAGAATTAGCAAAATGTGACACAGAGACACAAATTGAACAAATTTAAAAAAAATGCAGTATCTGTGAAGTGCAATAAAATGAGGTCTGCCTGTTATTATTTTCTTGTCTGACTTCTCCTCAGTTCAGTTCAGTTCAGTTGCTCAGTCATGTCCAACTCTTCATGACCCTGTGGACTGCAGCACGCCAGACTTTCCTGTCCATAACCAACTCCTGGAGCTTGCTCAAACTCATGTCCATCAAGTTGGTGATGCCATCCAACCGTCTCATCCTCTGTCATCCCCATCTTCTCCTGCCTTCAATCTTTCCCAGCATCAGGGTCTTTTCCAATGAGTCAGTTCTTCACATCAGGTGGCCAAAGTATTGGCTTCAGCATCGGTCCTTCCAGTGAATATTCAGGATTGGTTTCCTTTAGGATGGACTGGTTGTATCTCCTTGCAGTCCAAGGGATTCTTGAGTCTTCTCCAACACCACAGTTCAAAAGCATCAATTCTTCAGTGCTTAGCTTTCTTTATGGTCCAACTCTCACATCCATACATGACTATTGAAAAAACCAGTACTAAATTTCAAATCCTTTGGTGGCTCAGAAGGTAAAGAATCTGCCTGCAATGCAGGAGACCCGGGTTCAGTCCCTGGGTCAGGAAGATCCCTTGAAGAAGGGAATGGCAACCCACTCTAGTGTATTCTAGGTGGAAGAATCCCATGGACAGAGCAGTCTGGCAGGCTACAGTTCATGGGGTCACAAAGAGTTGGACATTACTGAGTGACTAACACACGAGAAACTGAGTTCTCAGTCCTCTCATCTTTATATTAGCTACATGATTTGGTGCAAAGCTATTCACAGAATAAAAACAAAAAATATTTGCCTAATTAATTGTTGCCTAAATTTGTCCAATAATCATCAATCTAGTAAAAATTCAGATTCTCAGGCATTTCCTTGAGTAATTTTGACTCATGAGATTTAGATGGCAGCCCAAGAATCCAAACTTTTAATAAGCTTTCCAAATGGTTCTGATGATTAACTAAATTTGAAAAACAGGGTCAGTTGAATAAAAATGAATATGTCTCCTCATAACTTTTTGAAAAGGAATATTTTTCAGAAAGGCTAGATTCTTAACATGCTTATTGATGAAAACGTATTTAAGCAAGGTCTTTTACAGATAAATGGAATGTTATAATTTGTTCACATAATTTACTCTGAAGTCCTTTAAAACAAACACTGTTAGGTTTTATTTTGTTGTTCTTTGTCTTTATGAGAGGGCATTTTGCCATGACGGCATTTGACTGGTTTGTTGTCAGGATCTAAGCTGGGAAGGCAGAAATTAGAGGAGGTATATTGGTGCTTGAAAGAAAAGAGGATCAGCTGCAGGGGGAAGTGCCTGAAGACTATTTTTCTAGAACCACGCTTGCCCTGTGGAGCAGCATGTACCCTTGAGTGAACTCTGATTTGGCCAAGAGGCCCATGGCCCTGGATCTCTCACTGACCTCCACATGGCAGTTTTCAGCCGCTGGCGAGTGTTCTGGAGGGCGAGCCCATGATGTCCTGTCCTCAAAGTGATGACTGCAGGCTTTTATCTGATGCTGCATTCAGCACCAAGAGGATTCTGGGACCTACTTGCTGATCCTAGCGCTGGTGTTGGCTGCTTTGGCTGAAGGCATGAAGAGGAAGAATTTGCTCCTTTTATGTACAAATAAAAACGTCCAATAATGTAGGGAAACCATGGGAATTTCCTCTATAGAAAAATATTGCAAAAGAAAAATTCAGGATTAATGAGTATAAGTGGTCTCCTGGCAGTAAATTTTTCTGAATATAACTTGTATAATAAGTTTGAAACCAAATCTTTTGGGGACAAAAAAAGCATCTTAATTTAATTGGCCCTTCTGGCAAGGATACTGTTCATGGAGCAGCTGTCTTTTTCCTAGCTTCCCTGATTGATAGCAAGCAACATGTCTTTCCTTTGATTGGAAATAGGGTAGTTAATACAACTTTAGGGACTGGATCCTCGATTTTCTAACAAAGTTTTAATGATTATTTTGGTCAGCAGGTTTTTCATGTGTGTGTAAAGAAAGGGTATCTCTTGATGTGTGTGCCTTTCTGGTCCTCTTCAGAGTCCCAAGGAAAATGAAATGTTCTGGAATGTACAGGCATTATTTCCTGATTTAAGCTTGTGTTTGGGTATCAACAATTCCCAGGTGGCGCTAGTGGTAAAGAACCCTTGCCTGCCAGTGCAGGAGACATAAGAGCAGCTGGTTCGATCCTTGGCTTGGGAAGATCCTCTAGAGGAGGTCATGGCAACCCATTCCAGTATTCTTTCCTGGAGAATGCCATGGACAGAGGAGCCTGGTGGGCTACAGTCCATGGGTTCGCAAAGAGCGGACACGACTGAAGTGACTTAGCATGCAAGCACACGATACTGCTCCCAGTGGTGATGAACTGGGCAGAGGACAGGTGGAAAGGGCAGCGGCTTTAGTGCACGATGGGTTTGAGTTCATATCTTGTGTGGCTTTGGGAAAGCTACTCCACTTCTCGGTGACATAGAAAAAGAAAATAGGACTTAATTTTTTGAGTTATTTTGAAAATTCAGTGCTATGACATTTGCAAAAATGTCTTCATATGTGTTTTATGCCAAATGTTAAATAGTCCCTGTGTCCTGGAACTCACAAACATGGGGGAAGATCAAGTTGGAAAAATCTAACATAAGGTCTAGAAAAGGCAGTTGCATGCTCAAGGTTGCCAGGAATACCCACTTGGTATGAAAAGAAAGCAATCTTTAGAGCACCCAGGGCCTTACAGAAGGAAGGTGTGCTCTTTTTGTGGTTGCTGTTTAATCGCTAAGTTGTGTGTGACTTAGTGACCCCATGGACTGTAGCCCACCATTTTCCTTTGCTCATGGGATTTCTCAGGCAAGAATACTAGAGCAGGTTGTCATTTCCTTCTCCAGGGGCCCTTCCTGACCCAGGGATTGAACCTGCATTTCCTGCATTGGCAGTGGATTCTTTACCACTGAGCCACCTGGGTTTCCTTATGGTGCTTTATCCTAGCTAAAATTTGAGAGAAAATAATCAGGACTTTCAAATGAAGCATTTACAGTACTAAAGTAAGTCAAAAGTGAAATGAAAGTAATAGAGTAAAATTTTTAGAATAACACAGTAAGTTATTTATTTATGTTTCATAAGAAAAAATATTAATGCTTTTGAGGTTTCAATTTTTTGGTGGTTTCTAAATACTGAGCCCTTTCTGCCTTTGCCTATAAGCAAATTATTTAGTATGCTCATTTTGCAAGTTTTTGATTACTTGTATGTTTCTAGGACACTGTCAGTGTAGCTTTGTTTGGTGACATCTCTATATTTTATAAGGCTGTTGTGAATCAAGTGCTACCGATTCAGAAAACTCAGGTCTACAGCAACCACAGTTTGTTAATTAATAATGCTGCAGGACCGAGATTCAGAGAAGGCAATGGTAACCCACTCCAATACTCTTGCCTGGAAAATCCCATGGACAGAGGAGCCTGGTAGGCTGTAGTCCATGGGGTCATGAAGAGTTGGACATGACTGAGTGACTTCACTTTCACTTTTCACTTTCATGCATTGGGAAAAGGAAATGGTAACCCACTCCAGTGTTCTTGCCTGGAGAATCCCAGGGATGGCGGAGCCTGGTGGGATGCCATCTATAGGGTCACACAGAGTTGGACATGACTGAAGAGATTAGGATGTGGAGAGTGATGCTGGGTCTTGTGCATGCAGAGCTGAACCTTCTCCATGGTTAGCAGAACAATGGCCCCCAAGGATGACTAAAACCCAGTCATTTGAAACCTGCGAGTATATTATCCTAAGTGGTAAAAAAGACTTTGCAGATGGGATTAAGTAAAGGACCTTGATATGGGGACACTGTATTGGATTGATTGGATTGGATTGGATGGGTTCACTATAACCATGTGTCCTTAAAAGTGAAAGTGAGAAGGCTTCCCTTATGTCTTAGAGGTAAAGAATCCTCCTGCCAATGCAGGAGACACAGATTCAATCCCTGATCCAGGAAGATCCCAGGTGCTGTGGAGCAACTAAGTCCATGCATGCTCAGTCACACATGACAGGCTTCTCTGTCCATGGAATTTTTCAGGCAAGAATACTGGAGTGAGTTGCCATTTGCTACTTCAGGGGATCTTCCCAACCGAGGGATCAAACCTGCATCTCCTATGTCTCCTGCACTGACAGCTGGATTCTTTACTGCTGCACCACGTGGGAAGCCCTTACTCTTCCTGGAGATCTTAGAATGAGATAATCTGAGTGTGTTTCTGATGTTGAATTTTATAGCTCTGTTTTATCACTTGTGTGAAGGAACTTTTTAATGTAACTCAATTTCAGTGATTTCCTTACTTTGAGAATGGTGTCTTCTACTGCTTGGGCAACCTAGGTTGAATTTGGGTTAAACTCCAAACTTGTGTCATAAACTGCAGTCCTGTAACTAGAGAAAGATCCAGCTTGCTTTATTTTCATTTAGCACCAGAGTATATGGTACCACAGTTCTACACTGAAACTAACTTGTGTGGAGAGAAACAACCACCAAGTAGCAGCAGCAATAACAATACCATTTACTGAGTACATATTCAGTTTTCACATAATCCTCAAAACAGCTCTGCCTGGCCTGTTAGCTCCATTGCACACGTGAAGAAACTGAGGCCAAGAGAGATAATAAAGAAGCAGGGCCTGCCATATATAAGGTACTTTTTTTTCTTTCAGTGTAGTGTAATTCCTTGGAGACGGCAATGGCAACCCACTCCAGTACTCTTGCCTGGAAAATCCCATGGATGGAGGAGCCTGGTGGGCTGCAGTCCATGGGATCACTACGAATTGGGCACGACTGAGTGACTTCGCTTTCACTTTTCACTTTCCTGCATTGGAGAAGGAAATGGCAACCCACTCCAGTATTCTTGCCTGGAGAATCTCAGGGATGGGGGAGCCTGGTGAGCTACCGTCTCTGGGGTCGCACAGAGTTGGACACGACTGAAGCAACTTAGCAGCAGCAGCAGCAGCAGCAGTGTAACTCCTTATGGTTTTTATTTTTTAATTACAAAAAATTATTGAAGTAGAGTTGATTTACCATGTGTTAGTTTCAGGTGTACAGCAGAGTGAATCAGTTATACATATAGATACTTGTTTTTGTTGTTCAGTTGCTAAGTCATGTCTGATTCTTTGCAACCCCTTGGACTGCAGCACACCAGGCTTCCCTGTCCTTCACCATCTCCCAGAATTTGTTCAAACTCCTATCCATTGAGGTGTCCACTCATTTTTAGATTCTTTCCTTACATAGGCCATTACAGAGTATTGAGTAGAGTTCCGCAAGAGCTTTACATCCCTTCTTTTAATCCACCACAATTCTAAGAGGCATTGTATCATTCATTTTGCATACAAGAAAATTGAGGCATAAAACAGTTAAGCAACTTTTAAACAGTTAAGCAACTTTACTAAGGTGACCTACCTATTAGATGGAAAATGTGGCTTAATTGGTCAAAGTCATGCTGGTGGTAAAGAAGCTGAGGAATTGAAATACAGACGTAGATCTTTCCAATTTAAAAATGCCATCTTCTTTTACCTATGCTAGGTCTCCCCGAGAACCTTAAACCAAATTCACACTTATCTAATTGATCTTATAAGGTCAGTTACCTCTTCCCCTTCTTTGCTTTTTTGTTGTCTGCCTTTTTGATAAGTTCCAGGTGCAGCTGGCAAAGTGCCATTGCCTGGGACTCACCACATGGATGCAAACACCATACCCTGAAGGTCTCCCTTGTTTGCTCCTAATCCTTGCAGCACATGTGGCAAAGGGGTAAATTGCTTTTCTCAGAGAGGATTTACAATCCTGACAGCATGGCTTAAGCAAATCTTTATTGCCCTAATGCCTTGGGAAAGATATTATCTGACCAGGGTGGGTAGTTGATAATGCTGTTACATGAATTTATCATTGTGTTAATGTACAGCCAGTTGAATTTGTTTTACTCTACTTAGCAACACTCAGGAATATCCTTAAAGGGACACTTAAAAGTAAAGGTCATTTTGAAAATTCAACTCAGTTTCTTAATGGTTTTCCTATGAGATTTCATCTATAAGTGGCATTCAAATATGAAGTTTTTTTTTTTTTTTGAGTCATTAAGTTACTGATTAAATTTAGGTGTTTTATTTAATTGTTAGAATAGGAAAAAGGAGTCCAAAATGGCGGTGACTAATGGAACAAAAGAAAATCTGAAGATGGGAATGAAAACCTCAGGAGAAACAAATAGCCCTGCAGGCTAGCCCACTTTACGCAGGGCAGGCTCAAGGGAGGGGGCCAACTCATATAGAAAGAGGAGCCAAGATGAGGCCCCTCTCCTTTCATATGTGCCCTGGCCTCATGCCTCGACAGTGTACTATCCTTTGCTTGCCGAATAAAATTGAGTTGTAACCGAGCTGTAACACTGGCGTGCCATTTCAAATCTTTGCTGTGGTGAGACAGAACTGAGGAAATTATACACTCCCGCAACCTAACAACACATTTTAAATCTTCCTGTTCCTTTTTGATTGTAACCTTAAGTTTATTTTGGAAAGTGCATTATAGAAATGATGTTTGGTCAATGTATATTTTAAACTTAATATAAAACGGACAATGATTGTAGTAACCTTTCCTCTGAGGTCAAACACGTATATCCTAAGATGAATATTGATTCCCTTGGATGGTTATTTTTTTACACACTTAATATTTATTTATTTTCAATCTTTATTTTTAAATGAATAAAGATGAATATTTTTAATGACATATGGTACAATTCATAAAGAAGACAGATATCATAAACCATTAGACACCTAACAACAAAGAAACAAAGATACATGAAGCCACATTTAATATTTATTAATGATGGACAGAGGGTATCAATTTTGTAGCAAATTTCAGTTCAGTCGTGTCCGAATATTTGCTACCCCATGGACTTCAGCACGCCAGACTTTCCTGTCCATGAGTCCATTGAGTCAGTGATGCCATCCAACCATCTTATCCTCTGTTGTCCCCCTTTCTTCTTGCCTTCAATCTTTCTCAGCATCAGGATCTTTTCCAATGAGTCAGGTCTTCGCATCAAGTGACGAAAGTGTTAGTGCTTCAGCTTTGGCATCAGTCCTTCCAATGAACATTCAGTACTGATTTCCTGTAGGATTGACTGGTTTGATCTCCTTGCAATCCAAGGGACTCTCAAGAGTCTTCTCCAACACCATAGTTCAAAAGCATTAATTCTTCAGCGCTCAGCTTTCTTTATAGTCCAACTCTCAAATCCATACGTGACTACTGGAAAAAACCATAGCTTTGATTAAATGGACCTTTGTTGACAAAGTAATGTCTCTGCTTTTTAACATGCTGTCTAGGTTGCTCATAGCTTTTCTTTCAAGGAACAAGTGTCTTTTGATTTCATGGCTGTAATCACCATCTGCAGTGATTTTGGAGCTCCCCCAAATAAAGTCTGTCACTCTTCCACTGTTTCCCCATCTATTTGCCATGAAGTGATGGGACTGCAGGAAGCAACAGTTAGAACTGGACATGGAACAACAGACTGGTTTCAAATAGGAAAAGGAGTACGCCAAGGCTGTATATTGTCACCCTGCTTATTTAACTTACATGCAGAGTACTTCATGAGAAACACTGGGCTGGAAGAAGCACAAGCTGGAATCAAGATTGCCAGGAGAAATATCAATAACCTCAGATATGCAGATGACACTACCCTTATGGCAGAAAGTGAAGAGGAACTCAAAAGCCTCCTGATGAAAGTGAAAGAGGAGAGTGAAAAAGTTGGCTTAAAGCTCAACATTCAGAAAACTAAGATCATGGCATCTAGTCCCATGACTTCATGGGAAATAGATGGGCAAACAGTGTCAGACTTTATTTTTTGGGCTCCAAAATCACTGCAGATGGTGATTGCAGCCATGAAATTAAAAGACACTTACTCCTTGGAAGGAAAGTTATGACCAACCTAGATAGCATATTGAAAAGCAGAGACATTACTTTGCCAACAAAGGTCCGTCTAGTCAAGGCTATGGTTTTTCCAGTGGTCATGTATGGATGTGAGAATTGGACTATGAAGAAAGCTGAGCACCGAAGAATTGATGCTTTTGAACTGTGGTGTTGGAGAAGACTCTTGAGAGTCCCTTGGACTGCAAGGAGATCCAACCAGTCCATTCCAAAGGAGATGAGCCCCGGGTGTTCTTTGGAAGGAATGATGCTAAAGCTGAAACTCCAGTACTTTGGCCACCTCATGCAAAGAGTTGACTCATTGGAAAAGACTCTGATGCTGGGAGGGATTGAGGGCAGGAGGAGAAGGGGACGGCAGAGGATGAGATGGCTGGATGGCATCACCGGACTCAATGAACGTGAGTTTGAGTGAACTCCGGGAGATGGTGATGGACAGGGAGGTCTGGTGTGCTGCGATTCATGGGGTCGCAAAGAGTCAGACATGAGTGAGTGAGTGAACTGAACTGAACTGAACTGAACTGATGCGACTGGATGCCATGATCTTAATTTTCTGAATGTTGAGTTTTAAGCCAGCTTTTTCACTCTCCTCTTTCACTTTCATCAAGTGGCTCTTTAGTTCCTCTTCCCTTTTGCTGTTAGGGTGGTGTCATCTGCATATCTGAGGTTACTGATATTTCTCTGGCAATCTTGATTCCAGCTTATGCTTCATCCATCCTGGCCTTTCTCATGATATACTCTGCATATAAGTTAAATAAGCAGGGTGACAATATACAACTTTGACATACTCCTTTCCCAAATTGGAACCAGTCTGTTGTTCCATGTCTTGTTCTAACTGTTGCTTCTTGACCTGCATACAGATTTCTCAGGAGGCAGGAGAGGTGTCTGGTATTCCCATCTCTTGAAATTTTCAGTTTGTTGTGATACACACAGTCAAAGGCTTTGGCATAGTCAATAAAGCAGAAGTAGATGTTTTTCTGGAACTCTCTTGCTTTTTTGATGATCCAGTGGATGCTGGTAATTTGGTCTCTGGTTCCTCTGCCTTTTCTAAATCTAGCTTGAGCATTTGGAAGTTCTCTGTTCATGTATTGTTGAAGCCTGGCTTGGAGAATTTTGAGCATTACTTTGCTAGTGTGTGAGACGAGTGCAATTATGTTGTAGTTTGAACATTCTTTGGCACTGTCTTTCTTTGGGATTGGAATGAAAATACTTTTTCCAGTCCTGTGGCCACTGCTGAATTTTCCAAATTTGCTGGCATATTGAGTGCAGCACTTTCACAGCATCATCTCTCAGGATTTGAAATAGCTCAACCCATCACCTCCACTGGCTTTGTTCATAGTGACACTTTGTAGCATAAAGCCATCATAATTCACAGAAATGTGAAGAAAACTGTTGAGTGCAAAGACCCGATTTTGGTCTCATTTCACTAGCTAACTGGGTCTCAATTTACCCTTCTTTAAAATGAAATTAATTAGATATAACCTTCCTGTTTTGTAGGGTGGGTTAAAGAATAAAATGAGATAAGGATAAGTTGAAGACAAATAGTATAACATATTCTACATAATTAAATCATTGAGGTTTATTTTTCTTGGGACTAACATATTGGTTTCATATTCTCATTTGTCACATTGAAATTTATTTCATTTACATGATAATATTAATTTTGGATTTTTAAAAATATGTATTGAACAAGTGATAATGAAATGAAGAGCTTCTAATGTCAGGAAAAAGTTTTCCCTTTTGAGAAGTAGATTGAACTGACATTCAGGGCCTTGCCTTTGGCTCTGTGTTCAGTGAGATCTGGTGCCTAGGTTCTAGCCTTGTTTTTTGTTTTCTGCAATATGCACTATGTAGGATCTTAGTTCCCCTGCCAGGGATTGAACACACACCCTCTGCATTGGAAGCATAGGGTCTTAACCACTGGACCACCAGGGAAGTCCCATCTAGACTTATTTTTGTTAGAGATCACTTTACCTCTTAAGGCTTCCGTTTTCTCCTAAGTGAAAAATATGGAGATTGTACAAAATGATATCTGAAGCCCATTCTAGATCTATTTACTTTCTTCTACTGTCTTAGTCCTTAAGTTTTAATGTCAGTTTTGTTTATTGAGGAGCCTATTAAAGAATAAATATATTAGTGGCTGGTAAAGAATCTGCCTGCAATGTGGAAGACCTGAGTTTGATCCCTGGGTTGGGAAGACCCAGGAGAAGTAAAAGGCTACCCACTTCAGTACTCTGGCCTGGGGAATTCCATGGATTGTATAGTCCATGGGGTTGCATGGAGTTGGACACAACTGAGTGACTTTCACTTTCATCTCTAATTTTGCTTAAAAATGTTAAAAGAGAACTGACTTAAAAAGATGCATTTGAATGCACTAACAATTTTATAAGACTCGTTCACATAATTTAAATTTGGCATCACTAGCTTCATCAAATTCATATTTAGTATTACTACTTAAATATAGCTAATAATTCCTAAGCATTTCCTTTGAGTGAGACACTTTAATGAACACTTTTTGTACACTGAATTAGATAATCCTAAGTAATCATGAGTAGTGAGTGTGACGATTACTTCTGCTTTAGAGATGAAAAGACTAAACCTTAAAAGCGTTAAATAGACCATAAAGGTCATGTAATTTCTAAGGACCATCTGTAGTTTGAGTCCAGATCTTTGTTATACATTATGTCATATAAGAGAATAAATTCTAATTCATGAATTGTCTACTGATAGAAGGTTTCTTAGACTAATCGAATAGAATCTCTGGCTTAAAATATGAAACGCAATTTTTAAAATTGTATTTCATTATAGTTTTGTTTTTCAAGGGTCTTAGTTGCAGCACACAAGATCTTTCATTGCAGCAGATGGCCTCTCTAGTGGCATGAGGGCTTAGTTCCTCTACAGCATGTGGGATCTTCATTTGCTGATCAGAGATCAAACCTGTGTCTCCTGCATTGCACTGTGGGTTCTGAACCACTGGATCAGCAAGAAAATCCTTGAAGGACCATATTTAAACATCTGAACCTAAATTCCTTACCCATTGATTTGACTAAAGAAATAATTTTTAAATCCTACTTTGAAGTAAGAATGACATCTGTTCTTTTGCTATAGTAGTCTTAGATCCCCCCAATTATTTTCTTAAATCCTACTTTAATTGAATAATTGTAGTCAGATATTATCATGTGCAAGATAATGGTGATTGTAGCAATGAAATTAAAAGATGCTTACTCCTTGGAAGGAAAGTTATGACCAACCTAGACAGCATATTAAAAAGCAGAGACATTACTTTGCCAACAAAGGTCCGTCTAGTCAAGGCTATGGTTTTTCCAGTGGTCATGTTTGGATGTGAGAGTTGGATTATAAAGAAAGCTGAGTGCTGAAGAATTGATGCTTTTGAACTGTGGTGTTGGAGAAGGCTCTTGAGAGTCCCTTGGACTGCAAGGAGATCCAACCACTCCATCCTAAAGTAAATAAGTCCTGAATATTCATTGGAAGGACTGATGTTGAAGCTGAAACTCCAATATTTTGGTCACCTGGTGCGAAGAGCTGACTCATTGGAAAAGACCCTGATGCTAGGAAAGATTGAAGGTGGGAGGAGAAGGGGATGACAGAGGATGAGATGGCTGGATGGTATCACTGACTCAATGGACATGGGTTTGGGTGGACTCTGGGAGTTGGTGATGGACAGGGAGGCCTGGCGTGCTGCAGTTCATGGGGTAGCAAAGAGTTGGACACGACTGAGCAACTGAACTGAACTGAAGATAAAAATATTTAATGTTACTTATGTTCTACATTCAGCATGAACTAGAATAGAGCAGTTATACAGCAAGATTAGTCAAAGCAGAGAAGTCATGTGAGATTTTTCTTCTATGACAGAGTTATAGGTTGACATTAGGCTAATTGATTTAGGTCGCCATGTCACTTGACTATGTAACCACAACTTTAGGCAATACATTAATGGTAGTTTGTAATTCCCTCCAGTAGAAGAAGATTGCATAACAGCTATTGTCATTTTTAATTTCATATTTTTTATAACTTCCCAACCCACTCCAGTATTCTTGCCTGGAAAATCCCATGGATGGAGGAGCCTGGCAGGCTACAGTCCATGGGGTCGCAAAGAATTGGACATGACTGAGAGACTGCATAGTGTTCTAATGGACTGTATCAAGAGCAAGTTAATCTATTTTTTCTCCTGAAAAGTTACTGTTATAATTTTTATGCTGCTCATTAACTTTTTATTAAGTTTATGCTTTTGATTCTGTTTCATTGTTACTTGTACATCTTGGTTGTAGCCTGTAGTCCAGTATGAAATCTGTGACTAAATATATGAGTAAAATCTATTTATTTTCTACATGTATTGGATTGGCCTAAGGATGACTTGGGCTTCCTAGGTGGTGCTAGTGGTGAAGAACCTGCCTGCCAATGCAAGAGATGTGGGTTCAATCCCTAGGTCAGGAAGATCCCTGGGAGGAGGGCATGGCAACTCACTCCAGTATTTTTGCCTGGAGAATCTCATGGATAGAGGAACTTGGCAGACTACAGTCTATAGGGTCACCAAGAGTCAGACACAACATAAGGATGATCGAGGGCTTCCCAGGTGGTGCTAATGGTAAAGAATCTGCCTACAAGTGTAGGAGTGCAAGAGATGTGGGTTCTATGCCTGGGTCAGGAAGATCCCTAAAGTAGGAAATAGCAACCCACTCTAGTACTCTTGCCTGGAAAAATCCATAGACAGAAGAGCCTGGCAGGCTCTAGTCCATGGAGTCTCAAAGAGTCAGACATGACTGAGCAACTGAGCACAAGGATGACTAGAAATTAAGCAACTGGAAGGTTTCAAGTCAGTATCCAGACAGAACAAAACAAACCCACTATTTTAGGTGTGGATCCTCTTTGTAGAATTAGTTATCTTTGTCTAATGTGAAGTGTTTAATTATTTCCTAATTTTCAATTAAACTGTGCATTAAAACTTATCTTAATGTTACTCTGCCAATTAAAAAATGAATTAGAATTAAAAAAACTCAACAATGCATATTTAAGATTTAGCAAATTTGGAAAAAAATATTTGGAATATATCTAAATCATCCTGGAAGATAGTTTGTAATGAAGAAATTGGCATGTGCAAGGGGACTTCTGAGAATGCTTAGGCATAGTCCTGTTAAAACTGTAACACTTTTTGGTTGTAAATGGTTTATGGTCTTTTTATTACTTACAAACTTCTCATTTTCTTTGTTTCATATGTTTTGAAGTCACATTGTGTCACATAACAGGGGATGGTTTTATTTATTTATTTAACAGGAGAAAATAAAATAGATAACATTGGAGAGACCCAGAAGAACTGAGTAACTCCAGGAACAATTTTCTTGCAGTGTTTGTTAGTACCACTTAATGAATGAAGTTCTCAGTTGGTATTTCAAGTTGATTTACGATGCTTTCTTTCTCCCTTTTTTTTAAATTTAAGCAATCATGGAACAAAGTCCAGGGAGCTTCCTCTCATTATTTGTAAACATGGGCTTCCTTAAAACGCGTTGGAAAGAGCAAATAACTAGAACTCAAAAGACGGGCTCTGGACTTTATATCACTATGTCCTAGTCATTTGACTCTGCCTCTCCAAGACTCAGCCTCCATTTTGTAAAACAAGATTAACAGTGCCCGGCCTGTTCTCTTAAGCTCAAATGGAAAAGTTCTTTGTAAATCTTAAAATATTTTATTACCAGAACTTCAAATTAAGGGCAGCACATTTTTCATGCTTCTCTGACCAAGATAAATGTACACAATAATTTCACATTCCTGATGAAAGTTACAATTTGTCACCCTACATATTTACAAGAATTTCCTGGGAGTTGCTGACTGAACCACTTGAGAAATTTTGCCATCATATCCATCATGGAAACATCACAGTGTTAGATCAAATTTGCAAGCAGCAATGCCTATTTAAAATCCTGGCTTCACTACTTATTAGGTATAAGACCTTGGGCAAATTTCTTAATCTTGTTAAGCCTCAGATTTCTTTGGAAAGGGGATAATAGAACTTCTTGAAATGTTTGTTGTGAGAATTAAATGAGGTCTGTTTTTAAAAGCACCCAGAGCACAGGAGACTTCAATGAATGGTGACTGTTTGATGATAATGATGATGAGATGATTATGTTGATAAAAATGCATAATAAGAGGAAGGTGGCTATTGACACCTGACCCAGGCCATCTAGCTATTAATACATGCCCAGTTGCTTCAGCTATGTCTGACTCTGTGACCCTATGGACTGTAGCCTGCCAGGCTTCTCTGTCCCTGGGATTCTCCAGGCAAGAATACTGGAGTGGGTTGCCCTGCCCTTTTCCAGCGGATCTTCCTGACCTGGGGATTGAACCCGCATCTCCTGAGTCTCCTGCATTGCAGGTGGATTCTTTACCCAAAGAGCCGCCTGGGAACTTCCCCTGGTTATTAATATTAAGCTTATATGAACAACTCACTGGGATAGAGTGGAGATTGGAAAGGTCATAGTAATGGGCAATTAACTATGTTATGAGTTATTAAAAAATTTCCAAACTAGCTAGATTTTCCATGCCAAATTCATATGCATCATCCCTTTGTTAGCAAGGACAGCTTTTGAACATGAACAGAATTTTTTTCTAACTTCTTTAAAAATTATTTTGAAAATGCTTTACTTAAACAAGTGAATATAAACAGATTTTATACTTGATATCACAACATATGATGCTTGAAACATGTTTCATTCACAGATCAATACATTTGTGGTTGTTCCTAAATGAAATTAACCTGGAGAGGAAGGTGTTAATCTTTAAAAATTGCAATAACTGCCTGGTGACATCACGAACAAAGTATCTCATTTTTATGGTCAAAGGTTATCTTTTTCTTTCCTCTGGAGATTGTCATAATGCTCAAACATTTATAAGCTAAGCCAATATAACTTTTCTCAAATATGGGCAATGTTTGCTCATTTGGGAACTTACAGTCCTCTGGCTCATGCCTTTGTTTTCTTATTTGCCTGTCTTTGGGGGTATTTTAACAGTTATTAGTGCGACAGTGGCAGAGTAGGGAGGAAACATCAGGGATCAAAATTAAAATCAGTGTGACACTTTCATACATCACCCTTATGATGTAAGTCATCACAGGATTCTTCATAAGACATGTTAAAGCCCCAAATTTTTCTGAAAAGTCCTGCAACTAAATTCTAGCTATGAAAATGATATTTTGCAGAGTATGTGTTGGGAGAAAAAAATGGATGAGAAGGTGACCTATGAAATTGTGGGGGAGATTTTTCAAATGACATTGTAACTCTCTGGAAAACTGAGAAGCTCAGGGCCAGAAAGAAAAACAGAGGAGCAGAGAGGGCAAGAAGAGAGAGACAGGCTGACTTCAGGCTTGTTGAATGTTCTCGGGACATGACCTTTCTGCAGGTATCTGTTCATGAACTCAGTTTTTTCCAGACGAAGCCGTAGGATTTCTTGGAGTAGAGGAGCAGAGAAACAAGCATAACCACAGTAAGATGGGGTATGAAAAAGCACTCCGGAAGAATAAATATGGGAAAGCAGGAGAAAATCTACAGTGTAGCACAACTCACAAAGCCAGCCAAGTATGCTTCATAAATATGTGTTGAAGGTGTCAAGTGAATGATTTTGCAAAATCAAGGAGAGCAGATAGGATAGGGGGAGAGAGAGAGAGAGAAACCACAGAAGAGGAACTAACAAGTTTAGAAGAAAGAGGAACACAGGGATGGTAGACATAAAGGTTTAATAATGCAAGATTGTTGGAAAACAGGGAGAATCCAGAAATCTCTGGGGAACCATACGCATACCCGTAAGCATGGAAGAAAGACAAGACAAGCTGATGGAAATGGAGAGGACGAGGGACAGATTGAGACTCAGATTTAGCCGTCCTAGTTCAAAAAATGATCCTGAGTGTGCTGTGGTAGGAGGTGTCATTGCTCATAATTTAGGTCACAATTGCTGGAAGTCTAGATTTATAGGTGGACAGGTGTTTCAGGTGTACAGCAAAGTGATTCAGATATACATACATGCACACACACCCTTTTCCAGGTTGTTTCCATTATACATTATTACAAGATATTGAATATAGTTTCCTGTGCTATACAGTAGGTTGTTTATTTACTATATAGCAATGTGTATCCATTAGTAAGGGGCTTCCCAGGTGGCTCAGTGGTTAAAAAAAAAAAAAAAAAAAAACAATCCATCTGCCAGGAGCTGCAGGAGACTTGGGTTTCATCCCTGGGTTGGGAAGATCCCCTGGAGAAGGAAATGGCAATCCACTCCAGTATTCTTGCCTGGGAAATCTCATGGACAGAGGAGCCTGGCAGGCTACAGTTTACGGGGTTGCAAAAGAGTCAGACATGACTTAGCGACTGAACAACAACAATCTGTTAGTAAGACATAATTTAAATGTTTAGTGAATTCATATATTATTATTTCCACGATCTAGAATTAAGTAATAACAAGTAAGTCCTTTTTCTTAGTTTAAATTTTAGTCTAAGAAAAAAAAGTTAACAATGATATCAATAAATAGGAAGGCAGCAGAGTATCCGTTTTACTGTTCTTTGGACCTACTTTCTGTTACGGTGGTTTCTTTGAATGTAAGGTGTTAAGGTTTGTTGAACTAAACTAAATGGAGAGACAGCTGAACTTTTTCTACCTTTGGCATCTATGTAACTTTTCACTGTATTCTCAGATGCTGACTTGCTCACTCAGCATTGGGGTCAGCTGGGTCAGTGTGGGAAGCTGCATAGTTTGGAGCCCTGGAATGTGTTGTTTATGCTAATAAGCACACAGCTATCTTCTCCCCCATAGTGAGACTGCCACTCAATATCAATTAGTGTTCTTACCAGGCATGCTCTTTATGCATTTACAGTCTCAGGATACATCCTGGACTCTACTTCTGAGGCCTGGTGAGTTCTAAATAGGAGTCAGCTATTTTGTTTTGTTTTAAATCATATTCTGCTTATCTGAGGGCAAGCATAATGTTTTCTTTATTCCCTATCGCTTAGATAGTGTTCACCTGCTTGCCAGCAGTAAGTCATCAGAGCCCAGTAAACAATATCCCTATTTAGCTTCCTCTCATTAGTTTGTCTGTTTTCTGTCAAAGAGTTGTCACATTGCAAACAGATCGACATTGCTGCAAAGCTCATTTACCTTTGATTACTAGAGGATATGCTAGAGAGTGTGATTTAAAAATGATTTTCCATGTTCAGTTCAGTTCATTTAAGTCTCTCAGTCGTGTCCGACTCTTTGAGACCCCATGCCTGCAGCACGCCAGGCCTCCCTGTCCATCACCAGCTCCCGGAGTCCACCCAAACCCATGTCCATTGAGCCAGTGATATCATCCAACCATCTCATCCTCTGTCATCCCCTTCTCTTCCTGCTCTCAATCTTTCCCAGCATCAGAGTCTTTTCAAATGAGTCAGCTCTTTGCATCAGGTGGCCAAAGTATTGGAGTTTCAGCTGCAACATCAGTCCTTCCAATGAACACCCAGAACTGATTTCCTTTAGGATGGACTGGTTGGATCTCCTTGCAGTCCAAGGGACTCTCAAGAGTCTTCTCCAACACCACAGTTCAAAAGCATCAATTCTGCACTCAGCTTTATTTATAGTCCAACTCTCACACCCATACATGATTACTGGAAAAACCATAGCCTTGACTAGATGGACCTTTGTTGGCAAAGTAATGTCTCTGCATTTTAATACGCTGTCTCACATCAGTTCAGTCACTCAGTTGTGTCTGACTTTTTGCGACCCCATGAACTGCAGCATGCCAGGCCTCCCTGTCCATCACCAACTCCCAGAGTTCACCCAGACCCATGCCCATTGAGTTGGTGATGTCATCTAGCCATCTCATCCTCTGTCATCTCCTTCTCCTCCTGCCGTCAAACTTTCTCAGCATCAGGGTCTTTTTCAAGGAGTTGGCTCTTTCCATCAGGTGGCCAAAGTATTTGGAGCTTCAGCATCAGTCCTAGTGAATATGCAGGGTTGATTTTCTTTAAGATTGACTGGTTTGATCTCCTTGCAGTCCAAGGGACTCTCAAGAGTCTTCTCCAACACCACAGTTCAAAAGCATCAGTTGTTCGGCACTCAGCCTTCTTTATGGTCCAAGTTTCACATCCGTACATAGTGTTAAGTGAAGTGAAGTTGCTCAGTCGTGTCCGACTCTTTGCGACCCCGTGGACTGTAGTCCTACCAGGCTCCTCCGTCCATGGGATTCTCCAGGCAAGAGTACTGGAGTGGGTTGCCATTTTCTTCTCCAGGGGATCTTCGCAACCCAGGGATTGAACCCCGGTCTCCCGCATTGGAGGCAGACGCTTTAACCTCTGAGCCACCATGATTACTGGAAAAACCGTAGCTTTGACTATTTGGAACTATGTCAGGAAAGTGATGTCTCTACTTTTTAATATACTGTCTAGGTTTGTCTCACTTTTCTTCCAAGTAGCAAGTGTCTTTTAATTTTGTGGCTGCAGTCACCATCTGCAGTTATTTTGGAGCCCAAGAAAATAAAATCTGTAACTGTTTCTACTTTTCCCCATCTATTTGCCATGAAGTAGTGGGACCAGATACCATGATCTTAGTTTTTTGAATGTTAAGTTTTAAGCCAGCTCTTTCACTCTCCTCCTTCACCTTCATCTTCACTTTCTGCCATTAAAATGGTATCATCTGCATGTCTGAGGTTGTTAATGTTTCTCCCAGAAATCCTGATTCCAGCTTGTGATTCATCCAGCCCAGCATTTTACATGATGTATTCTGCATATAAGTTAAATAAACAGGGTGACAATATACAGTCTTGGCATACTCCTTTCCCAATTTTGAACCAGTCCATTGTTCCATGTCTGGTTCTGTTACTTCTTGACCTGCATACAGGTTTCTCAGGGACAGGTAAGGTAGTCTGGTATTCCTATGGCTTTAAGAATTTTCCATGAGAAAAAGAGATCAGGAGTAGGTGTGAGTACATTAGATGAAGGCAGTCAAAAGGTACAAACTTCTAATTATAAGATAAAGAAGTATTCTGGGGATGTGATGTACAATATGAGAACAATAATTAACCCTGCTGTATGTTATATATGAAAGTTGCTAGGAGAGTGAATCCTAAGCATTTTCATCACAATGAAAAAAATGTTTTTCTATTTCTCTAACTTTCTGTCTATATGAGATTTTGAGTGTTCACTAAACTTATTGTGGTAATCATTTCACCATGTATATAAGTCAGATCATTATGTTGTACACAGAGTTACAGCATGCAGTATGCCAATTATATCTCAATAAAACTAGCTGAATAAATTAATATAAAATTACTTACATGAGTAATTTTAAAGCATTTTAAGAATCTGCTAACAAAGGCTGTGAGTTGAACTAGTTGAATATTCAAAGTGTTTAGATATTAGACATGGGTCTTCTGTGCTCTTCCTTGTAGAGTGAGATTATTTTTGTTATATTCACACTAGAAACATATTAAGTAGCCACCATACATTGAGTTTTGAGCTAAGAAGTAGAGATTAATAAAATGAAAAGGCAAATTTGAACGATATCTTCCACATGCTCCTACAACCAAGTGAAAGAATCTGTCTACATTTTATGTGAATATTCTGCTTCTCTTCCAATTGCAATGAATAAATCATATGTGATTCTAAGGTTCTCTGAATTCAGCTCTGTTTCCGTACTTTGCGGTTGCTGTTACACTCTTTTCTGGCATCAGACATTTCCCTTGTTATTGCTTCGTGTCTATTAACAAATAAACATGCTGAAATATATCTCACTTTTAGAAAACATTCTAGACTGCTTGTCTTGTATTATTGTTTGTTGTTCAATTGCTTAGTCCTATCTAACTCTTTGCACCCCTTGGACTGCAGCACTCCAGGCTTCCCTATCTTTCACCATCTCCTGAAGCTTGCTCAAACTCATGTCCATTGAATCGATGATGCCATCCAACCATATCATCCTCTGTCATCTCCTTCTCCTCCTGCCTTCAATGTTTCCCAGCATCAGGGTCTTTTCCAATAAGTCAACTCTTTGCATCAGGTGGCCAAAGTATTGGAATTTCAGCATCGGCATTAGTCCTTCCAGTGAATATTCAAGGTTGATTTCCTTTAGGATTGACTGGTTGACTCTCTTTGCTATCCAAGGGACTCTCAAGAATTTTCTCCAGCACCACAGTTTGAAAGCATCAATTTAACAGCTTTTTAAAAGATAATTTTCAAAAATAAAAAGTAAAAACAGGGACTTTCCTTGTGGCACAGTGGCTAAGATTCCACACTCACAATGCAGGGGGCTTGGGTTTGATTCCCTGGTTAGGAAACCAGATCCCATTTTCCACAGTTAAAAGATCCCACATGTCACAACTAGAGATCTTATGTGTGGCAACTAAGACCCAGTTTAGCCAAAAGAAAAAATTTGAAAAAAATAAAAACATTGTTCTCCTACAAAGTGAGCAGACAATATAGTTTTAACTTATTATTTAGAAGAGGATCAGTAAGATACTACAGGCAGTCAGATAAGATTCTAGCTACTTGGCCACTTTGCATTCATTAGAATGATGGGCTACTGGAAAAAAACAAAAAACAAAAAACCCCAAACCCAGACAATAATAAGTATTGGTGAAGATGTGGGGAAATTGGAAGCATTGTATACTGTTAGTACAGATGTGAAATGGTGCAGCTGCTTTAGAAAACAACATGGTCATTCTTCAAGAAATTAAAGACATAATCATGGTCATTCTTCAAGAAATTAAAGACAGAATCACTGTATGATCCAGCAATCCCGCTTCTGGGTCTCTACCCAGAAGAACTGAAAGCAGAGTCTTGAGGAGATGGTTGTTCTCCTATGTTCCAGCAGCATTTTTCATGGATGTGTGGAAGTAACTCAGATATCCCCTGATGGATGAATAAATAAGCAAAATGTGTATATACATACAGTGCAGTATTATTCAGCCTGAAAAAAGGAGGAGATTCTGACACATGCTACACTGCGGATGAACCTTCAGGACGTTATACTAGGTGGAATACTAGTGCTTAGTCGCTCAGCTGTGTCTGACTCTTTGCTACCCTGTGAGCTGTAGCCCGCCTGGCTCCTCTGTCCATGGAATTTTGGGGCAAGATTACTGGAACAGGTTGCCATTTCCTTCTCCAGGGAATCTTCCCAACCCAGGCCTCAAACCCACGTCTTCTTCTTGGCAGACAGTTTCTTTACCACTGAGCCACCTGAGAATCTCAGTTATCATATTGTATCAGTGCATTAATTCTGCTTAAATTGTTTATTTTATAACTGGAAGTCTGTACCTTTTGACCACTTTTATCAGTTTCACGCACCCTCTACTTCTTTAACTCTAGCAACCACCAATCTGTTCTCTGTATGTTGGAGTTTGTATTTTGTTTGTTTTTAGACCTCACAAATAAGTGAGATCATACAGTACTTGCCTTTCTCTGTCTTATTCATTTAGCATAATACCTTCAAGGTTTATCCATGGTGTTACAAGGCACATGATTTCATTCTTTTTTATGGTTGAATAATATTCCGTGTGTGTGTGTGTGTGTGTGTGCATACACACATGCATGTGTATAAAAGAAATGTGATTTCTTTTATCCACTTATCTACTGATGCACACTTAGATAGCTTCCATGACCTGATTATTGTAAAAAATGCTTCAGTGACCATGGGGTGCATTTATCTTTTTATAGTGTTTCTAGTTCCTTTAGATAAATACTTAGAAGTGGAATTACTGGATCACATGGTTGTTCTATTTGAGGAACCTTCGTAAGATTTTCCACAGTAGCTGCACCAGTTTATATTTCCACCAACAGTGGACAGAGGTAAGGATATGAGATTTGCAAGTATTTCCTTCCATTCGATAGATTGCCTTTTCATTCTGTTGATGGTTTCCTCTCTTGTTTGGAAGATTTTTAGTTTGATGTTCAGTTCAGTTCAGTTCAGTCGCTTAGTCATGTCCGATTCTTTGCGACTCCATGAATCGCAGCATGCCAGGCCTCCCTGTCCATCACCAACTCCCAGAGTTCACTCACACTCACGTCCATTGAGTCAGTGATGCCATCCAGCCATCTCATCCTCGGTTGTCCCCTTCTCCTCCTGCCCCCAATCCCTCCCAGCATCAGAGTCTTTTTCAATGAGTCAACTCTTCACATGAGGTGGCCAAAGTATTGGAGTTTCAGCTTTAGCATCATTCCTTCCAAAGAACACCCAGGGCTGATCTCCTTCAGAATGGACTGGTTGAACCTCCTTGCAGTCCAAGGGACTCTCAAGTCTTCTCCAACACCACAGTTCAAAAGCATCAATTCTTTGGCACTCAGCTTTCTTCACAGTCCAGCTCTCACATCCATACATGACCACTGGAAAAACCATAGCCTTGACTAGATGAACCTTTGTTGGCAAAGTAATGTCTCTGCTTTTGAATATGCTGTCTAGATTGGTCATAACTTTCCTTCCAAGGAGTAAGCATCTTTTAATTTCATGGCTGCAATCACCATCTGCAGTGATTTTGGAGCCCAAAAAAATAAAGTCTGACACTGTTTCCACTGTTTCCCCATCTATTTGCCATGAAGGGATGGGACCGGATGCCATGATCTTTGTTTTCTGAATGTTGAGCTTTAAGCCAACTTTTTCACTCTCTCCTTTCACTTTCATCAAGAGGCTTTTTAGCTCCTCTTCACTTTCTGCCATAAGGGTGGTGTCATCTGCATATGTGAGGTTATTGGTATTTCTCCTGGCAATCTTGATTCCAGCCATCTGGAATACATGATTTCCTCTAAGAAATACATGAGTATAAAAATTCTTTAAAGAAGATTGGTAAATATTAAATCTCCTTTTGACAGAAACAGAATCATATAAGGTACAGAAAGTGCTTGTGCTTCTTCCAGCCCAGCATTTCTCATGATGTACTCTGCGTATAAGTTAAATGAGCAGAGCCTTGGAAAACCTCTGAAGGCATCCAGGGATGCAGGTCCTTCTATAGGAAGATCACTCTTATAGACATAGTGGTGCTTACAGAAGCCCACACAGTTAAAAGATAGGTATTACCAGGACAAACTATAAGATTCATAATTTGGGGAAATTAGATTTCATTTATAATGGTAAATTTTAAATGTATATATTCACATTATATATATTTACACATATATACTATATTGGAATCTCATTTCCCCTAATTATGAATCTTATAATTTAGTTTGTCCTGGTAATACCTATCTTTCCAAGGCTTTGCTGTCATTGAGTCTTACGGTAATCAGTATCCTGACTCTTGACTGCTAAGTATACTCTTTGCTAAAATTAATGAAAAAGCCTGAGTTCTTCTGTGATAGAGCACAAACTTTCTCTTCCTACCTTCTTCCCATTCACAATCTCCTTCCTCATACCTTACAAAAGCATAATTATCACACATCCTGAATTAGTATATGGTCCAGGGTATAAAGTCCAACTGAGGGACAAAAGACTGTTATATTTATAGGGTTTGTTCTTGAGAAAGTAAATGGCTTTCATGACAGGTAACATGTAAGTACTTTTCTAAGATGTGGAAGTTTCCAATTCTTTGCTTTCTGGAAAAAAATTTTAATTAATGAATAAATAGAGATCCTATGCAAATCAACTGATCCATATTATTTTTAATTGACTAATAATTAACATACAATATTATATTAGTTTCAAGTGTCCAGCATAGTGATTTAATATTTTTTCACATTATGAAATAATCATCACAAAGATCTAGTTACCATCTGTCACCATACAAAGCTGTTAGGTATTATTGACTCTATTCCCTGTGCTGTGCATTACATCCTCATGACTTTATTTTATAGCTGGAGGTTGTATCTCCTAATCCCCTTTACCTATTTAGTTTCCTTCCCCATACTCCTCCCCTCTGGCAACTACCAGTTTGCTCTGTGTTGTATCTATGAGTTGTTTCTGTTTTGATTTATTCATTCACTTTGTTTTCCATATATAGTGAAATCATATAATATTTATTTTTCTCTGTCTGACCTATTTCACTTAGCATAATACCCTCCAGATTCACCTATGTTGCCAAAAATGGCAAGATTTCATTCTGTTTTATCACTGAGTATTATTTCTCTCTGTGTGTATGTGTGTGTACATTTGACATGTCCTCTGTTCATTCATATGTCTGTAGACAATTAAGTTGCTTGTATATCTTGGCTATTGTAAATAGTATGGCAATGAATATAGGGGTACACATATCTTTTTGAACTAGTGTTTTTAATTCTTTGCATAAATACCCAAAAGTGGAATTGTTGGATCATATGGTATAGCTGTATTTTCAGTTTTTTGAAAAACTTTCATACTGTTTTCAGGAGAGGCAGTACCAATTTACATTCTTATCAACAGTGTAGGAAGGTTGCTTTTTCACCACATCCTCACCAACACTTATTGTTTCTTGATTTTTTTGTTAGTAGCTAGTCTGACAGATGTGAGATGGTATCTCATTTTGGTTTTGATTTGCTTTTTCCTGATGATTAGTGAATTTGTACATATTTTCATTTGCCTTTTGGCCATTTGTATGTCTTATTTAGAAAAATGTCTGTTTAGGTCCTCTGCTTCTTTTTAAATTGAGTTGTTCTTTTTTTGATATTATGTGAGTTTTTATATATTTTGGATGTCAACATCTTATCAAATATATTACTTGCAGATATATTCTCCCATTCAATAGGATACTTTATTGTTTTGTTGTTGATTTCCTTCTCCATAAGAAGATTTTTAGGATGGTGTCATCCCATTTGTTTGTTTTTGTTTCCCTTCTGAGAAGACATATCAAAAAAAAAATTTCTAAGACTGATGTCAAAGAGATTACTGCCTATGTTTTCTTCTAGGAGTTTTATGGTTTCACATCTTACAGTTAAGTCTATAATCCATTTTGAATTTTTTGTACGTGGTGTAAGAAAGTGGTCCAGTTCCATTCCTTTGCACGTGGCTGTCCAGTTTCACAACATCATTTATTGAAGAAGCTGTCTTTTTCCCATTGTATATTTTTCCCTCCATTGTTGTAGATTAACTGATTGTATGAGTATGGGTTTACTTGTGGGCACTCTACTCTGTTCCATTAATCTGCCATTACCTTACTACTCTGATTTTTAAAGCTTTGTAGAACAATGCAAGTCTGGGAACACAATACTTCAAGTTTTTTCTTCTTTCTTAAGATTACTTTGGCTCTTCAGGGTCTTTTGCATCTTCATCCAGATTTTAAAATTATTTGCTCTAGTTTGGGGCATTCCTGCCTTTTCATTTTTGGGGAATAATTTTGAGAAGGATATGTATGAGTTCTTCTTTAAATGTTTGGAAGAATTTCCCTGTATAGCCATCTGGACCTGGACTTATGTTTGTTGGGGGTTTTCTTTACTGATTCAAATTCATTACTAGTAATTTGTGTCAGATTTTATTTTTTGAGGCTCCCAAATCACTGCAGATGGTGACTGCAGCCATGAAATTAAAAGACGCTTACTCCTTGGAAGGAAAGTTATGACCAACCTAGATAGCATATTCAAAAGCAGAGATGTTACTTTGCCAACAAAGGTCTGTCTAGTCAAGGCTATGGTTTTTCCAGTAGTCAGGTATGGATGTGAGAGTTGGACTATGAAGAAAGCTGAGTGCCGAAGAATTGATGCTTTTGAACTGTGGTGTTGGAGAAGACTCTTGAGAGTCCCTTGGACTGCAAGGAGATCCAACCAGTCCATTCTAAAGGAGATCAATCCTGGGTGTTTTTTGGAAGGAATGATGCTAAAGCTGAAGCCCCAGTACTTTGGCCACCTCATGCGAAGAGTTGACTCATTGGAAAAGACTCTGATGCTGGGAGGGATTGGGGG
This sequence comes from Oryx dammah, assembly GCF_014754425.2. Taxonomy (NCBI): domain Eukaryota; kingdom Metazoa; phylum Chordata; class Mammalia; order Artiodactyla; family Bovidae; genus Oryx; species Oryx dammah. Next base: position 28,879,153 of record NW_024070213.1, read on the forward strand.
CAGGAGGAGAAGGGGACGACAGAGGATGAGATGCCTGGATGGCATCACTGACTCGATGGATGTGAGTCTGAGTGAACTCTGGGTGTTGGTGATGGACAGGGAGGCCTGACGTGCTGTGATTCATGGGGTTGCAAAGAGTCGGACACGACTGAACTGAACTGAATTGACTTATTAAAACTTTCTATTTCCTCCTGGTTCAGTCTTGGAAGATTACAAGTTTCCAGGAATTTATCCATTTCTTCTAGTTGTCTAATTTATTGTAACATTATCGTTCATAGTATTCTCTTATAGTCTTGTATTTCTCTGGTATCAATTGTAATTTCTCCTCTATTATTTCTCATTTTCTTTATTTAGGCTCTCTATTTTTTTCTCAATGACTCTTGCTAAAGGTTTATCAGTTTTATCATTTCAAAGAGCCAACTTTTAGTTTCAGTGATTTTTTAAAAAAATTTATAATTCAGTTATATACGTATATATATATATATATATGTACACAGATTCTTTTCCATTACAGATTATTAAAAGATATTGAATATATTTTCTTGTCTGTATAGTAAATCCTTGTTTATTTTATATATAGTGCTGTGTATTACTTTTAGTTTCCATAAGATATACTCCCACTGTTTTTTTTATTCTTTTATTCTTTCTGCTAACTTTGAGCTTTGCTTGTATATTTCTAGTTCCTTTAAATGTAAATTTAGATTGCTTGAGATTGTTCTTGTTTCCTGAGGTAGGCCTTCATCTGTGTTTTTGTCATCTAACCCAAAGTTCAAAGACTTGATGTTGCTTTCACAAAATTCTCTATTCCAAACTATTCTTTTTTATATTTTTAAAAATTAATTTATTTATAATCAAAGGATAACTGCTTTACAGAACTTTGTTGTTTTCTGTCAAACCTCAACATGTATCAGCCATACAGTTCAGTTCAGTTCAGTTCAGTTGCTCAGTTGTGACCAACTCTTTGCGACCCCATGAATCACAGCGCGCCAGGCCTCCCAGTCCATCACCAACTCCCGGAGTTCACTCAAACTCATGTCCATCGAGTCGGTGATGCCATCCAGCCATCTCATCCTCTGTCGTCCCCTTCTCCTCCTGCCCCCAATCCCTCCCAGCATCAGAGTCTTTTCCAATGAGTCAACTCTTCACATGAGGTGGCCAAAGTATTGGAGTTTCAGCTTTAGCATCAGTCCTTACCAATAAACACCCAGGACTGATCAATGGACTGGTTGGATCTCCTTGCAGTCCAAGGGACTCTCAAGAGTATTCTACAGCATCACAGTTCAAAAGCTTCAATTCTTTGGTGCTCAGCTTTCTTTATAGTCCAACTCTCACATCCATACATGACCACTGGCAAAACCATAGCCTTGACTAGATGGACCTTTGTTGGCAAAGTAATATCTCTGCTTTTGAATATGCTATCTAGGTTGGTCATAACTTTCCTTCCAAGGAGTAAGGGTCTTTTAATTTCATGGCTGCAGTCACCATCTGCAGTGATTTTGGAGCCCCCAAATCAGCCAAAGGTATGCACATATACCCTCTCTCTTGAACCTCCCTCTGATCTCCCTCTCCACCCCACCCCTCTAGGTTGATATAGAGCAGTGTACAATTTGACAATGATTTGATGTATTATTTATTGTGAAAGAATTCCCATCATTTGAGTGGATCAACATATCCACTACCTCACTCACCTTGCTTATTTACTTTTTTTTTTCAGTTATACAGTAATATCAACTGTGATCACCATATTATCCATTAGATCCTCAGACCTCCCAACCACTTCTTTGTGAACAAGTTTTTTTATGGTTATATTTATAGAAATGGAAACTAGGAATAAAATGGATTCTGAATTCTGTATGATTATAGCTATAAAAATTTTTTTTATTCACTGATACCTAAAAAGGTACCACATATATGAATAAGAAATATTCCAATTAAATATGATTTTTTAGGTTTAAATATTTCATAATTTGTAATATATGTGATTTTGATTTCATACTATTAAAAATGACAATAACTCAATTCAGATTTTTTCTAACACTTAGAGCTTTATGACCAGAGAATATAATATACTGTTTCACACATATATATGATGGAGTTATAAATAAAATAATTTTAACCTTAAAGTACAGTATTAAAGTTTCAGTGGGAGATGAACAGGGAAAAAAAAAAAGGAACCATGTAATACTTGTCTTAAAGCAATGTTTTTTCGTGAATTTTTGTTTGTTTTTTAACTGACCTTTTTCTTTAGAGCAGTTTTAGGTTCACAGCAAAATTGAGCAGAATGTATGGAGAGTTCCCATGTACCCCTTGCTCCAGCACACACATCACCTCCTCCACCACCAACATTCTGCATTAGAGTGTACATTTGTTACAAGAACCCACACTGACCTGTCCCTTTCACCCAAGTCTGTAGTTTACATTAGAGTTCACTCTTGACATACATTCTCTGGGTTTTGACAAATGCATAAGGCCGTGCATATGTTATTATAGTATCATATGGAATAATTTCATTGCCTTAAAAATCATATGATATAGTTTATATGGGGAATCTAAAAAAAGTGAAACAAATGAACTTATTTACAAAATAGAAATAGACTTGGAGAATGAACTTATGATTAACCAAGGGTAAGGGGAGGAAGAGTCCAGGAGAGGGATAGATTGGGAGTTTGGGACTGACATGTATACAGAGCTATATTTAATGTATAACCAGCTAGGACTTACTATACAACACAGGGAATTCTGCTCAATATTTTTTAATAACCTAAATGGGAAAGGAATTTGGAAAAGAATAGATACATGTATATGTATAACTGAATCATTTTGCTGTACACCTGAAACTAACACAACATTTTTAATCAACTATAATCCAATATAAAATAAAATTTTTAAGAAAAATAATTTTATTGGCTCTCGAAATCAATAATTTAGTACAGTTTTGAATCATTATTTTGTCCCTATAGTCAAAAAATTTGAAATGTTCAGTATAGTAATAGTATTTTAAGGAAAAGTTTATACCTCTGTCTTATGGTTTTGCTTTGCCTGGATTGCTTCATGATAACTACTAAACTAATTTAGTTATAGAAGTCTCATCCATAGTGCTGAGCTCATTCTATTAAATAAATACTGAGCAGTTTGATGTATTACCAGTCTGTCTAGATTATGTCGTACAAGATTTCACAATATTATATTTAGCATAGAAATAATTGCTCTGTACTCTGCTGACTCACCCCTCCCTACTGCCTAACTCCTGGCAATCACTGATCTCTTTACTGTCCCCATAGTTTTGCCTTTTCCAGAATGTTATGTATTTGGAGTCACACAGTATGTAGCCTTTTCAGATTTGCTTCTTTTACTTAGTAATATGCTTTTAATACCTTTCCATGTCTTTTCATAGCTTGATAGCTCATCTCTTGTTAGTACTGAATAATATTCCATTCTATGGATGTGCCACAATTATCCCTTACCTACTGAAGGACATCCTAGCTCTCTCCGAATTTGGTAATTTTTCATTTAGTTTTAAAAAGGATTGTTGTTGTTCAGTTGCTCAGTCATGTCCAACACTGCCATCCCATGGGCTGCAGCATGCCAGGCTTCCCTGTCCTTCACCATCTCTAATGGATACCAAATTGCTGTGAACTGATTCAGGGCATTGGAAAGAATCAACTGTGCAGGAGCAACAAGTGCGTTAGGCTTTCAAATAAACTGAAATTTTCTTGGGACCAGGGCTGCATCTTACTTACCTTTTATCCTGGTACAAGTTGTAAAAAGTGTATTGAAACTTCGTTCCATCAGCATTGTCTCTTTCCTCCTGCTCAAATCTGGTCTGCCTAGATGACTGTGTCAGAAATACTGTATCCCTAAGATCACTGGAAAAGAAATGCAAAAAGGCAAATGGTTGTCTGAGAAGACCTTGCAAATAGCTGAGAAAAGAAGAGAAGCCAAAATGGAAAGGAGAAAAGGAAAGATATATACCCATTTGAATGCAAAGTTCCAAAGAATAGCAACGAGAGATAAGAAAGCCTTCTTCAGGGATCAATGCAAAGAAATTGAGGAAAACAACAGAATGGGAAAGACTAGAGATCTCTTCAAGAAAATTAGAGATACCAAGGGAACATTTCATGCAAAGATGGGCTCAATAAAGGACAGAAACGGTAGGGACCCAACAGAAGCAGAAGATATTAAGAAGAGGTGGCAAAAATACACAGAAGAACTGTACAAAAAAGATCTTCATGACCCAGATAATCATGATCGTGTGATCACTCATCTAGAGCCAGACATCCTGGAATGTGAAGTCAAGTGGACCTTAGGAAGCATCACTATGAACAAGTGGAGGTGATGGAATTCCAGTTGAGCTGTTTCAAATCCTGAAAGATGATGCTGTGAAAGTGCTGCACTCAATGTCAGCAAATTTGGAAAATTCAGCAGTGGCCAATGGACTGGAAAAGGTCAGTTTTCATTCCAATCCCAAAGAAAGGCAATGCCAAAGAATGATCAAACTACCACACAATTGTACTCATCTCTCATGCTGGTAAAGTAATGCTCAAAATTCTCCAAGCCAGACTTCAACAAACAGTACATGAACTGTGAACTTCCAGATGCTCAAGCAGGATTTAGAAAAGGCAGAGGAACCAGAGATCAAATTGCCAACATCCACTGGATCATCGAAAAAGGAAGAGAATTCCAGAAAAACATCTATTTCTGCTTTATTGACTATACCAAAACCTTTGACTGTGCGGATCACAACAAACTGTGGAAAATTCTGAAAGATATGGGAATACCAGACCACGTTACCTGCCTCCTGAGAAATCTGTATGCAGGTCAGGAAGAAACACTTAGAACAAGACATGGAACAACAGACTAGTTCCAAATTGGGAAAGGAGTACATCAAGGCTGTATATTGTCACCCTGCCTTATTTAACTTATATACAGAGTACATCATGCGAAAGGCCAGGCTGGATGAAGCATAAGCTGGAATCAAGATTGCCGGAGAAATATCAATAACCTCAGATATGTAGATGACACCACCCTAATGGCAGAAAGTGAAGAGGAACTAAAGAGCCTCTTGATGAAAGTGAAGGAGGAGAGTGAAAAAGCTGGCTTAAAACTCAAGATTCAAAAACTAAGATCATGGCATCCGGTCCCATCATTTCATGACAAATAGATGAGGAAACAGTGGAAACAGTGACAGACTTTATTTTGAGGAGCTCCAAAATCACTGCAGGGGGTGACTGCAGCCATGAAATCAAAGACACTTGTTCCTTGAAAGAAAATCTATGACCAACCTAGACAGCATATTAAAAAGCAGAGACATTACTTTATCAACAAAGGTCCATCTAGTCAAAGCTATGGTTTTTCCAGTAGTCATGTATGGATATGAGAGTTGGACTATAAATAAAGCTGAGCACTGAAGAATTGATGCTTTTGAACTGTGGTGTTGGAGAAGACTCTTGAGAGTCTTTTGGACTGCAAGGAGATCCAACCAGTCCATCATAAAAGAAATCAGTCCTGAATATTCATTGGAAGGACTGATGAAACTCTAGTTTATCAGTTTAGTTGAACTTGAAACTCCAATACTTTGGCTACTTTATACAAAGAACTGACTCTTTGGAAATGACCCTGATGCTGGGAAAGATTGAAGGCAGGAGCAGAAGGGGACGGCAGAGGATGAGATGGCTGGATGGCATCAATGACTCAATGGACATGAGTTTGAGTAAACTCCGGGAGTTAGTGATGGTCAGGGAGGCCTGGTGTGCTGCAGTCCACGGGGTCACAAACAGTCAGACACGACTGAGCGACTGAACTGAACTGACTGAAGATCACTCTGCATTCTTCCAGCTACAGCTCTCCAATCTTAATGTTGCATGGACTTATTTGATTTTTCTCCAGTATAATGATTGCATAGTTATACAAAAACAAAACCCTTTACTATAAATGCTTGCTGAATAAGCCAAAATGAATAACTGACCACAGTGCATTCTCACTTATTCATTTTTATTTATGCATTTTGGCTGGAATGCAAACATTTAAAGTAACAGGTTTTTTTTTGTTTGTTTTTTTCATTAAGTAGCATTGGCATATATACACTACCATGTGTAAGATAGATAGCTGCTGAGAAGTTGGTATATACATAGGGAGCCCAGCCTGGCACTTTGTGATGACCTAGAAGGGTGAGATGTGGGGAGAGAAGGGAGGCTCAAGAGAGAGTCATGGATGTATAACTATGGTTGATTTGCACATATAGATGTGAGAGTTGGACTATAAAGAAAGCTGAGCACCGAAGAATTTATGCTTTTGAACTGTGGTATTGGAGAAGTCTCTTGAGAGTCCCTTGGACTACAAGGAGATCCAACCAGTCCATCCTACAGGAGATCAGTTCTGGGTGTTCATTGGAAGGACTGATGTTGAAGCTGAAACTCCAAAACTTTGGCTACCTGATGTGAAGAGCTGACTCATTTGAAAAGACCCTGATGCTGGGAAAGATTGAGGGCAGGAGGTGAAGGGGATAGCAGAGGATGAGATGGTTGGATGGCATCACCGACTCAATGGACATGGGTTTGGGTCAACTCCGGGAGTTGGTGATGGACAGGGAGGCCTGGCATGCTGCGGTTCATGGGGTCGCAAAGAGTTGGACATGACTGAGCGACTGAACTGAACTGATGACAGAAACCAATTACATCATATCGTAAAGCAATTTTCCTCCAATTAAAAAGTAAACTTAGAAAATGAATAAGTGAAAGAATAAATGAAACTTTTAAGGAACTTATTAGAAAATGACATTTTCATTAGTCACCTTGAGAGCCAGCCTCATTAACAGCCCTCGGTTCTACATCATATGAGTTCCATCATGTCTCCCTGTCTGTTGTAAAGACATTTCAAGAAAAGCTAGCTCACACCACTTTGATTTAGTTTTTTTGCAAAATTAATACAACTTGAGGGAGAGAAGGGCTGCTGAGTTTAAAAGTTAACGTAAATTTTTTTTTTTTTGTAATTAGGAAAAACTAGCAATATCTTTTTCAAACAAGAAAATCTCATTCACAATGGGAGAACAAAAAAAAATTTTCATTAGTTTCTATTTTATCAGACAGTGGTTGAAAGCGTGTTCTGCTGAAACATATCCTCTGGTTAAAAGAACTATGCACATAGTTGTAGTAAGTAGATGCTTAACTTGCTACCAAAATATCAATATGGATTGGAAAACAATTGGCTTCTAAAAATTCTTCATAGTAATGACATATTCGTAGACATGAGATTGAGAAAAATTAGTCTAACCTGTAGTAATCAGGAAAATCAAGATTGATTTAATCATGTGGAACTATTTTGTTTCAGAAATTTGATGGCAGAGGAAAGACAATTGATAGGACAATTAAAACTGGTCCATTTTCTTTGTAAAAACATTTGCATACAGAATGATGCATAGAAAATTGATAGTTAAAAATTAGTAACTGAGAATGTTTTCAAAGTTTTTTTTTGTTGTTGTAAAGCTACTCCTTATGAGATAATTATAATAAAGTTTGTGATCTTTTGGAAATCTGAAGGCCACGACCTTGACCTTTTGGTACAAGAGAAAAGGAAACGTTGGTCATGTGTGTGCCATATGCACTGAATGCAAAACTATTTCAGTTTCATCAAAGGCGATTCTATTTCAACATATCTCACTGGGATCAAAGGCATTTTGGTTATTTGTGTCAAAAATGGTGCATGAGGTGATTTTCAGTGGAATGGTGTTGGTTGCCAAATTTGGGGATCTTGGAAAGATAGTAAGTGGGTGATATCTGTTTTCAACATTCTTAAAATTCCTTTCTGAAATGCCTCTCCTCAGGCTAAGTAGGACAATTACCTCTCACCCCTCACTTCCCCTTTTCCTCTATTCAGTTGATTTTGGGTTAAATGTTGAGGTAAGCAGTCTGAGTATTGCAGTCAGTTCAGTTCAGTTCATTTCAGTTCAATTCAGTTGCTCAGTCATGTCTGACTCTTTGCGACCCCATGAATCGCAGCATGCCAGGCCTCCCTGCCCATCACTAACTCCTGGAGTTTACCCAAACTCATGTCTATCGAGTCGTGATACCATCCAGCCATCTCATCCTCTGTCGTCCCCTTCTCCTCCTGCCCCCAATCCCTCCCAGCATCAGGGTCTTTTCCAATGAGTCAACTCTTCGCATGAGGTGGCCAAAGTGCTGGAGCATTGCATTAGACTCCCTTAACTTAATCCTCCAAGGAAAGCTGTTTTAACCTGGGAATTCAACAGGGCTTGAATGCTTTTAATGGGTCTAAAAAACTTCTTCATGGTCTTTGTATTAATTTTGTGAAACCAGGCTTTCATTAAGCACCACGATACAAAATATTTTGTCACCGATCGAAAACTTTATGTTTGTGTTTTTCTTCTTTTTAATCAACTTTTTAAGCTATCACATGTAATAACATTTACTCACTTTAAGGATATAGTTCAACGGCTTTTGACACATATACGCAGTCATGTAAATACCACCAAAACAAGATATAGAACATTCATTTACCCCCAAAAGTTCCTTCCTGCCTCTTGGCAGTTGGTCTTCTCTTCTCCTTCCAGTTGTCTGCTTTGTGGAATTATGGCTTTGCCTTTTCTAGATTTTTATATAAATGGAATCAGCTCAACTGTAATCTTTTATTGCTTTTTTTTTCACCCAACATAATGCTTTAGAGATTTATCTATGCTGTTGCATGAGTCAGTAATTTCTTTCTTTTCCTTTTGCTGAGTACTTTTCTAGTGTTATGGACATGTTGTGTTGATAAGCTTTTGTCTTGCTTCTGATTTACAGATAAAAAGCTTCTGTGAACATTCTTATACAGGTCTTTGCATGGATACATGTTTCCACTTTCAAGTGAAATTGGCAGATTGCATACTATGTGTATATCTAACTTTATAAGAAATTTTCAAATAGCTTTTATAAGAAATTTTTAAATAGTTTTTCTCTCTGTATCTTATATATATATATAATATATATTATGTGTAATATGTATTATATGTAAATGTATGTAATACACTGAGATATGAAATAGTAGTTTCTTAGACTGAGAACTTTTTGTATAATTTATATAACATCTATTTACATATATAACATCTATTTATATACTATATATTATGTACATACATATTAAATAGTGATTTTTAGACAGAATCTTTTTAATGTAAGTATGTGATAGAGAAATTTTTGAGGAGAATATCTTCATCATTTCAGACTTCTTCTACAAGGTCAGGATCTAAGCAAACATATGCAAATATGGACAACAGGGGAAGAACGTGGTACCCTATTAAGACAGGCTGCCAGTACAGTTTTGAAGAGTTGCCAACATGCCTCTATGGAGATAAAATTAATCAGAATCTTTGGGTGCAAAATAACCATCTTAAGACTGGCTAGAAAGCAATGTAAGGGGCAAGTTACATAAAACTTGGTTAGGGATACCAGAACATTAAAAAGAAATGTGAATTTTATTCAAGGAAATATAATTTTATTGACAAATGTAATCTTTGTTTTTACAACTAAATTGAAATAGTCATGCCTTAATCCACAGTTTGGCAAGAGAATTTAAGAAGATAACATGGGAAGTTTTAGCAAATAATTCACTCATCGGGTAAAAGATATTTGTGATAAAATGGTTATCTTAGTTTGTTCCTAAAATATTTCTAGTACTTATTAGATGTTGAAGGAGACTTTTTAAAAGATTTTTATTTTTTTTGATATGGATCATTTTTAAAGTCTTTATTGAATTTGTTACAATGTTACTTCTGTTTTATGTTTTTTGGTTTGCTGGCCATGAGACATGTGGGATTTTAGCTCTTGGACCAGGAATCAAACTGACACTCTTGCCTTTGGAAGGCAAAGTCTTAACCACTGGACCACCAGGGAAGTCCCAAAGGATACTTTTATTATGAAGTGTGTTCTCTGAGGAGCTACTGTTTTTATTTTTATATTTGTTTGACATGACTCTTCTTGCTGCTTCTTTACCATAAACTGTCTTCAGTCACCTTGTTCACTATTTTTAAAAGTGATTAAGAAAGAAGCATATAAAGCAGGATTTTCTTCTGGATCCTTGAAATAGCAAAGAGCAGTAGAACACTTCAATTCATAGAGTAATTATTTGTATGATGACTCTTCCACTTTCCCCTGAATTACACTTACCACTCACTCCTCAGCACTAATGAGAGGCTAGCAGGCTACGGAAAGAAAATATTAATGATCTACTTAGGTACGTTCATGGGGTTTTCTCCTGGTTGGTTTGCTCTAATTTTATTTTATTTTTTAAACCTTCAAGTGTCTTTATTTTATGCCTCATAAATATCACAGAAGCTGGCAGGTGGAAATTGCCAACAGGAAAATGGAAGTTCTGTGACCTCAGACAGCCACTGCTACATGCCTTGCCATTCAGGTCCCTTCTTAGAGGCTCACAGAGGCCTGTATAAGGTCCCCTTTCTTTGAGTCTACCCTGGCACCCTCAGATTGAGCTAGTACTTGGATCACAGCTTTGTGTGTTAGAGTGAGATGTTATGCCCCTTAAGGATCTTCTCCTCTTCCATCTTGCTAACACTTATTACTTAAATAAAATCATTAAAAAATTTATTGAAAGATTTACATACACATAAACATGTGTATATATAAAACTGTTCCAAAAGACTGTGCTTCTGAGGATTGTAGGCTACTGTAGGAGTGGGAATGGTTGTAATGGAAATGTCAGTAGAGTGATTTTAGCATCAGCTACTTTCTCATGCTGCTCACTAATATAGGAACAATATCTAAAATTGGTAACTATGTAACTTAAAAATTTTTTTAATGGGAAGGTAATTGCTTTACAATATTGGTTTCTGCCATACAATAACATGAATCAGCCATAGATATGTCCCCTCCCTCTTAACCTCCCTCCCACTTCCGACCCCATCCCACCCCTCTAGGCTGTTATGAATATGGAACTTCCCTGGTGGTTCAGCAAAGTATGCCTGCAAATGCAGGGGACACTGGTTCAATCCCTGGTCTGGAAAGATTCCACATGCCATGGAGCAGCTAAGCCCACACGCCACAATTACTGAGCTCACATGCCTGCAACTGGTGAAGCCCACGTGCTCTAGGGCCTGCAAGCTGGACCACTGGAGCCCATATGCTGCAACTGCTGGGGTCGATGAGCCTAGAGCCTGTGCTCCACAATGGGAGAAGCCACCACAGTGAGAAGCCTGAGCACTGCAATAAAGAATAACCCTCACTTGCCAAAACTAGAGAGAGCGCATGCAAAGCAATGAAGACCCAGTGCAGTTACAAATAAAATAAAACTAAATAAATTTTAAAAATAAATATGAACATGGCTGTTGGAAAAACTATCTACAAAAGGTATATTTCCAGGCCACTGTTTTAGGCCTGTGTATTGTTCCCTTGCACAGATATGCTACCACACAAAAGCTAAAACTGTAGGCTCTTTTAAGTTTAAAGCCAAAGTCAAGTAAGTGGTTGGTTCTACTTTTCCTGTGTTTAAGTGAAAAGGATGTCATCAAATAAGGTGGTGTCCAATGAGATGGTGCCATGAATTCAAGATGAAATGTCTAGGTAGGTGTTATGCAAGTTGTTACATATGAAGCATGTTTCCCTTCTTTCTCAGCCCTCTCTCACTGTATATCCCCACCAACCAGCATTTCATAAGGTTTTACTTTCTGTACTTTATGCTATAAAAATAAGAGTTCCCTTCCTGTTCCACTGCTGACAATATTGTCCTATCGTAAATACACTTTACCTAACTACACATGTTTCCCTAGAAATTTTGACCTGAAACTCTTTATCTCTTCCAGTCTCTTTGAGCATGGCTGGTCTAAGGTAAGATTAGGTGCCAGTACCATCATTCTGGAAAAACTTTAACCTTACAGGCAAGGAAAAAATAAGGAAATGGATATAAGGAGATGAATGCAAGTAACTATGTCTTCTAAACAGGTCTTCTGAGTGATGTCACATTTTTCTTCATCAACTAGCAAACAATAAAGTGGAAACTCTTTGATGTTTGTGAAGAGATTTCCCTTGTTTGCTGTAGAACTAAGATTTTTTAAACAAAGGAGGTCACAGAGGGATGGTGGATCATAAACCAAGTGCATTTCTTGGACCGCATAATGTTTTATTGATTGAATTATAGGTAGGGATTTATTGGAATTGTGGTTTAACACTCCTTTAAAAGTCTTTTATCACTTGACCATCGATGGAACAAATGGGCTAAAACACTTTTAGAGTTTAATCATTTACTTAGGTAATGGGGTGGGGGTAAATGGGAAAGATGGGGAGGGCTAGAGCATTAATGAATGCTACTCCATGTAGAAAGGAGAATTGACTGGTAGCATTCTTATTGGCTACCCACTCCATTTTTTTGGCCTGGAGAATTCCACAGACTGCAGTCCATGGGGTCTCAAAGAGTCAGACACGATTGAGCGACTTTCACTTTCACTTACTGTTTTGATAAACTGGCTGACATATATAGTTGTGCATTGTGAAATTCTAGGGGGAACCATTCATATTTGTAGTTATTATGAACTTCTGTATTTGAAATGGCAATTTTTTAGCAGACATGAATACATTGTCTTAAGAAAATGTCAGTTTATTCTAACTTTTGCAAAGATGATTTGGATTAGTTGAAGAGTTGCCCACCTGCCAATGAAGGAGACATAAGAGACACAGATTTGATCCCTGGGTCAGGAAGATCCCCTGGGGGATGGCATGACAACTCACTCCAGTATTCTTGCCTAGAGAATCCCATGGACAGAGGAAGCTGGTGAGCCACAGTCCATAGAGCTGCAAAGAGTCAGACAGGATTGAAACAACTTAGCACACAATAATCAGTGATGTTGAATATCTTTTCATGGGTTTTTTGGCCCTATGTATGTGTTCTTTGGAGTAATGTCTATTTAGATTTTCTGCCCATTTTTTGATTGGGTTGTCTGTTTTTTTGACATTGAGCTGCATGAGATGTTTGCATATTTTGGAGATCAATACCTTGTTCCTTTCTTCATTTGCAAATATTTTCTCCCATTCTGAGAGGTAAATTTTTATCTTGTCTATGGTTTAATTTGCTGTGAAAGAGCTTCTAAGTTGAATTAGATCCCATTTGTCTATTTTGTTTTTGTTTTCTTTCAGTTTAGTTCAATCACTCAGTCATGTCCGACTCTTTGCGACCCCATGAATTGCAGCACGCCAGGCCTCCCCGTCCATCACCAACTCCTGGAGTTCACTTAGATTCATGCCCATCGAGTCATTGATGCCATGCAGCCATCTCATCCTCTGTCGTCCCCTTCTCCTCCTGCCCCCAATCCCTACCAGAATCAGAGTCTTTTCCAATGAGTCAACTCTTCACATGAGGTGGCCAAAGTACTGGAGTTTCAGCTTTAGCATCATTCCTTCCAAAGAAATTCCAGGACTGATCTCCTTCAGAATGGACTGGTTGGATCTCCTTGCAGTCCAGGGGACTCTCAAGAGTCTTCTCCAACACCACAGTTCAAAAGCATCAATTCTTTGGCACTCAGCCTTCTTCACAGTCCAACTCTCACATCCATACATGACCACTGGAAAAACCATAGTCTTGACTAGATGGACCTTAATTGGCAAAGTAATGTCTCTGCTTTTCAATATGCTATCTAGGTTGGTCATAACTTTCCTTCCAAGGAGTAAGTATCTTTTAATTTTATGGCTTCAGTCACCATCTGCAGTGATTTTGGAGCCCCCAAAAATAAAGTCTGACATTGTTTCCACTGTTTCCCCATCTATTTCCCATGAAGTGATGGGACCGGATGCCATGATCTTAGTTAATGTTGAGCTTTAAGCCAACTTTTTCACTCTCCTCTTTCACTTTCATCAAGAGGCTTTTTAGTTCCTCTTCACTTTCTGCCATAAGGGTGGTGTCATCTGCATATCTGAGGTTATTGATATTTCTCCCGGCAATCTTAATTCCAGCTTATGTTTCTTCCAGTCCAGCGTTTCTCATGATGTACTCTTTAGGAAGTGGGTCAAAACTTTTTTCCTGTGATTTATGTCAAAGGGTGTCCTAGCTTTGGTTTTCCTCTAAGAGTTTTACAGTGTTTGGCCTTACATTTAGGTCTTTAATTCTTTAATCCATTTTGAATTCATCTTTGTATATGGTGTCAGGGAGTGTTCTAATTACTTTCTTTTATATGTAGCTGTTTAGTTTTCCCAGTGTCACTTATTGAAGAGATTGTTTTTTCTTCATTGTCTATTCTTACGTCCTTTGTCATAGTTTTGGTTACGATAGGTGTGTGAGTTTATGTCTGGGGTTTCTGTCCTATTCCATTGATCTATATTTCTATTTTTGTGCCAGTACCATATTGTCTTGATTACTATTGCTTTGTAGTATAGTCTGGAGTCAGGAAGCCTGATTCTTTCAGCTCTGTTTTTATTTCTCAAGATTGCTTTGGCTATTCGGGGTAATTTGATACGGATTGCATTGAATCTATAGATTGCTTTAGGTAGTGTAGTCATTTTGACAATGTTGATTCTCCCAATCCAAGAACATGATATATCTCTCCATTCTTTATGTTATCTTTGATTTTTTTTTCATTATATCTTATAGTTTTCTGAGAACAGATTTTTTTTTTTTTTTTTTTTGGTTTCCTTAGGTAGATTTATTCCTGGTAGTTTAGTTGCTAAGTTGTGTCCAACTCTTATGACCCGATGGACTATAGCCATCAGGCTCCTCTGTCCATGGAATTCTCCAGGCAAGAATACTGGAATGTGTTGGCATTTCCTTCTTCAGGGGATCTTCCCAACTCAGGAAATGAACCTGGGTCTCCTGTATTGCAGGTAGATTCTACCAACTGAGCCAACACGGAAGCCCACAGATTTATTCCTAGGTATTTTATTCTTTTCATTGCAATGATAAATGTGATTATTTCTTTAATTTCTCTTTCTGATCTTTAATTGTTAGTGTATAGGAATACAAGAGATTTCTGTGTATTAATTTTGTATCCTGCAACTTTACCAAATTCATTGATTAGCTTTGATAGTTTCCTGATGCCATCTTTATGGTTTTCTATGTATAGTATCATGTTATCTGCCAACAGTGACAGTTTTACTTCTTCTTTCCCAATTTGTATTCCTTATCTTTCTTTTTCCTCTCTAATTGCCATGACTGGAATTTCCAAAGCTATGTTCAATAGTAGTGGCAAGAGTGGACATCCTTGTCTTATTCCTGACCTTAGAGGAAATGCTTTCAGTTTTTCACCATTGAGAGTGATGTTTCAGTGGGCTTGTCATATATGGCCTTTGTTATGCTGAGGTAGGTTCCCTCTATGCCCACTTTCTGGAGAATTTTTTTTTTAATCATAAATGGATATTGAATTTTGTCAAAAGCTTCCTCTGCATCTATTGAGATGATCATATTGTTTTTATTCTTCAATTTGTTGATTTAGTATATTACATTCATTGACTTGTGTATATTGAAGAATCCTTGCATCCATGGGATAAATACCACTTGATCATGGTGTATGATCTTTTTAATGTGTTGTTTGATTCTATTTGCTAGTATTTTTTGAGGGCTTTTGCATCTATGTTCATCAATTTTTTTGGACTATAATTTTCTTTTTTTGTGTGATATCTTTGTCTTGTTTTTGTATCAGGGTGATGGTGGCCTTGAAGAATGAGCTTGAGAGTGTTCCACCCTCTGCAATTTTCTGGAAGAGTTTGAGAAGAAGACTTGTTAGCTCTTCTCTAAATATTTGACAGAATTTGCCCGTGAAGCCATCTGGACCTGGAATGTTTTTTGTTGGAAGATTTTAAATCACACTTTTAATTTCATTACCTGGGATTGGTCTGTTTATATTTTGTATTTCTTCCTGGTTCAGTCTTGGAAGCTTGTGCCTTCTTAAAAATTTGTCCATTTCTTCCATGTTATTCATTTTATTGGCATATAGTTGCTTATAGTAGTCTCCTGTCCTTTGTATTTCTGCAGTGTCAGTTGTAATTTTTCAATTTTCATTTCTAATTTTATTGATCTGAGTCCTCTCCCTTTTTTTCTTGGTAAAAGTCTATCAATTTTATCTTCTCAAAGAAACAGTTTTTAGTTTCACTGATTTTTGCTGTTGTTTTCTTCATTTCTATTTCATTTATTTCTGCTCTGATATTTATGATTTTTTTTTTACTAACTTTTTTTTTCATTCATTCTTTCTTTAGTTGCTTTAGATGTAAATTTAGCTTGTTTATTTGAGGTTTTTCTCTTTTCTTGGGGTAGGATTGTGTTGCTATAAACTTCCTTTTTAGAACTGCTTTTGCTGCATCCTATAGGTTTTGGGTTGTTGTGTTTTCATTGTCATTTGTTTCTCATTATTTTTTTATTCCCTCTTTGATTGTCATCCCAGAGGCCTCAGAAACTGTTCTCATTTCTTTTCATTTCCTTTTAAAAAATCTGCCCCATGACAGTTATTTCCATCATGCTATCTTCTAGCTCACTTATCCATGCTTCTTCCTTAGTTGTTTTGCTGTTGATTTCTTCTAGTGTATTTTTTTCATTTCAGTTATTATATTGTTCATTGGGCTTCCCTGGTGGTGCAGAGGTTAAAGCGTCTGCCTGCAATGTGGGAGACCTGGGTTTGATCCCTGGGTCGGGAAGATCCCCTGGAGAAGGAAATGGCAACCCACTCCAGTATTCTTGCCTGGAGAATCCTTGTCAAACATTTCTTTCATCTTCCTGATCTGTACCTCCATTCTATTTCCAAGATCTTGAATCATCTTTACTGTCATTACTCTGAATTCTTTTTCAGGTAGATTGCATTTTCTCTTCATTCATTTGGTCTTGTGGATTTTTACCTTGCTCCTTCATCTGCAATATATTTCTCTGTCATCTCACTTTGTCTAACTTACTGTGTTTGTGATTTCTTTTCCACAGGCCACAGGGCCGTAGTTCCTTTTGCTTCTGATATCTAATCCCTGGTGGGTGAGATTGGTTCAGGGGCTTGTGTAGGATTTCGGTTGGGAAGGACTGGTGCCTTCACTCTGGTGGGTGGAGCTGAGTGTTTTCTCTCAGATGGTCAGGGCCATGTCAGGTGGTGTGTTTTGGGATGTCTATGAGCTTAGTTCAGTTTCAAGCAGCTTGTCTGCTGATGGGTGGGGCTGTGTTACTGTCTTGCTGGTTGTTTGGAGTGAGGCATCCAGCACTGGAGCCTAAGAGCAGTTGAGTGCAATTGAGTCTTGGTGTTGAGATGAAGACCTTTGGGAAAATTCATGCCAGTTTATATTTCCTGAAGCCAGGATTATCTGGTGGTCCAGCATTTTGGACTTTGTTCTCTTACATTGAAGGCTCAGGCCTGACCCCTGGCTGGGAACCAAGACCCAACGAACTGCACAGCACAGCCAAAAAATTAAAAAAAAAGAGAGAGAACAACCAACCAAATAAAGTAACTCCAAAATAAAAACAAACAATGAAAACAAAACTTAACAAAAACAAAAAAAACAAAACAAAAGCAGAAAGAAACTTCTGTTCCCCACCAGGGGTACTGGTCCCTTCCTGTTTTCTCCATTTAAAAAAAATTTCTTTCATCCTACCCAGTTGCATGGGGATTTTTCTTGTCCTTTTAGGTGTCTGAGGTCTTTTGCTAGTGTTCAGCAGGTGCTCTGTGAGAATTGTTATATTCATAGATTTATTCTTGATGTACTTGTGAGGAGAGGTGAAGTCCTCATCCTTCACTTCCACCATCTTAACTCCTCCCCTCAACTTCATATTTTAAAAATCATTATAATAACTTGGCTCAGAGGTTAAAGCATCTGCCTGCAATGTGGAAGACCTGAGTTCAATCCCTGGGTTGGGAAGATCCCCTGGAGAAGGAAATGGCAACCCACTCCAGTATTCTTGCCTGGAGAATCCCATGGACGGAGGAGCCTGGTAGGCTACAGTCCATGGGGTCGCAAAGAGTCCGACACGACTGAGTGACTTCACTTTCAGTTTCTATAATAACTTACCAATTAGTAATAGATGAATGATCCCAGCAGCCAAACCTTCACCGAGGAAGGAGTTGGTTCAGGACTGGGAGACTGCTTGATGCCAGCAGCTGTCCATTCCACAGCAATGGTCATGTCCCCACAATGGACACCAGTTGAGAGCAGCGGCTGGTGTCAGTACCGCTGGTTCTAGGACCCCTCAGCTGGAACTGGTGATGTTGTCCCTGCTGGCTGCTGCCGCCATAGACAACCCAGTGCTCCTGGTCCTGATGATGCAGGTTGCCACTCACTCTCTTGGTAATTTAAGCTCAGAGCTCAGAGGCTGAATTAGATAGCAATGGACACTCTACCTGTAAGTTAAAGAGAGCTGGAGATAGGAAGCTGGATTCACTTGAAAGCTGCTTTCATAGAGAAAGAAAAAAAAAAAAAAACTGCATTGCAGAAGATGGTCTAAAAGGGAAATAAAGAAGTTGCCTGAAAGGTGGAAAAATTGCCTTAAGAGATTTTTGTTGTTGTTGTTGTTGTTCACTCACCAAGTTGTGTCTGACTTTTTGTGACCCCATGAACTATAGTCCGTGGCATGCTACAACACACCAGGAGTTTGCCCAAGTTCATGTTTATTGAATCGGTGATGCCATCCAACCATCTCACCCTCTGTTGCTCCCTTTCTCCTCCTGCCTTCAGTTTTTCCCAGCATGATAGTCTTTTCCAGTGAGTCAGCCCTTCACATCAACTAGCCGAAGTATTGAAGCTTCAGCCCCAGCATCAGTCCTTCCAACGAATATTCAGGGTTGATTTTCTTTAAGATTGACTGGTTTGATCTTTTTGCTGTCCAAGGGACTCTAAACAGTTGTCTCCAGCACCGCAGTTCAAAAGTATCAAAACCTAAATATATTTTCTATATTTGGCTACTAGATAAAGAATCTTTTTTGTTCCTTAAGAACTGAACATTTAGAACTAAAAGTTCTTTTCTGGCTTACATTACGTTTTGTAAAACTCAGTATAGTTTTATTCCTTTACTAATTAATGAAGTTGTTGGTCAGATCTTGTAGTATAACACAGAGGATTCCATCCCCATATGGAATTTATATTGCTATCCTTGTGGGAAGTTTTCTAAGGCTAAAAATTTGATTAAGGGAATAATAAAGTGAGAAGGTTTCTTCTTTATAACAAAGTCTTAGACAATGGAAGAAGACTATTGCCTGGAAATAGAACAGATTTGGCCACTTCTTGGAATTCAAATAGAAAACCCACTGACTACTATGATAAGTAGTGTAAGATGAGCTTTTATTATGTACTATGTTTGATGAAAACCATATACTATAAGAGCCATACACTGGGTGATCATTGGATTATTTTGTGTCTGTTGATATTCGTTGGTCCCCTGAGAAAGGAATTATGAATTGTGCATGTGGCAGTCATTCAGCCTATCACTAAATACAGCTACTTCTGGGTAAAAGAGAACAGCTGTTGGACATTAGCACCCAAACTTACTGAAGCAGGAAACAAGATCTTGAATTATCTTACTGAAATAATCAACGAGTCTGTTCTTGTGGTTTGGGTTAGGGTATGCTCTGCCTTTATCTCCACGAAACAATTTCATTTTGTTGGGATCCTTTTCTAATTCTTTTCTGTATTGCATTACAATAGTAATGTAATTGTATAGACTTCCCAGACAGCAATCAAAATTTGTAAATTATATTTTAAGACTTTGAAGTTTTTTGCTTTCAGAAAAAGGAAAGCATAAGGAAACTGGAGGCGAAAAGCTAAGTTTCTCCATTACAAAGATTATCAAATGATGAATGAATGTATTGAATGCCTTGGAGAAGTGAAAAATAACTTATTCAATAATGTTATAAAGTGGGAAAATGTTAAAGACAGAAACAAGCATGGGACAATTCAATGGAGAAGGACTCTGTGAACTTTATCAAAATAACAGTGAAAATAGCATTTGGTGTTTAAAAACACAAAATGCTTTTAAACCCATGGTCTCATAGCGTCATTGAATTACTTAAAACATTTCAGTAAACCAGTCTAGTTGATTTACTTTGCAGATGATGATTAATTTAGCTACTGGGTGGTTACATGTTGGGATTATAGAGAAATTTTAATGAAAGGCTGTGTTATGGCTTCTAAACGTAGAGTAACTCACACTCCTGTAACAAGGACCCCTGACAACTGAAAGTCTGGAAGATCTTCAGCAAAGACCAGGAAGATTAATAATGGTCAGCACCATACTTGTCATGTCATGTGAAAGTAGCTCAGTCATGTCCGATTCTTTACGACCCCATGGACTGTAGAGTCCTTGAAATTCTCCAGGCCAGAATACTGGAGTGGATAGCCTTTCCCTTCTCTAGGGGTTCTTTCCAACCCTGGGATGAACCTAAGTCTTCTGCATTGCAGGTGAATTCTTTACCAGCTGAGCAACACAAGGGAAGCTCAAGAATACTGGAGTGGGTAGCCTATCCCTTCTCCAGCAGATCTTTCCCCATCCAGGAATCGAACCAGGGTCTCCTGCATTGCAGGCAGATTCTTTACCAACTGAGCTATCAGGGGAGCCCATAATCACAATGCTTATTTATATGCAAATAGTGCTTCTTCAAGTGCTTGATCTCTCAATTTATCTATTTAAGTAATTTCATCAATACTCTAAAATCCTACAGTTGTTCTAAGCTAATTAGAGTAGTAAAACATTGTACAGAGTACAAAGTGAAGTGTTAGTTCATACCATACAAAGTTTCATTCAGTGGAGGTAAATTATTTGGGCACTATTCCAATTCAGTAGTCCAAGTCAACAGGCAGAAAAAAATAATAATTGTCAAGTTAAAAGGAAAAAGATAGCTTGTTGATTTATTCAAGGTCATTGAGTAGTTTGCTAGTTAATGGTATTTATCCTTTATCTCTGCTTCTCCTTCTCTAAGAGTCCTAGTCTACTCAGTTTTCACCATAAAGCCACCCTGCAGTGGACCTCACTCTACAGTTGAGCAATCCCTTTGCTCTTGGTAATTGAAGGATAGTGATTAAAATTTGCTACTAGATGTAGTAAAAGCTCAATTTTATTTCTGTTTTTCTGTGTCTGCTTGAGTTAAACACAACAGAAGTGAATTCATCCTGGTAATCACGGGAGTGGAAAATATATTGAATTAGAATAATAAAAGATTTAGATTTATAAAAGTCAGGGGGTAAATATAAGGGGAAGAGAATATACTCTTTTTTTTTTTTTTAATGAAAGAGAAATAAAGAAAGGCAAAAAGAGAGAAAGCAAGAGAGTAAGCAAACAAGCAAGCACAAAGTCATGCCAAAGAGTAAAAACAAATTTATCTTGCTGGCTAAAAATTAACGAGGATCATAAACGCAATGACAGCTTTCTTTGATAATGAATCAACTCAAGCCCAATAAAAGTAGTTGACCATGTCATGGTTCTCCGTTTTTTTTTTTTTTTTTTGCTTTTGACCCTTTTATGTAATGCCATTCTTTCATTGTGATGGTGTTACCTGTAGTGGAAAAAATTTATGGCTAAATAAACTAATTAATGTTAACAACCATTTTGTCATGTGAAGGTGGAAGACTGTAAATAAACATCAAAAGAGGCAATTGTTCTTTAGATGACGTCTGTTTATAACAAGAGTTAAGAATTATGCAATGCATTTCAAATAGAAAAGTTTTATTACCATCATTCCATGTTACCTAAGTTACATATGTATGTAAGCAGTATAAAATTAGATATTTGGGGAGAAACAGTCCACACTGGTTCTTAAAGGATATGTATACCAAGCTACCACTATGAATAAAAGAGAAACATAATTGCTAACCTGTTATTTTGGCTGTGCTGGGTTTTATTACTGTATGTGGGCTTTCTCTAGTTACTATGAGAGAGCTTTTCATCCTGGTGGCTTCTCTTGTGGAACACGGGCTCTAGGCACACAGGCTTCGGTAGTTGCACACCATGGGCTTAGTAGTTGTGCCTGGCAGGCTCTAGAGCACAGGCTCAATAGTTCTGACATGCAGCCTTAGTTTCCACGAGGCATGTAAGATCTTCCTGGGGCAAAGATTTAGCTTGTGCCACCTGCATTGGCAGGTGGATTCTTAACCACTGGGCCACCCAGGGAATCCCCTGTAGATATATATTTGTAATCAAGGATTTACATAGAAATATCCTGTGGTCATGTCTAACTTGAGTATTCTATGGCATTGTTAAAATTTTTAATGACGTTTATTTTTGATTGTCAATCTTGACAGATATAAAACTTAAATTTTATTTTGAATAAAATTTAACAATGCATTAAACATGCCTTGTTAAAATTATGTTAAGAAAAGGATGTGAATTTTCAATGTGGTATGTACAACAGTGACTAATAAACAGTTCCGGTATGTAGTAGAAAAGGAGAATATTTTAGAAAATAATTTTAAAGAAAAACTATAGGAACAAGCAGAAGCTCACCACTGTATTTCAAACTATTTATTCATTCCATTGGTGACTGGGACATTAAATCTCCCCTGTAGCCCTTAACCCAGTCACTTAGAAATTCCTTTTCTTTCTTGTTTCATATATATTTTATGCACTAACTCTTTTTAGTCATTTAAAAACTTTTTTTCTAATACAATTATAGCAATACTTTTATTATCAGGGTTTCCCAGGCAGTGCAGTGGTAAAGACTCTGCTTGCTGATGCATGAAAGTTGGGTTCCATCCTTAGGTTGGGAAGATTCCCTGGAGAAGGGAATGGCTATCCATTCCAATATTCTTGCCTGGAGAATTCCATGGACAGAAGAGCCTGGTGGGCTACAGTCCATGGGGTCTCAAAGAGTCAGACACAACTGTGCAACTAATGCTTCCAACACTAACACTACCCCCCTGCCAATGTGACTACCTTTGGAAACAGAATCTTTAAAGTGATAACTAAGTTAGGTGAGGTCATTAGGGTGCCTTAGTCCATTATGATTAGTGTCCTTATAAGAGGAAATTTGAACACAGACACCAACAGAAAGAAGATGGTATGAAGGTGTGGAGAGAATGTGGCCATCTGCAAGCTGAGGAGAGGGACGTCAGAGGAAACCAACTGTGCTGACACCTCGATCTGACTTCTAGCCTCCAGAACTATGAGAAGACTAATTAATGTTGTCAGAATCATCCAGTCTGTGGTATTTTGTTATGGTAGCCCCAGAAAACAAAGACGTGTCAATACCGCCGTGCCCTATGGGAGAACAAAAATTGCCAACAGAAGACTATGCTTTTACAACTCTCATTTGCTTTAGGTCTTCCGCTTTCTCAATAATACTCAAGGTATCAGCTGCCACCTATTACCAAAAAGTGCTTGAATATTTAAATAGTCACTTGAGGCAAATAATGAAAGCTCTCCAAAACTATGTGGTGGTTTGATTTCTGGATTTCGAGTTGTCTTTTGATCTTTCACAGAATGAGAGAATGGTGACAGGAGTCAGAGAATCAGGCTTCTATTTTAGGCTTTTTCCTGTACTAGTCTTACGACTTTGTCAGATATTACTTCCCTTTCTATCAAAGGACAGTGGAAATAATGCTTTATCAAGTAGCTGTGAGATTGAAATGCACCACTGTAGCATATAGAAAAAGGACTTTGTAAATGCAGCCGTGTTATACAAACAGTAGTTATTGTAACCAGAAACCTGACCTCTGGTCAAGTATTTGTTGGCAAGTGGAGATTCACTGTGGCAGCTAATTTATCATTGATCAGTAATAAGTTACTGAACATACTGATTGCTCCATGTTAAGTCATTTTGGGGAAGATATAACTTGCCAAATAGAAGTTCTAAATTCGTGCTCTGAAAATAACTGTAGTTTCTTGTCTTGTTGTTTTGGTTGCTAAGTCATGCCTGACTCTTTGCAACCCCATGGACTGTCGCCCACCAGGCTCCTCTGTCCATGGGATTTCCCAGGCAAGAATACTGGAGGAGGTTGCCAGTTCCTTCTCCAGGGGGTCTTCCCAGTCCAGGGATGGAATTTGCATCTCCTGCATTGTCAAGTGGGTTCTTTACCCCTGAGCCACCAGGAAGGCCCACTAGTTCCTGTAGAGTTTTATCAAAGAATGAAAAGATAAGACTTTTCCTTTCTTCCTTTAGTAATTCTAAGTTATATTTTACAGTGATAGCGATTATCACAAATCCACAAGTTCAAGTGCAATTTTTGCTGTTGGCAGTGGTTAGTTTAGCTTGTGTTTATCTTCTTGGCATACAAATATTAAGTGTGGTGTGAGTCAAGGGAAGTCTGCCACATAGTGTGTCTACTTTCCCTCTTATCAGTTATATTTTATGAAGCAATTTGAAAAAAATTAAATTATCTTCAGTAATACAACCAGTTACACCCAGCTCTAAGTGCAATTATTTTCTCTTTTTTTTTTTTGCAATTATTTTCTAATGTGTTGGTGTATTTGACACCTAATGGCTGTTAGTTACACACTGGCACACTGGCACTAACCATGGTGATGAGGGCACCTGGTTTATGGCCAGGTTTGTTCAGGAACTTCATTCACTGTCTATTTGTAAGATCCAGTCTGGTGTTTGAAAACTTGAGTCTAATCTTTACTTTTAAATTAGATTTTATTCTCATAGCTTCTCTCCTCAACATCTCTTTTTCTATTTTAGTTACATATACATGCCACACCTAGTTTTTGATCTTCACATATCTGTGTACACTTAAAGTGCTCTCAATGAACATAGACTTAATAGGATGAGACACTGGCCCTTGTAAAAAGCCAAAAATTTAATATTAGTCTAGAGAGAAACAAAAGGCCCTTTTGCCTGTTAGTAAAAGTTGAGGGTACGAGTTCACAGCAAAAGAATCCTTTAGGTTGGATTTGCTTTGGTGATATTCAAATTAGGGGGGTTTTTTCTTTGGAAGGAATGATGCTAAAGCTGAAACTCCAGTACTTTGGCCACCTCATGAGAAGAGTTGACTCATTGGAAAAGACTCTGATGCTGGGAGGGATTGGGGGCAGGAGGAGAAGGGGACGACAGAGGATGAGATGGCTGGATGGCATCACTGACTCGATGGAGGTGAATCTGAGTGAACTCCGGGAGCTGGTGATGGACAGGGAGGCCTGGCCTGCTGCAATTCATGGGGTCGCAAATAGTCGGACATGACTGAGCGACTGAACTGAACTGAAGGCAATGGCACCCCACTCCAGTACTCTTGCCTGGAAAATCCCATGGATGGAGGAGCCTGGTAGGCTGCAGTCCATGGGATCGCTAAGAGTCGGACACGACTGAGTGACTTCACTTTCACTTTTCACTTTCATGCATTGGAGAAGGAAATGGCAGCCCGCTCCAGTGTTCTTGCCTGGAGAATCCCAGGGACGGGAGGGCCTGGTGGGCTGTCCTCTATGGGGTCGCACAGAGTCGGACACGACTGAAGCGACTTAGCAGCAATGCCTGTTTTAGAATCTAAAATCTGAGAAGGAATAAGTATCTTTACACTTGATTGTAGTCAAAACGGTGAGAAGCAATGAGAAGGAATATATATCTTTTTAAAAAATCCTTCTTATTTCTTTGTGGTAAAATATACATAATGTAAAATTTGCCATTTTAACCATGTCCTTCTTACCATTAAGTGCTGTGTTTATTCTCAAATTTCCTGTACTATTAAGGAAACAACCTTTATCTAAATGACAAACATAATCTTTATGCTAATCCAGTTATGTCCCAGGTGAGTGAGCCCATAAAGGCCAATTTTCCTTTCCTTGTGCTGGGATGAGCTCCGCAGAATCAGACAGAGGATCTCAAGCACAAGCCCTGTGTTCAGAACTCAGCCAATAAATTGCTCCATGCTCCGAACAGATGTTTCCCTTTCAGGCTAATGCGCTGCTGTGGATCATGTTTTTTTTTTTTTTATTCCTTCCCAAAAGGAAATATCAGCATGGCCATAAACTAGAAAGCTTCTTCTGAGCCTCCTCAAACACCCGAAAGTGGCAACAGAAGAGGCAGGGAGTGGATGTGGAGAAGTGGGGTTAGATCTCTTCATGACATGCCCCTCTCATTTTCTCTTATCCCTTTTTTCTCCCTGCCACTTTCTATTTCAGAAATCACTTGAAGTATGATAGGAATGCTTATTATTATTTTTATTCTTTTTATGCATTTCTTTTAGAAATGGATTTTATTTTTTAAAGTCTTTGTTGAACTTGTTACAATATTGCTTCTGTTTTTTTTTAAATTTGTTTGTTTTTTTTCTTTTTTTGGCCTGAGGCATATGGGATCTTAGCTCCCTAAAAATGCTTATTGGTTGTTTTTTAAAACATGTTTTAACACATCAAAGATTGAGACCAGGGAAAGGAGACTATCCAAATTACCATGTGTAGCACCGCATGGCATTCTCAGAAAGGGTTCCCCTCTAAACTGTGCTGGAAGACAGTTCACATTCTCAGCATGAGAGAAATAGCAACACCCCGTCTTGCTTTTGCTTTGCACGCATGCTCAGTTGTGTCTCACTCTGCGATCCTGCCATGCTCCTCTGTCCATGGGATTTTTCAGGCAACAATACTGGAGTGGTTGCCATTTCCTTCTCCAGGGGATCTTCCCAACACAGGGACTGAACTTGCGTCTTTTGAATTGCCTGCATTGGTAGGCAGATTCTTGACCACTGAACCACCTGGCCAACTTAGAGACTTTTTCTGATAAAGAAAGAGATGCTTATTAAGAGAGTATTATTCTCTGAAACAGAAGGAGAAAAAAATGACCTGCTACTTCACTGACAGTAAATTTCCAAAAATGAAATCTCTTCTTTGTCACGCTTTGCTTTCTGTGAAGGATTAGGCTGTTTCTTCTTTATGTGGAAAATAAGTCACAACCTTCTATAAATGTGAGTCCCAGTGTTTGGATGGTGGCACTCTTTTTTTTTGGCATGGGCAAGCAGTTCAAAGGCACATGTTTTTCCCTCCCAGAATGATACTGTCATCCATGTGCTTAAAACTTACTGTCTCCACTTCTACTTTGGTAACTGGAATGCAGACTTTATATGCTGATGTGAATGGGGGAGGGTGGAAGGAGAAAAGTGAAGGCATTTTATGGTTTACCAAAATATGCCTGAAAATTCATCTTTTTAAAAAATCATCATTTATATTTCTTTTAGAAAACTTTCCCCAGACTGAAATGTTAGATAATTTTAAAAGAAGAGAATTTTAATGATGGCTGTGGTAAAAATGCAGTGTTTGGAACTTTTCCTTCATGATCAAAGTCCTTTATTTATACTTGTTTTGTGGTCACTGGAAGAAGTTTCCCAACTTTCCATTTAATCTGTGTTAAGTGTTCTCAATGCAGAGAAGAAAGCAGAGAAAAGAGAGATGTATCTTTGAAATCAGATGGTTGGTTTAAGAATTCTTTCCATTAACCCATCAGTCCATCAGTCAATTATTTGGTCAATTAATACATACATTGAGACAATAATTATGTTGCCTCTGAGGTGTCAGGTATGATAGTGGGGATACAAGGTGAGTAAATATTATTATTGCTTTAGACAAGTATGTGCAAGGCTCCCCAGTAAACCATGCTCAGTCTCTCCTCTAAGCTTCATAACTGTGCTGTTAAGGAAGGATTGTTGTGACTCTTCACAAACTAAGAGCCTGAGGTTTGTCCATTGTAGCTCAGCTAGTAGTTAGCTAAGCCATGGTTACACAATAATCCGTCTGACTCCAGACCAGAGGATGCTTTATATATCACTTCTTAACTTTAAAACTAAGTCTTTGCCTATATCTTCTCACCTCATTTTCTGAATAAGTGAATTACTAAGGCTTGTTTCCCAGATGGTCCTAGTGGTATAGAACCTGTCTGCCAATGCAGGAGATGCAAGAGAAACAGGTAGATCTCGGGGAAGATCCCTTGGAGGAGCACACAGCAACCCACTCCATTCTTCATGCCTGGAGAAACATGTGGACAGAGGAGTCTGGTGGGCTCCAGGGTCCTTGGGGCTGCAAAGAGTCAGACACGACTGAAACAACTTAGCACAGCACATTGGTAGGTGAGGCAGAGAGAGGCAGCATAATACAAAGGTTAATGCAACAGTCTCCAGGAGCACACAGCAACCCACTCCATTCTTCATGCCTGGAGAAACATGTGGACAGAGGAGTCTGGTGGGCTACAGGGTCCTTGGGGCTGCAAAGAGTTGGACACGACTGAAAAAACTTAGCACAGCACATTGGTAGGTGAGGCAGAGAGAGGCAGAATAATACAAAGGTTAACGCAACAGTCTCCAGATTTGGCTTATTGGGTCAAATTCTTGCTCCTGCAAATCAGACCACTAGATGCCAGTTTACACCTGGTGGCATGACTATTACAAAAAGACAAGAAACAACAGGTATTAATGAGGATGTGGAGAGAAGGGAACCTTTGTGCACTGTTGGTGGCAATATAAATGGGTAGCCTCAATTCATTGGGACAGGTTTTAAGATTGCATTGGTCAAGATGTTTTCCACTAACGTAGGATCTTCAGATGAAAACAAAAACACTCCAGATGAACAATTAACAGATTGAGGTCTGTTTCTGGGAGAAGTCGTAGAGGGTAATGATTTCTCTCCAGGTAGCTAAATCAGGAAGACAAACAAGAGTAGTTACATTCTATTGGATAGTGTCTTCTCCTTAGTTTGGTGATTTCCAGTTAAATGTAATTAGATCCCTAAATAGTTCATACCTTTACTATTTCTCCCAAAGCTAATGAATTGCATATGGTTTATCCAAGATAAGGCTGCATGGCCTAACTTAAATATCAAATTTATATTAACTCAATGTGATATTAATTATCCACATTAATCTTTGGCCGATAAAATGGAGAGATAAGTGAGTACATAAAGAATCTCCTCTGTAGCAGTGGTTAAAAAAAG
Organism: Oryx dammah; assembly: GCF_014754425.2. NCBI lineage: Eukaryota > Metazoa > Chordata > Mammalia > Artiodactyla > Bovidae > Oryx > Oryx dammah. Next base: position 28,907,932 of record NW_024070213.1, read on the forward strand.
AAGTGTGGGAGAAGATAGGTCCTTCATTGTTGAAAAGCTTAGGAAGCAGTGCTAAGCTGTGAAGTTTTGGTAGAGTGTTTAAACCAAGGAAGGCCTTATAATAATTTGATCTCATTCTTTTATCAGAGGGAGGCAGATTATCTTGCCTTGATTCATTTAGAGTTCATCTTAGAATTAACATCTAAGTCTCTAATTTTAGCCATATGCTTTGCGTTATTCCATGCTACTCTAGAAGTTGTTTTAACATAGATGTTGGTTTCTAAAATGTCAAGACTCAGGAAGAGCTCTGTTGTATGAATAAGCTAGGTGGTAAAACTTGGATTTAGGCTGGCTTGATTTGGTATCACTCCGTAGTTGGTAAGACCAGTATTTCTAGGTTCTTGCTGCTTGGCACACAGCATAGGTAAATAACTGTAGAGATGTAGAGAAGGAAGCAAATATCACTGAGCTGGCAATGGTCCCATAGACAGTTTAATTGTGCTTATCTGTTTAGAAAGACAACCCCCACCTTCCATAAGTTGATGCTGGTTTTTAAAACTATGATTGTCCTTCTCATCCCCTAGTAAATTTCTAAATTTCTATCTAACACTGTAATTATAATAATCACCAGTATAGCTTATATTTTTTTCTGTTTAAATTTCCATTAAATTTTAATGATATATAGGGCTATAACATATCAATTTATTCACAAAAATCTGTTCTGTCAAAGGATATTTGAGCATCTAAGTTTAATATTATGTACTTGCTATATTCTGTAAATTTCATATACAAGAAAAAATTTGAAGTAAAGGCTGGCCTGTATTTGCTAATGAATGTGATTGGGAAATTGCTAGAGAAGTTTAGGAAAAAGAAGTCCTTTATCATGTTACATAATTCAAGGTCAAAAGAAACACAGTGTTCCTTGTGAGATGGAAAACTCCTGTTAATTTTTATCACATATACCTGATTTCAGCTAAAATGTAATACACATTGAATGAGACCGGAACATATTTTTCTTTTTCTTTTAGATTTATGCTTATATTTGTACTGTTCGTAATAAAAGAAAAAAAAAAACAGGAAATAAAAGTAATTTGAGTCCTAAACAGTCTGAAAGGAAATGGCAAAGCTACATAATTCCATATTTCATGGTTTAGACAAAAGAAAACATTTGGTGTTTTAATAATATCTTCTTAAGAATATTTACACAGTCAATTTAAGCTTATATCAGTTTATGCCCTTTGTATGTTTTAGATAACATTGTTGAATTTCCTTTGACTTAACATGAGGTGGACTTCCCAATGTGGTGAACCTATGCAGACAGGCTCTCTCTCCACCATCCCCACAAAAGCCATTTATTAAGCAGCTGTTTGTGTTAGTTTACAAAAGATATTCCAACACTGTGTGCTTTGATTTCACCTCTAAGTTAGTTTTGTTGAAAACCACAGTCCTTAAATTCTCTGAACTCTCATGATACCAACTGGGTATGTTTAGACAATGTTGTTTTCAAATATTAGACAAAACCATAATATACACATAAGTTGCAATATTTTTGGCTACGTACAAAGCATATTTTGATGTCGAGTATAGCAAATCTATGAACCCTGAAAACAAAGGCACTTTGTGCACCTCTCTGTAAATCTCAGAAAAGTAGAACCCAAAACAACTTTTGTGACCTCTCCCTAAGTCTGCTGTGTCTTCCATTTGAAGTGAGTAGATGGGCACTTTTGCAACAGGCAGATGTTGTTGGTCAGACAGACTGTGGCCAGGATGCAGTGTTCCACTTGCGAACACATGCCAGCAAATGTCTGTTCTCACAGCCCAGACAGTCATGGATCAAATCCATTTGTATCTTGCTTTTTTGGATGCCCAACGCCCCCAGCACAGAATGAAAATGGTTTTCAATGAGTGAAATTGGGTAAAAAAAAAAAAAAAACCGTACAGAATATCTGACATCCTATTTTTTTAGTTACAGATCATATGGACCTAAGTTAGTTTTGTTCAGAATAATTTGATGTTAGTTACACTCAAATAGGGAAAGAGTCTCTCAAATTCCCTCTAAGAGTAAAATAAAATACATTTCATAGAATGTTTATGGTGCATGTATAGTTTTCAAGAATGTGTGGATAACATGTACTCATCAATTTATGAATGGTTATATATTGAAAGATTAATTATGATGCAGATATTTCAAACAAAGAATGCATTTCCCCATAGAAAGAGAATTATGAAAGCTATGTTAATTGTCATGTCAGCCTTGCAAATCCTGATGAACTCAAACTGTAGCTGTATAGTGCTTGAGTATGGTATTATTTATGAGAACACAGATTCTGGGTTATAAAAGACTGAGGCATAAGGATTATGTTTGCTCTCAGTGCAGCCTGGAAGAAGAAGTCTGCTCTCAATGTAGACTGGAAAAAGAAATGGGACTCCCTGTTTCTGTATCCTTTCCACTAGACTCATCAAGGAGGCTGAACTTTTTGATGCTCCAGTGATAATAGGAAAGAGACAAAAGATAGCATGATTGGATGGCTCTGATCATGGCCAGGTGACAAGTTTGGTGATTTTAAGAGGAAATGATTTCCAGGCCAAAGCAACTGTCAGACTTAGATGAAGTTGGGTTTTCCTGCCCAAATGCTTACTAATCAATTGATATAATACATTTGATGTGTAGGATCATATTAGCTAGGAAAGAGTATGAAAAAAAATTTTGGACTATTATCACAAAATCTTTCTATTTATACTTTTAACAGATAGACCTCATTCTAGTTGCTTTGCGTTATTGTACTTTGCATGTATTGTGTCTTTTACAATTTGAAAATTTGTGGCAACCCTTATTGAGCAAGTCTGTTGGTGCCATTATTTTAAAAAAATTTAAATTTATTTATGTTTGGCTGTGTTGGGTCTTTGTCTCTGTGTGTGGGCTTTCTCTAGTTGCAGCGGGTGGGGGCTACTCTCTAGTTGTGGTATATGGGCTTCTCATTGCTTTGGCAACCCACTCCAGTGTTCTTGCCTGGAGAATCCCAGGGGCGGAGGAGCCTGGTGGGCTGCCATCTATGGGGTCGCACAGGGTCGGACATGGCTGACGTGACTTAGCAGCAGCAGCAGCAGCACTGCTGTGGCAGATTCTAGAGCTCAGGTTCAGTAGTTGTGACATCCTGGCTCAGTTGCTCTGTGGCATGTGGGACCTTCGAAACCAGGAACCAAACTCATGTCCCTTGTACCAGTAGATCAACTCCTAGTCACTGTACCTGCAGAGAAGTCCTGGTGCTTTGTTTTTTTTAAATCATTTTGTGTTTCTCAGTCACATTTTGGTAACTCTCTCAGTATTTTAACTTTACTAGTAGTATTATATCTGTTGTGGTGATCCATCATCAGTGATTTTTGAGTCAATCTGTGAGCTGCTGAAAACTTAGATGATGGTTAGCCTTTTTTAACAGTAGTTTGTTTTTTAATTAAGGTATGTACACTGTCTTTTTTTAAGACATAATCTTTTGTACATTTAATAAACCATGCTGCTGCTGCTAAGTCGCTTCAGTCATGTCTGACTCTGTGCGACCCCATAGACGGCAGCCCACCAGTCTCCCCCGTCACTAGGATTTTCCAGGCAAGAACACTGGAGTAGGTTGCCATTTCCTTCTCCAATGCATGAAAGTGAAAAGTGAAAGTGAAGTCACTGAGTCGTGTCCAACTCTCAGCGACCCCATAGACTGCAGCCCACCAGGCTCCTCTGTCCATGGGATTTTCCAGGCAAGAGTACTGGAGTGGGGTGCCATTGCCTTCTCCGTTAATAAACCATGGTATGGTGTAAATATAACTTTTCTATGCACTTGGTTGTCATTCACTTTATTGTGACATTCAGTTAATTGTGGTTTTCTGGAACCAAACATGCAGTGTCTCTAAGGTATGCTTGTACTTGCATGCTCATTTAGTTCATGTAACATAGAGCATGCAGTAGTTACAGGAAAACCAAATTAAATCAAACCAACACAGGGCCAGTACTACCAAGAAGAGTAATTAATAGGTAATACAAAGGATATCATGTAGTTTTTGAATTGACCTATTGGCATGGATCTTTTCCATCCCAATATTCTCCACTCTTTCCCCCCAGATAGGAGGTTTCTCACTGAAGGGAATAGAATTGAGTAACACATCACCCTTGGAGAGAGATGGTCAGAAGGATGAGGTCATGAAGAATACACAGAAAACTTGAATATTGATCACAGGAGGCAAAGGACATGTACATTTGGAGCACGGCTGTATATTGAGCTAACCAAAGAAAAATCACTTAAAGATATTAAGTAATAATATGAGAGGCCAGACAGTTTGAAAATCATTTAAAAGGTAAACAAAGCATCCTTTGTAGCTGAGGAACAATCATTTGCATATCAAGGTAACCTTAAGAAAGCATATGGACAGAGCAGGAGTTCCTTTCATAGTAACAAGGGTCCCAAAAGAGGGAAATGCTATTCCACCTAATTCAGTTCAGTTGTTGCTCAGTCATGTCTGACTCTTTACAACCTCAAGGACTGTAGCACGCCAGGCTTCCCAACTCCCAGAGCTTGCTCAAAGTTAATATTCATTGAGTTGGAGATGCCATCCAACTATCTCATCCTCTGTTATCCCCTTCTCCTCCTGCCTTCAATCTTTCCCAGCATCTGGGTCTTTTCTAAGGAGTCAGTTCTTCACAACAGGTGGCTAAAGTATTGGAGTTTCAGCTTCAACATCAGTCCTTCCAATGAATATTCAGGACTGATATCCTTTAGAATTGACTGGTTTGGTCTCCTTGCTGTCCAAGGGACTCTCAAGAGTCTTCTCCAACACCACAGTTCAAAAGAATTGCACAGGGAACACAGAAGAGGTTCATGAGACGAGAAGAGCAGAAGAAAGCCCTCCAAAATTTACCTAGGGGACTTCCCTGATGGTCCAGTGCTTAAGACTTCGCCTTCCAATGCAGGAAGTACAAGTTTGATCCCTGGTCAGGGAGCTAAGATTCCACATGCCTCACAGCCAAAAAGCCAAAACAAAAAACAAACACAATATTGTAACAAATTCAATAAAGACTTAAAAAAAATGGCCGTCAGAAAAAAAAATCTTAAAAAAATAAGTAAAATTTACCCAGAGAACATTCCTGTAATGACTCTGGCTAAGGATTTTCTCTAGTGCTATTTAAGAGGATGACTAGGAAATATATCCCAGAGAAGGCAATGGCACCCTACTCCAGTACTTTTGCCTGGAAAATCCCATGGACAGAGGAGCCTGGTAGGCTGCAGTCCATGGGGTTGCTAAGAGTCAGACACGACTGAGAAAATTCCCTTTCACTTTTCACTTTCATGCATTGGGGAAGGAAATGGCAACCCACTCCAGTGTTCTTGCCTGAAGAATCCCAGGGGCAGGGGAGCCTGGTGGGCTGCTGTCTATGGAGTCACATAGAGTCGGACATGACTGAAGTGACTTAGCAGCAGGAAATATATCCAGGGCTCCCTTGCAGGTCACAGTATTTACTGGTGTGAAGTTAACAAATTCTGGGCTTTCTCAATCATTCTCACTCATCCTTTTTTTTTCATAAATCCCAGAAACACAATCTCCTAATGAAATTGATATCTGAGCCAGGCTGCCTCTAACAGGTATGGCTAGGATTTTGAAACCCAGAGTAAGAAAATCCAGGTATATGCAACTGAGAGAATTTTGCTCTAATCAAATCTATTTTTGACAGTGCATATTCCTGTTCATTTGTTTGCCACCTTCAGGGCTGTATTATTGTCAGTTTCTTATACTGTGACAACCACATTCATTTGTGGATTTAACGTTCACTTGGCTTTTTAGCGTAAATCTAAAATTGTGATTATTTCCCCTCTCCTTTTACCCGAGTTTTCATAGCTGCTATTGCCTAAATAATTTAGCTATATCCTCAGCTTTTCTTGATTTCTAGACTTTATAAGGAAGAAAACTATTTAGTTCTGAGTTGTGTAAGGTTACTGATGTCCCAATTAGATGCCTCCAAGTATTGTCAACTCTATACAATTAAAGAAGAATGAAGTGGTAGAATCTTAGAAAAAGCTAGTCCAGTTTCTCACCAAATGAAGAAATTCTTCTGTAGGACTTGAGCTTGATTGGCTAGCTTTTGTTTAGACAGTTTTGTGATAGTGGTGCTCCCTTGTGAGATGACTGACTTTACTAGGGAAGACTCCTCATCTGTTCATTTAAAATACCTTCTTTACTTTCATACAGTGGTCCTTGTATGGTGTCTTGGAAACTAAGAATAAACTTTTCATAAGATAGGCCTTCAAATGTTTGTAGACAATTAGTATGGTTGTTCTTCTCTCCTTTAGAATAAACACCCATGAAGGTAAAATTTCTGGTCTCCAGACATTCATTCAGTTGGTAAAGAATACGCTTGTAATGCAGGAGACCAGGGTTCGATCCTTGGACTGGGAATATCCCCTGGAGAAGGAAATGGCAACACATTCTAGTATTCTGGAAAATTCCATGGACAGAGGAGCCTGGTGGACTATAGCTTATGGAGTCTTAAGACTTAGAACAAATAATTTCACAATTTGTATGGAAATACAAAAGACCTTGAATAGCCAAAGCAATCTTGAGAAAGAAGAATGGAACTGGAGGAATTAACCTGCCTGACTTCAAGACTGTATGGTACTAGCACAAAGACAGAAATATAGATCAATGGAACAAAATAGAAAGCCCAGAGATAAAGCCACACACCTATGGACACCTTATCTTTGACAAAGGAGGCAAGAGTATACAATGGAGAAAAGACAATCTCTTTAACAAGTGGTGCTGGGAAAACTGGTCAACCACCTGTAAAAGAATGAAACTAGATCACTTTCTAACACTGCACACAAAGATAAACTCAAAATGGATTAAAGATCTAAATGTAAGACCAGAAACTGTAAAACTCTTAGAGGAGAACATAGACAAAACACTCCCCGACATAAATCACAGCAGGATCCTCTATGACCCACCTCCCAGAATATTGGAAATAAAAGCAAAAATAAACAAATGGGACCTAATTAAACTTAAAAGCTTCTGCAAAGGAAACTATAAGCAAGGTGAAAAGACAGCCTTCCGAATGGGAGAAAATAATAGCAAATGAAGCAACTGACAAACAACTAATCTCAAAAATATATAAGCAACTCCTGCAGCTCAATTCCAGAGAAATAAATGACCCAATCAAAAAATGTGCCAAAGAACTAAATAGACATTTCTCCAAAGAAGACATAAGGATGGCTAACAAACACATGAAAAGATGCTCAACATCACTCATTATCAGAGAAATGCAAATCAAAACCACAATGAGGTACCATTTCACGCCAGTCAGAATGGCTGCGATCCAAAAGTCTACAAGCAATAAATGCTGGAGAGGGTGTGGAGAAAAGAGAACTCTCTTACACTGTTGGTGGGAATGCAAACTAGTACAGGCACTATGGAGAACAGTGTGGAGATTCCTTAAAAAACTGGAAATACAACTGCCTATGACCCAGAAGTCCCACTGCTGGGCATACACACTGAGGAAACCAGAACTGAAAGAGACACGTGTACCCCAATGTTCATCACAGCACTGTTTATAATAGCCAGGACATGGAAGCAACCTAGATGTCCATCAGCAGATGAATGGATAAGAAAGCTGTGGTACATATACACAATGGAGTATTACTCAGCCATTAAAAAGAATACATTTGAATCAGTTCTAATGAGGTGGATAAAACTGGAGCCTATTATACAGAGTGAAGTAAGCCAGGAAGAATACAGCAATACAGTATACTAATGCAGATATATGGAATTTAGAAAGGTGGTAATGATAACCCTGTGAGACAGCAAAAGAGACTTAGATGTATAAAACAGTCTTTTGGACTCTGTGGGCGAGGGAGAGGGTGGGGTGATTTGGGGGAATGGCAGTGAAATATGTATAATATCATATAAGAAACGAATCGCCAGTCCAGGTTCGATACAGGATGCTTGGGACTGGTGCACTGGGATGACCCAGAGGGATGGTACGGGGAGGGAGGTGGAAAGGAGTTCAGGATGGGGAACACATGTACGCCCATGGTGGATTCATGTTGATGTGTGGCAGAACCAATACAATATTGTAAAGTAGTTAGCCTCCAATTAAAATAAATTAAAAAAAAAAAAAGACCTAGTGACTGAACCATCATAGACATTTATTAGTCCATTTGGCTTCTTTGGAATAAAGTTCATTTTGTCAATATTCCTCTTCAAGCAGGTACATCAAGTCAGTTCCTCATAGATAATCTAACTTTAGAACTTAAAATGGCATGATCCCGACCCCATTTCATAAATAGCTGTATTCAGGCTCTGTAGTCCATGTAACCTCATCATTTTCGGTTCTCAACATCTTTATCATACATTGTGGTCAACTTAACCATCTGATCTTTAAGAGCAGATATTTTCTAAGAGTGGACTGCTGTAACATGGAATATGTAATTTAAAAATTAAAAGCATTGTTTTATATTATACATGATGAATTGCAGCTCCTGGTTTCATCACAGCATTCCATTAATTGGAGAGGCTGTTGAACCTAGATGCAATGTATTTTCTATCCCTCCCAGTGTGGTGTCATTTATAAATCTGATGAATCTGCCTCCACGTCTTCCCTTAGGTCATGGGTCAGTAGCACATGGTTTGGCTTCTGTAAGTTATTAGTCTATTGGTATTACCCATTGGCTTAATTATGGCAATACATCTTTGGCTGTCATTGGCATTTCTTCATTTCAAATCAGAAATCCAGGGAGTTTCTATCAAATACCTTTTTTAATTCAAATTTTATCCATGACATTCTTCTGTTCTCTAACAGTCTTGTTTAAAAAGTTAATCAGGTTAGTTTATTGTGATTTGTCTTTTGGAATACGTCTGGTATCACATTTTATGCTTAAGATCTTAAATTGCAGACATCAGTCAAACTTACTGAACTGTATTCAGTGGAATCCATCACTTCTGCTCACAGGTGACCAGAAAATAAATACTTCTGGCACTCCTCCCATTCTTTAATTTTCCAAGATTGCAGACACTGTTTCTATAGTTGCATCTGGGCATTCTTTCAGTTCCCTGGGAAGCAATGCAGGTGAGGCCAGAGAAAGGAATTTATTTAAATTAGATATTCTTTCACCTTTATCATGGTTGATTTCATTTTAAAACATTCATTGACCACTTTCTGGATTTAAGAGTACTACCTTGATATAGAAGGTTAACAAAAGAGAAGGTGAGTGGTGACTTTTCTGTCACTTATTAACATAACGTCTTTAAAAGCATTATTTGTTATACATTTACAATTAACCATACCTCATCCTTTTAACAATTATTTTAGTTTTCTGCATCTCTATAATCTTCCTAAAGCAATTCTAGTAGGTCTGTGGCATACTTTTGAGTTCATCCTTACCTACATGTTGTGAGCTTCCCAGGTAGCTCAATGGTAAAGAATCCGCCTGCCAGTGCACAAGATGCGGGAGACTTGAGTTTGATCCTTGGGTTGGGAAGATGCCCTGGAGGGGGAAGTGGCTACCCACTCCAGTATTCCTGCCTGGAGAATCCCATGGACAAAGAAGCCTGGTGAGCTGCAGTCCATAGGGTCACAGAGAGTTGAATGCGACTGAGCCAGTGCTCACAGACACAGCTCACTTCCATGTCCTCTTCTGTCTTACATTTTTCAAAAATCTCACTTGATAATTATCTTTCAGAATTTAAGTGTTCAAACTTATGTTGATAGGCTGTGCTATCCCATTCAAGTTACTGGCAATAGAATCATGCATGTTTTCTATCATTTATTTTTTTTTGTCATCAGCTTTAGTGTAATCCTCTGCCTAGTATTTTGTTTCTTTTCCCTTTTATTTTTATTGGTAGTAGTTTTTAGTTCTAAGGTAACACAAACACAGATGCCTAAAGGGTTATAGTTTTACCAGAAATAGCTTTTTCCCTTAGAGATCAGCTCTCTTTTCTCCTGAGGCATCAGCAACACTTGGGCAGCATCCTTGCAGAGTAGCCTGGGTCTCAGCCCTGTGGTACCCTTTCTTCAGGTGTTTACGGTACCACACCCATTAAACAGCAGTCCTAATTGGAGGTCTGGGTCCCAGCTCGGCAGGGCCCCTTCCCCTCTAAGCTTTCAAGTTTTAATAACCTCTTCCTTTTGTTTCCTCAGATGTAGGGAATAGTAGCTGTCTCCTGTAGTTTCTACTTCTATATCCCTCATAATACTTTATGTTAATTTCTCTCTGTTAAAATATCTGGAGGACTTCTGTTTCCTGGTTTCTGTTTCCTGAGCAATACAAACACCAAACGACACAATCTCCTATTTCTTCCTTCCTTACCCTAAGTTAGCATTCAAATAAAAGTAGCAATGGACACACGGCCATTTCCCTTAGGTGATCAGCTCTGCACCTAGAATGTTTTGCTTTACTCTTAGGTTCATTCTCAAGTACATCAACAGTGAAAAGCGTCACTGGAATCAATAGGTTTTATAATATTTGTTACAGTCCATTGGTGCAGTTTCTGTTTGTTTTCTCTAATCTCATTCTTGTCACAGAAATCATTACATTCACTTTTATTTTGTGACCCCTTTGAGTGAGTTTTCTTCTGACTTTTTCCCCTGTGTTATTTCTTTATGTCAAAGACAATTTATTTTTAAGATGCTGCAAGAAAAGGTAAATGACCTTAATTTTGCATCATGTTGTCAAGCAGGGAGAGTAGTATGAATGGGATTGGAAGATCAGTGTGCTACAACCCTCAGATTACTGTACCTCTTCAGAGGGTATGTACTTCTAAGTCTCTGAATTATCTTAACTCCATAATGCTTTTCTGACTAATTGCCCTTACAAAACTACCTCTGGAGTGTGTTAGTCGCTCAGTTGTGTCTGATTCTTTGTGAACCCATGGACTGTAGTCCACCAGACTCCTCTGTCCATGGGGATTCTCCAGGGAAGAATACTGGAGTGGGTAGCCATTCCCTTTGCCAGGGGATCTTCCGAACTTTGGAATCGAACCTGGGTCTCCTGTATTGTAGACAGATTCTTTACTGTCTGAGCCACCAGGGAAGCCCACAAAACTAGCTCTAGGTGTGTCCATATCAGTATTTGTTCCCAACCAGGGATTGAACATGTGCCCCTTGCAGGGGAAGTGTGGAGTCGTAACCACTGGACCATCAGGGAAATAAATGAAACTAATTGAAACCATTTTTTTTTTTTTTAAATGAGAGTGTGTAGTTATGATGCTGGGTGCAATGGCCTTACTTCGTGCTCAGGCATTGGCAGGTTTGTCCATCTTTGCATTTGCCCCATCAAGTCAAATGTAACAGTTAAAAAGGCAAATAAAATCTTAGTATAATACTAAAAGGAGAAGGCAGTGGCACCCCACTCCAGTACTCTTGCCTGGAAAAAACCATGGACGGACGAGCCTGGTAGGCTGCAGTCCATGGGGTCGCTAAGAGTCGGACAGGACTGAACGACTTCACTTTCATTTTTCACTTTCATGCATTGGAGAAGGAAATGGCAACCCACTCCAGTGTTCTTGCCTGGAGAACCCCAGGGACGGGGGAGCCTGGTGGGCTGCTGTCTATGGGGTCGCACAGGTCGGACACGACTAAAGTGGCACAGCAGCAGCAGCATAATAATAATAAAAAAGAGTTTTGACCTCATGAACCCCTGGAAAATTTTCAGGGACCCTCGGGTCTGTGGAACACACTTTAAAGATTGCCTCCCTAAAGCATATGTTGATTCCATCCACTACTTAGAAACCCTTTTAAAGATAAATTATGAATTCATATCATTGGTTTAAAAACACATATACACTTTATTCCGAATAGCTAGTTTAACCCATTTGAAATTATTTGTTTTTAATAATAGTGACAGTTAATATCATATTTATGGCTTAAATGGCAGTAAATGATCAAAACAGCATAGGAGAAAACACCTTATGCACTTTGGTGGGTTTATCATAAGGAAAGAAATAATGCTGGATAGATGGTCTTTTTCTCGTGTCACATATTATATGTGTGTACTTTGCTTTGAAAATTGGAACACCTTTTTCCTTTTCCTTTACATAAATTTATTCTCATCATGTTTTCCTCTTAATCATCTAGCTACTCCACTTGTAATATTTTGTCATTACTAAGGTTTTTCTCATCTTATTAAAATCATGAGTTCATGTCAGTAAACGGTGGTGCTGTTGACTCTAAACAAAATATAACAAATTTCCCTTCATTATATTTATGCTTGGTAGGAAACTCAAGGGATGTTTTCTCATTCTGACAAGTTCAGTCAAAATTTATGGTCTTTCTCCAAGAGAGAAATAAGTTTTCTTTACAAGATGTAGTAAAAAAAAAATGGAGCTGCTATTTTGAATTTGCAGGTCATCCTTTCTTGACATAGATTTGAACTACTGTCCTAAATCTTATGCTTTTCAAGGGAAATGGGCCGGCGCTCACTGTCTTCCTTTCTTTATTCTCATCCCCCTACACACATATAAATCCAATCTGTTCACACTTTCCAGAAGTTTCCACACATTTTTTTGCCCTCAGAATAATAGTGATAAACAATGAACTGGACTACTGAAAAGATGAGCAACATTGGGACAATAGCTCTAATTACTACAGTGCTGAGCAATAGCATGACATAGGAGAATACAGTCTTCCCAGAATCAGTTTTATTTTACATGAGAACTTAGTAAACCTTAGTAAGTCTGATAAGAAATAGTAAATCTTAGTAAATCTGATAAGTTAACAAAAATAGAACCCTCTGGTTACTTCCCATAGAATGGAAGGAAAACAAGCTCTTTCAATTTCCTCTTATTTCCAGGAAAGGTCCCAGGGGAATCCTTTGACTTTGTAACTTTGTACCAGTTCAGTTCAGTCGCTCAGTCATGTCTGACTCTTTGTGACCCTAAGGACTGCAGCAAGCCAAACTTCCCTGTCCATCACTAACTCCTGGAGCTTGCTCAAACTCATGTGCATCAAATCGGTGATGCCATCCAACCATCTCATCCTCTGTCGTCCCCTTCTCCTGCCTTCAATCTTTCCCAGAATCAGGGTCTTTTCCAATGAATCAGTTCTTCGCATCAGGTGGCCAAAGTATTGGAGTTTCAGCTCCAGCATCTGTCCTTCCAATGAATATTCAGGACTGATTTCCTTTAGGATGGACTGGTTGGATCTTCTTACAGTCCAAAGGACTCTCAAGAGTCTTTTCCAACACCGCAGTTCAAAAACATCAATTCTTCGGCACTCAGCTTTCTTTATAGTCCAACTCTCACAGCCATACATGACTATTGGAAAAACCATAGCTTTGACGTGACGGACCTTTGTCGGCAAAGTAGTCTCTGCTTTTTTTTTTTAATATGTTGTCTAGGTTGGTCATAGCTTTTTATCCAAGGAACAAGCATATTTTAATTTCATGGCTGCAGTCACCATCTGCAGTGATTTTGGAGGCCCCCAAAATAAAGTCTGGTGCTGTTTCCATTGTTTCCCCATCTATTTGCCATTGAGTGATGGGACTGGATGCCATACTTTATATACTTAGGTGATTTTTCAGAAGTCTGCGGATTTTCTTCCTAAAATTTTGAATCATTGTTAAGGAGTTTAGAGTGCATGTGGCATAATGAAGAAAAAGCTGTATGTAACCCTAATAGTTGATACAATATTTTTATCTCACAAAGTCTTTAGTTATTTGAAAATCTTGTTAGAAACCCTATGCTGGGATATAAAACTCTCTTGGGAGATTTGATTAATAAATGATTGCCTTTCGTTTCTTTGGCTGATGCCAACAATATGCAGCCTAAAGCTGCCAATGCACAACCAAGATGTAGGCTAACAGAAAATGCTATAAGCCAAGAAATTCACCTAGAATCCATCTAACAGAGCTTGGGGTTCCTCTTTGGCATGAAGGCATCAGGATCACATTAGTTTTTGGAGCAAAATCGCAAACTCTGGAAAGCTGTATAGAGAATGATGATGGCTGACAATAGCACAGGCAGTTTTGATCTTTCCAAAGTAATATGACTTTTCATTCAACTTTGTCTTTTTTGGAAATGCCTCCAAAAGTCAATTTTGAAATCATATCAATACTGTGATGATAATGCCTGTAATCTGGTGTTGGATTTTGAAGAACAGAAGTTCATTAAAACAGCATCATCAAGGACAGTCTCTTCTCAGTAGTCACTTTCCTAAACATTTCACTTTACATTAGTCTCTCTTGTGTTCACCAAGCTATATAATCATGTTTGCATCCCATCTTTCCTCACATGTGGCTTTTCTTTCCTTGTTTAAAGGGAAAATGAAAATGTCTCTCTGCAAAATTCTTCTGCTCTCTTGCTTTCTCTGTGTCAAGATGGCAATCAACCAATCAACCCAGCTGTCAGCAGAGGCTGCTCGGTGCTTTAGAAGTGTGGATCAGCAGAAGACCTTCTGTCCTTCTGTCCTTGTGTGCCAAGGCGAATTACAGAGAGGAGAGGCCACCTGATTGGTTACTGGTTTCGGTAAGGAGTTGTTGTTGTTGTTTAGCCACTAAGTCATGCCTGAATCTTTTGAGTCCCCATGGACTCTAGCCTGCCAGGCTCCTCTGTCCATGGGATTTCCCAGGCAAGAATACTGGAGTGGGTTGTCATTTCTGTCTCCAGGGGTATCTTCCTGACCCAGGGACTGAACCCACATCTCCTGCTTGGTAGGCAGATTCCTTACCACTGGGCCACCAGGGAAGGAGAAAGGAGCCTCTATCAGCGCTCCTTTTTCTATCCCAGTCCATCTGCCCCTGTTCTTCCTGTCTTCCTCCTTTATTATAAACTCTCCTTTCCTCCCTCTAAGGCTGGTAAACTTATTGATTACCATATTAATTGTAAGGTTCCAGTGCAACTTGTAATCTGCAAGGAAGAATTAGAACCTGCTTCTTCTGATCACTAGAGCAGTAGTTCTGAAACTTCAGTTGGGTGTGTAAACTCATTGGAGAATTTGTTGATCCCAAATGAGGCAAGGGATCTTTGCTCTTAATGAATATGTCAATTTTGACTGAAGTGATCCCAACACTAACTTTGAGAAACATTTAAGAATTGTATTTCCGCTGCCTTCCCAGGGTATAATCTAACCTTGAGGGAGGGGTAAGGATGATTTGGGAAAGCTTCCCAGGTATAAATCTGGTTCTGGGTTTCCCTGGTGGCTCTGTGGTAAGGAATCTGCCTGCCAATGCAAGAGACACAGATTCAATTCCTGGTCCAGGAAGATTTCCACATGCCATGGAGCAACGAAGCTACTGAGTCTGTGCTCTGCAGCCTGGGAACCTCAACTACTGAAGCTCATGAGCCCTAGAGCTCATGCTCAGTGATGGAGAAGCAATTGCAACAAGAAGCCTGCTACCACAACTAGAGAGAGTAGCCCCTGCTCACCACAACTAGAGAAAAGCACACGCAACAACGAAGACCCAGCACAGCCAAAAAAAAAAAAAAGAAATCTGGTCCAACACCATCTTACTTGACAGCCCTTTCTCTTGACCAGGAGTTCTCAATCTTGACTCTACCAGAGAGTCAACTGGGGAGGATTTTAGGAAAAAATGCAGTTGCCCAGACCTACTCCTAGAGATTCTTATCTATCAAGCATTGGTAATTAAAAAAAAAAAAATCTTCCCAGTGGGTTTATTAAGTAGATTTAGAGTAGAGATTCTCAAAGTATGATCTCTGGAGATGAGTTCACCTGAGAACATATTTCAAAGAGAGCTTTTGGGACCCACCCCAGTCCTACTTAATCAGGAATTCTGGGGACTGGAACCAGAATTAGAGACCTCCTAGTGATTCTATGCTGTTTGTGTTTTCTCAGTCACTCAGTCTTGTCTGACTCTTTGCAACCCAATGGACTATGGCCTGCCAGGCTCCTCTGTCCATGGGATTTTACAGGCAACAATGCTGGAGTAGGTTGCCGTTTTCTTCTCCAAGGGATCTTCCTGACCATGGGATTGAACCCCCTTTCCCTACATTGGCAGGCAGATTCTTAACTACTGAGCCACCTAGGAAGCCCCCCAGTGATTCTAACACATGCTAAAATGTGAGAGCCATTATTCTAGACCAAACTTCAAACTTAAAGCAATGGACATTTAGATAAGACTAATTCTGAAGTGAAGTGAAGTGAAGTTGCTCAGTCGTGTCTGACTCTTTGCGACCCCGTGGACTGTAGCTCACCAGGCTCCTCCGTCCATGGGATTCTTCAGGCAAGAATACTAGAGTAGGTTGCCATTTCCTTCTCCAGGGGATCTTCCTGACCCAGGGATTGAACCCACGTCTCCTGCATTGCAGGCAGCCGCTTTAACCTCTGAGCCACCAGTGAATAAGCTTATTCTAGACCAAACTTCAAACTTAGAGCAATGGACATTTAGATAAGACTAATTCTAGTGTTTGATAAATTAGCTGTTTTCCTTCCCCTCTATACTAGTATTTTTGGCACATACACCTTAACAAAGACTTCACTGTTGCTCCTAACATAAAAGTTTGCTTTGTTTGCTAAGTCACTTCAGTCACGTCCAACTCTTTGTGACCCCTTGGGCTGTAGCCCAGCAGGCTCCTCTGTCTATGGGATTCTCCAGGCAAGAATCCTGGAGTGGGTTGTCGTGCACTCCTCCAAAGGGTCTTCCTGACCCAGGGATTGAATCCACATCTCTTATGTCTTTTCAATTGGCAGTGAGTTCTTTACCTAAGAATATTGAATACGTTTCAGTGAGATAAAAGTATTGATACCCCTGAGAGACATAGAGTCCATTAACCTTGCTGCTCATTAGTCTTATCACTCTGAAGGTGATCAGTCTTTTAAAATAAATGTCAAATTGCCCTTGGGGCATTCAGGCCCGGTCCTTACCCAAAGCAATGTTCGATGCCTGATACAGGGTGCTCAGGGCTGGTACACTGGGATGACTCAGAGGGATGGGATGGGGAGGAAGGTGGGAGGGGGGTTCAGGATGGGGAACACATGTACACGCATGGCGGATTCATGTCAATGTACGGCAAAACCAATACAATATTGTAAAGTAAAAAAAAAAAAAGATAAAAAACAATAAAGAGTTGCAAAAAGCCAAATAAATAAAATAAATGTCAAAGATGAGAAAATTGCTGGAAGATAAAAATGAGCCCAGATTTGAAGTATATCTCCTTTCTCTCTATTAAAAGAGGGGCATAACCATGTCACCATGGTGACATGCAAAGAGTAGAATATGCAGAATTAAACACATTAAGCAACCTTCTAAAAGTAGTGGCTTCTTTTCAAATTCAAGTTTCAGATTTTAATAAAGGAGTGACATTTGTTTGGTAGTTATATAGGCAGACATTTTTATGTATCAGGCAACATTTTCAGAGCTTTTCAAGTATCAAATTATTTAATCTTTACAACCACATTTGAAGTTGTTATATTATGGGGGGTGAAATAACATGGGGAGATGTGAAGTAACTTGCCTAAGATGATATAGCTATAAAGTGGCTGAGCCTATGCTTGTAATTACTGTATTATTTAAGAAAAAAAATCGTAGCTTCTGATTAATTCTTTAACATCTTGAAATTTTGTTTTGTCAAAAACCACTTTCTTTGTGACCTAAATTTTCCTTCCCATTTCCCTTGTGTGTCTTTTTGCATTTATTTATACATTGGAGGGCATTTTATATCACTTCTATTTATTACTTACACTATAAATTTTCTGTTTTTAATCAGTTAGGGAAAGTAACTGAAAAAAGAAAAAATCTGTCCTTTCAATCACAGGATGTTTTGAGTCCATGGCTTGAACTAAGTTGAGATATTTGGATAAGTAAAGAGAAGTGAACATATTTCACTTTCGGATTTTCCATGGCAACATTAGCAGCTTCCTCTGCTTCTTTTGAGAAAGATGAATTTGGCTATTTGAAGGAAGTCTCCACCAAAATTAATCCCTTTCCCAGGATTTGTTTTTCATATTATTTATTACATTGATAGATTTCTACATATTGTGGGTTTGGCCAAGTCATATAGAACAGCCAGAAAACTAATCTCTTGATACTTTTGTGTCAAAAAAAGTCAGAGAAATTCAAGTTGTCAGGTGTCCAAAAAAGTCAACACCTTATAAATTCTTGGCCCAGATTTGTAACCTGGTGCTTTTGAATAAACCTTCAATTTTCTCATTTATGATTAAGAACATGGTGGTTTCTTATAACACAACCAACACTTTTCAGAGACAAAAAAGAATTATCACAAAGGAGAATGAAAGAATAATTTAAAAAATCCTAGATTGAGCACATAATAATTATGTGATATAGCAAAAGAGTAAAATGGACCAGAGAATATCAATTAGGACTGATTTCAATTTTTTTTCACAAAGGATTGAGAATGAAGAAATTTATTTGGACCTCCGATTGCAGTTAGTTAGAGGGTTGATTGATCTAAAGACGTCTCTATTCAACCTCTCTCACTTAAAAAAAAATACTTTTTATTTTATATTGGAATATAGCAGATTAACAATGTTGTGATAGCTTCAGGTGGACAGGAAAGGGGCTCAGTCATATATATGCATGTGTATCCAATCTCCCTCAAACTCCCTTCCCATCCAGGCTGCCACATAATATTGAGCAGAGTTCCCTGTACTATATAGTAGGATCTTGATGGCTATCCATTTTAAATATCAACCTTTCTCACTTTTTTCTTTTTTTTGGGTGATGAGTTGTATCTTTTTTATTTTTTTTTACTTTACTTTACTTTACAATACTGTATTGGTTTTGCCATACATCAACATGAATCCACCACGGGTGTACACGTATTCCCAATCCTGAACCCCCCTTCCACCTCCCTCCCCATACCATCTCTCTGGGTCATCCCAGGGCACCAGCCCCAAGCATCCTGTATCCTGCATCGAACCTAGACTGGCGATTCATTTCTTATATGATATTCCTTTCTCACTTTTTATCCCATTAGGTTTTACTTTCTTTTTACCTCTGGGTGCATAGTTACAGGGGTAGTGTTGGGGATGAAGCTGGTTGGAGGGTCCACCTTTTGAACATATCCTCAGGTATTCAGTATCTCCTGGGTTCAATCCCTTGGCCCTTGTGACAAGTTGCTTGCTCATCTGAGTATCAAAAGAGCATGAGTTCTGGAAGTTTTATTGGCTTGATCAGTGTAAATCCTGATTCTGACAGCTACTTCCTGTAATACTTCAGGAAAAGTTGACTTAACGTCTCAAACATTCATTGTCTTCATTTGTAAAAATAAAACACAAATATCTACCTTATAAGGTTGTTATGATTAGTGTTTGATAAATTACAACAGTAGTAGCATCAACAACACAGTGGAGCATCAAGGTCATCAAACCCTCTTCTGAAATGCTGTGCACACGTTCGCTCCACTCATGCAGACTTCCTTCTTGACTTCCTAAATTGAGAGCAGAGGACTAGTGGACATGCTTGGCCATGCCAGATAAAGTTTTCTGAACAACCAGCTATTAAAGAACAATCTCTGAGCTGGATTAAGTTAACATTTCCCCCCAAATATGTATTTTTCCAACCCTTATTAATTTCAAATGGGAATTATGCAAATGTGTTAAGGACCAAGTCTGGTCTTCTGTCAGGAAAACCTGGGGTCTGTACTCCTTTAAGTATGTTTTGATCCACTGTGCTTTGATCTGGCTGTGCTTTGATCCATGCATCTTAAGGCAGTGTGTGACTGCACACCTGACCCCAACGAACGTAAGTAGCCAAAAGTCTGCATGTTGTTAAGAATTTGAATCAAATTTTATTCATAAAGCAGTTTGTAGTTCTATCAACATTTCATCGGAAGTGAACAATCTGGTTTTTATCAATTCAGATACACAGCTTATCCACAGATAGCTGGAAAATGAGCAGAATATCTCCAGGAAAAAAAATATTATACTTTCAGATTAATTCTCTCTTGGAAAACAAAAATAACAGGAGTTAGCAATTCATGGCTGAGAAATGCAAACACTAGAGAATCAGCCTTTTGGGGGAGAAGTAACAGATTATTCCGTTTATTGCTTTCTTATTGCAAAATGACACTGAGTACAGTAGTATCAGGGATTGACTTTTACTGGACATGTTTTGTACTCCAAGTGATGAAAAAAAGGATGAATTTTTTTCTCTCCTTTTTACAACCATTCTCCTGTTGTTTTGAAGTGTTAAATGTTAGCTAATACCATGCATCTGTGAGTGTGGAATATAGAAGATTTTCTTACTTAGTTGAGCCAAAAAGTCGGCACTGCACCCTGATGACCCACATCTGTTCTCTTTTTTGAGCCAATTCTGCATAATGTGAATGAGTCAGAGAAAAACACGCTGGTTCCGTCAACAGCAGCTCTTTTTCTTCATGTTCGTATGACTGGGACTTGGAGCTGAGACTGGCTTAAAAATATGTATCCGATCCATTCCCTGCCCAAAGGCAAGCATATGGTAGATGGTATTTTCATCATGAACCATCCCCTAGAAAAAAGATTTTTACAGCTTCCTTGAACACATTCATGTGTCTAGAATCTACAAATTAAAATCTATCCATTCTCTGTTTTACCACTTTACCTAAATTCTGAAGCTGCAACTTGCACTTATTTGACTTTACCCTGCTGTTGGCTAAAAGGGATTGTGTTTCTTCCTTCTGTGTAGTTCCATACTATCACTGACTAGAGAGTCTCAGATAACCTGGCATTTAAAAAAAATTGTACAGTGTTGGTGGAAATGTAAATTGGTACAGCCATTATGGAGAACAGCATGGAGGTCCTTTAAAAAACCGAAAATAGAACCACTATGTGATCCTGCAATCTCAGTCCTGGACATATATCCAGAGAAAACCATAATTTGAAGAGATACCTGCACCCCAGTGTTTGTACCAGCAGTACTTAGAGTAGAGTAGGTATATATCAAACATGTATATATGTTTGATCTCTGGGTTGGGAAGATCCCCTAGAGGAAGAAATGGCAACCCACTCCAGTATTCTTACCTGGAAAATCCCATGGACAGAGGAGCCTGGCAGGCTGGAGTCTATGAGGTCACAAAGAGCCAGACACAACTAAGCAACTGAGCATGGAGGCACCTGATTATATGTGTGTGCATGTGTGATGAGTCCCTTCAGTCATGTCCATCTCTTTGTGACCCCAGGGACTGTAGCCTGCCAGTCTCCTCTGCCCATGTCAGTGGGATTCTCTAGGCAAGAATACTGGAGTGTATTATTATTTCCTCCTCCAAGGGGTCTTCCTGACCCAGGGATTGAACCTTCATCTCTTAGGTCTTGCATTGGCAGGTGGGTTCTTTACCACAAGGGCCACCTGGGAAGCCCCAGTTTTATATATATATTTGTGTATATGTGTATACACATACACACACACACAATGGAATATTACTCAGTCATAAAAAAGAATTAAACAACGCCATATGTAGCAACATGGATGAACCTAGAGATGATCATACTAAGTGAAGTAAGCCAAAGACAAATATATAATATTGCTTCTATGTGGAATCTAAAAAAGAAAATGTTACAAATGAATCTATATACAGAACAGAAATAGACTTGCAGACATAGGAAACAAACTTATGGTTACTAAAGGGAAAAAGTTGGGGGGAGAGATAAATTAGGACTTTGGGATTTACATATACAAACTACTATATATAAAATGGATAACCAATAAGGACCTACGATACAGCACAGGAACCTATGCAGAATATTTTGCAATGACCTGTTACGGAAAAGAATCTGAAAAAGAATATAAATAATTGAATCACTTTGCTGTACACCTGAAGCCAACACAACATTATAAGTCAACCGAAATGGCAACCCACTCCAGTACTCTTGCCTGGAGAATCCCGTGGACATAGGAGTCTGGCAGGCTACAGCCACGGAGTCACAAAGAGACATGACTGATTTTACTTTCACTTTCTATACTTCAATAAAGATAAATAAGTTAAAAATAATGATTGAACAAAAAAAATTCTGGCACTGTATTTATGGTAAAAGGATATGACTTGCATTGACAGTTACTCACCTCTTTACAAAAACATTTAATGTCCACTTAGGTGGCCTCCTGGTGTGTCCTCAGAAGCAGCTCTTTTATACCTATGAGTGTGTGGGCAATAGAGATTTTGCTTTGCATTGTTTCTGTCCCTGGAACTAAAGGGACACCTCCCTGGATTTTGTGCTCCTTCGGTGTGTTGTGACCCCCATAGTGGAGGCGCTTGCTAGCCTGGGGAATGGAATGCCTCATACACCTTCCCTAAGGACAGAAGTACAACCCTGACATCATTTGGTTGGTTCCCTGCCCAAGACTCTCTCATTTTAGAAGACTTCAAATTGTTTAGTGGAAGAGAACAACAAAAAAAGATGCTCAAATGTAGATAGACTAAGAGCATACAGAGTAAAGGAGGGAGTTTTCCATTCCAAAACACGGTTCCTAAATTTGAGAATAAAATTGCTTTAACAACACACTTAACAAATGTGAAAATAACGGTGGCTGTTTAGGGAGAGAAGGTATGGTTTCAATCACGTTTTCCTGTGTCTTCTGCTTCCTGTGCTCAGCATCTTTCTCACCCACCTTGAATAAGTTATAGGAAGGACTAATGGAAAGTAAGGAACAGACTGAAAATGAGGTCAGTGTACTGAGAAAAGCCTTTGCTCAATTCAGTTTCCAGTTTTATGAGCAATTGCACTGAAGTCTTTGTTTCTTTGCCAAAAGGTCTTAAAACACATTATGTCATAAAAGTCAAGTACCTGATATAGGTCTAAAGGTAGCTTTTATTTGTTGTAACTTTTAGGTATAATTCTTGGAAAGCTATCTAAGTGAATTAGGGCTTTTGTGGTTTGCAAGCAACAGAATTTGAGCTCATTCTTGAGCTAAATGTGAGTTTTTTGGGGCCCCTGTAATCAAAAGTTCCAGGAGGTGGATATGACTTTATGTATGGCTGATCCAAACAGATATTCACCAACAGTATCCCTTTTCTCCCTGTCTTGACTTTGCTTTTTTTCGTATGATATACTCTCAGAAAGATCTTTCAACAAGTGAGAAAAAAGAGAGCTTGCCTCCACTCATCACAGCATCACAATACCCAAGGAAGAAGAAATTTTCTTTGCTGGCATTCCCAGAAGTTGTCCAGCGATGGTGGCTCTTGTGTCCTGACTTGAGTCACATACCATCCTGGAGTATTTCAGAGGTTCTGAGATACATCTAAATGAGCCGGCTTCTCTTGTCCTGATCAGTTTAAGCTGGGGCTGGCAGTTACTAGTTTATGTGGAATGAGGAATCTGCCAGGTGAGGAGACCGGTCGGACAAAGAGATGTCCAAGTCTTTTACCTTTTTGCCTGTGAGGTGATTATAACAGAGTTCAGAAAACACTTTTACTAGAGTCTAAGTCAAGGAAACCTCAATGAACCATGACTGCTGGCCTAATGTGGTTCTGGGTCCTGAAGTTCTTACTGCAGTTTACTTAGAACACCTCTCTTCTTTGGTGCCTGTGCCAAGGGTACAGAACCTCCCTTTACCTGTGACTACTTTGCAGGGCCTATACGTTTTCCATTTAGCCTATATAGGGACTTTCCACATGCAGGCAGGCCTGCCTCTGGTCCAGTGCATGAGGTCAACCTCAAACAGGTAATTAATTACCCACAGAAAAGTCAAGTACTTTTAACAGAAGGAGGAAAACTGGGCAGAAAAGGAAAATACCCCTGTCAGTATATATGAAAAATACTATTTAATACTATTATCAAAGGCAATGTAATTTGATCATTGATAATAATCTGTGATGAGTGGCAAGAGTGAACAGATAATTGATTATGCAGTTTTTAATTATAACATATATAATTCATTACATAAATACTTTAGTTCAAGGTTATTCCTTTTAGGTTGAAAACTACTTTTGCCCATTGACTTATATTTATTGTTTCTATTGTATATTAGAGTTTTCCAGGGAAGCATAACCAGTAGAATGTATATAATATATCGAAAGAAGTTTAAGGAACTGGCTCAAACATGGAGGCTGGTTCCCAAATCTGGAGCAGCACGCTGGGGACCCAGGGAGGAGCCGATGCTGCAGTTCATCTCCAAAGACTATCTGCTAATGACTTGTTTCTCGTCCTGGGGAGAGATCAGTTGAATGTTCTATTCAGCCTTCAGCTGATTGGATGGGTCCCACCACATTATGAAGGACAATCTCCTTTGCTCAAAGTTTATCAACTTAAATGTTAATCTCAGTCAAAAACAGCCTTACAGAAGCATCTAGAATAGTGTTTGTCTAAATATCTGGGAACTGTGGGCTCAGCTAAAGTGACACATAACATTAACCACCACATATTTTAAAGTATTGTGCTATGGCAAATCACATTTTCTGAATTTGTGGTTATTTTTATGATCCAATGATTTGCCAACTTTTGGAAATTTTATGTCAGATTTTATGACATTAAAGTTATAATTGTTATACAAATTTTTTGAAAATATTTTTAGGTGACCTTTTGAGGTTGTTAAGAGAAACTGGGATCTTATAAAAGTAACATTTAGAATGTGTTTTAAAGCAGACATTGTTCAGTTTAATAATTTTTTTCCACAAGCAGAAAATACTAAATATATTGAATGAGCAGGAAGAAATATTTTATGTTTTCTAAGGATTATCAGATTGTAAGAAAGGGATAAGGTAAGCTTTATGGTTCCCATGATATTTTGATAATGGTCAACTAAGCGTATTCATTCATCAAGTCAGGACATAATGCCCCTTCACACACTCATTCACATCACTCCCACTTCCTGCATATTTCAGCAGGGAAATTTGCCTTCTGAGTCAATAGTTGCTGTTCTCAATATATTTCCTTTCAGAATTCCGGAACCAAAACAATTTGGCCATTTACAATCTGGAACCAGTCCCAGGTCGTAGATTTTTATTTATTTACTATTGTTTTCTTTAAACATGTCTGTTCAGTTTGGAACTCTTATTAAAGAGAAGTGGAATATGTAAAGCATTTAGACACAAGCCTGGTTAAGGTGAAATAAGGTGGTTAACGTGCATTTGCTCTTGTCTATGAGGTGTACCAGAATTTTGACTACACAGTTTTCTAGTTCTGGGAGCTATTTCCATGAATACTTGGAGAGAGCTTTCGATTTCTACTTTAGAAAGACAGTGAAAATGTTAGGTGAAAGTGACTGAATTCACGGCATCCACTGAACATGACATTTATTTCTCTGCAGCGTTAACTTAAACATAATAATGTGCAACAGGGGAGAATTTTCTTACTGATTTCCCCCTTCTGTCTTCATTTTAACATGGGTGAAATTTCCTTAACATGTGTGGCTAAGAGAAATATTTTTGTTCTCATCCAGAGGCACTCTGCACTCCTCCACACCCATATACACCTCAATTTTTTTAAAGAAATTATTTATTATCGCTATGCTGGGTCTTCATTGCTGTGCTTAGACTTCTTGTGGTGGCTTCTCCTGTTGTGGAACATGGGCTCTAGGCACGTGGGGTTCAATCGTTGTGTTACATGGGTTAGTTGTGGCATATGGATTTTTCCCAGACCAGGGACTGAATCCATGTCCTGTGCATTGCCAGGCAGATTCTGAACCACTGGGCCACCAGGGAAATCCCCATATACACCTCATCCTTACGTTGTCATTTCTAAGTACAAAGATATCTTATTCTGGGTTAGGATGATAGAGTCAAGTTCTGCTTCTCAGTCTACCTTAGGTTTTGTTTTGTTTTGTTTAAGTCAAGCAATGATTTGTGGATAATGAAATAGACCTTGTAGATATTTAATATATACCTGTTTATTTATTTTTTTCATGTGTGGTCAGTCATGTCCGACTCTTTGCAACCCCATGGACTATAGCCCATCAGACTCCTGCTGTCTATGGGATTTCCCAGGGAAGAATACTGGAGTTGGTTGCCGTTTCCTACTCCAGGGGGTATTTCTGACCCAGGGATTGAACCTGTGTCTCCTGCATTGACAGGCAGATTGTTTACCACTACTGCTACCTGGGAAGCCCCAGTCTACCTTAAGGCTCTCAAAAATTTGCCTCAAGAGTCACTGTCTTTTTTTTTTTTTGCCTTAACTCTTGGCAAAGTTTCTCTTGTTAATTGTGTATGGTCCTGGGGTGCCTCTCCTTCTTTGCTAGGCTCTACACATCACTGTCTCTCATTTCTGTGCTTTATATATGCCTTAGGAACAACTACCTCCTGACTAACTGCAGTACTGAGGTCTGACACCAATTCTCTGATACCATTTGGGTGTTCCTACACCCACTGAAATTGAATTAGAATTCATTCCAATGTTAAGTACTTTGATTTAGTATTGACCCAGGTTAAAGGTAGTTTCTTCACAAGGTAGCCCCTACTTCTGACCATCTTCAGATTGGATAATTTATTAGAATTCTGTTATTATGATTGCAGTTTTGTTATAAAGGTTATAACCACCAAATACAGAAATTGGGCAAGGTCGGGTGGTGGGGTGAAATAGAGAACTCTTATGCTCGCTTCTCCTGGAATCTGGATACATTCCTCTTCCAGCCCTTGAAGATGTTCACCAACCAGGAAACTCCAATGAGCCTTATTGTCCAGAGTTTGTATTGGGGCGTCATTAGACATGATTGACTGAGTAAACCATTGGCCACATGATTGAACTCAATTTCCAGCCCATCTCATATTCCCTGAGGTTCAGTTGGATCAAAATTCCAACTCTCTAACCACAGAATTGTTCTTCATGGTGACCAGCTCCAATACTTTGGCCACCCGATGTGTAGAGCAGACTCATTTGAAAAGACCCTGATGCTGGGAAAGATTGAAGGAGAGAAGAGAAGGGGACGACCGAGGATGAGATGGTTGGATGGCATCAATGGCTCAATGGACATAAGTTTGAGTAAACTCCAGGAATTGGTGATGAACAGGGAGGCCTGGCGTGCTGCAGTCCATGAGGTTACAAAGAATCAGACACCACTGAGCAACTGAACTGAACTGAGCTGAGTGTGTGTTCAGTCACTTCAGTCCTGTCCAACTCTTTGTGACCCCATGGACAGAAAAGCATGGTGGGCTACATCCCCCAACCCAGGGATGGAACCCTCATCTCTGTGTCTCCTTCACTGGTGGGAGGGTTCTTTACCACTAGCTGTTTATGGTTAGGGAAAGTTAAATTGACTGTCTTTTGGTGAGAAAAATCCTTCCTCCTGGATTCCAGGCTACAAATGATTCTCCCATTAGGTAGAAATGTAGATGACATGACATTTCTATAACTAAATCTTCTTCCTTAACAGGTCAAGGACTTATGTTCAACCTTTCCATGATCTGGGTTTCCCTGGTGACTCAGTGATAAGGAATCTACCTGCCAATTCAGGAGATATGGGAGACTCAGGGATCCCTGGGTCTGCGAGATCTGGAGAAGGAAATGGCAGTCCACTGCAGTGTTCTTGCCTGGAGAATCCCACAGACAGAGGAGCCTGAAGAGCTACAGCCGTTGTCCAAAGAGTCGGACATCACTGAGCACAGCACATAGGTGACGTGACATTTCTATAGCTAAATCTTCCTTAACAGGTCAGGGACTTATGTTTAACCTTTTCATGATCTACTCTCATGTGAGATATAGAAGTACTTTTTAAATTAAGTATTTATGTTTTCCTTTAGGATTTTCAGTAACTTACAAGAGGTAAAGCCTTAATTGGTATTTAAATATTTGTTGATCCCTATCAAGTGCAGGGCACTTTGGATGCACATTAAAATGAAAAATTTCCTTTTCTCCCTAGCTCTTAAATATGGGTTTGAGAGCTGAGTAATATTATATCCAGTGGTTTTCAAATTTTATTCTCTTCTAAGCAGAGCTACTTTTGTTGAAGAGTACCAAAACCCTTCATAGAATCTTAGGATTTGGAAAAACATGGCACATTCAAAAAATCACCAGGGACTTGTGGTGATCACAGGATCAAAATACATTGCAGGTACTTCCCTGGCCGTCCAATGGTTAGGACTCCACCTTCCAGTGCAGAGGATGCGAGTTCAATCCCTGGTTGGGGACCTAGGATCCAACATGTCTCATAATTAAAGAAAAAAAAAAACCACATAAAACAGAAACAATATTGTAACAAATTCAATAAAGAATTTTAAAATGGTCCACATTAAAAAAAATCTTTTAAAAAGGATACATTGTAAAGGATTTTACTAGGCAAGACATAACTTAATAAAGTAAATACAATAGATGAAATACTCTGAGATTAGAGAAGTGTGAGAGAAGCAGCAGCTAAGGTATCCTGTGACAAATACATTGGGTAAAGAAAAATGAGTAAAAGAATAGTAAGCCTTCTTGGTGGAGAGAAATACTAGAAGCAAAACAAGTAGGAAAATGGAATATATCCTTTGAAAGGATATAGCTTATTCTCCATTTTCTCTGGAGCATAAGATACACATATTGTTGCTGTTTTTTAGTTGCCAAGTCATAACCAACTCTTTGCAGCTCCATGAACTGCAGCATGGCAGGCGTCCCTGTCCTCCACTATCTCTCGGAGCTTGCTCAGACGCATGTCCATTGAGTTGGTGATGCTATCTAACCATCTCATCCTGTACCACCCCCTTTTCCTTTTACCTTCAATTTTTCCTAGCATCAGGGGCTTTTCCAGTGAGTCAGCTCTTTGCACCATGTGGCCAAATTATTGGAGCTTCAGCATCAATCCTTCCAATGAATATTCAGGGTTGATTTCCTTTAGGATGGACTGGTTTGATCTCCTTGCTGTCCAAGGCACTCTCAAGAGTCTTCTCCAGTGTCACAGTTTGAAAATATCAATTCTTCAGCACTCAGTCTTCTTTTTGGTCAAACTTTCACATCTGTATGTGACTACTCTAAAAACCATAGCTTTGACCATATAGGCCTTTGTTGGCAAAGTGTTGTCTCTGCTTTTTAATATGCAGTCTATGTCATAGCTTTCCTTTCAAGGAGCACGTGTCTTTTAATTTCACGGCTGCAGTCGCTGTCCACAGTGATTCTGGAGCCCAAGAAAAGAATATCTATCACTGCTTCCAATTTTCCCCCTTCTATTAATATTTGCCATGAGGTAATGGGACTTGATGCCATGATCTTAATTTTTTTTAAGGTTGAGTTTTAAGTCAGCTCTTATACTCTCCTCTTTCACTATCATCCAGAGGCTCTTTAGTTCCTTTTCCCTCTCTGCCATTGGAGTGGTATCATTTGCATATCTGAAGTTAAGATACATGTATAGGTGAGCAATAATTTATGGAGCTGTATTCTGTCTGTTTGGCAAAGTGGAGACTGGATGGAAGGTTTTTAAGAGGAAGACTTATAGAATGGAACTATAGGCTGTATAACAATTTCAAAAGGTTTTGAAAGTATTTAAGGACATGATAAAAATTCCAACTAGAATTGATGTTCAGAATGGGAAGAAAGATATAGGGACATAGTTAATTTTGAGAAGGACATAGCCAGTAGTTGACAAATTTAAATGAAGAAATTAGGTGGAAATACCAGAATCTTAAGGAAAATGTAAAATCACATGTAGCTGAGATCAGATAATATTTCAGGCAAAGGAGGAGTCTACTAAAAGGTAAGAGACCCTTCTTATTTTTAAAATTAATTTTTATTGGAGAATAGTTGATTGCAATGTTGTGTTAGTTTCTGCTGTACAGCAAAGTGAGTCCGTTATACATATACATATGTGCACCATTTTTAAGCTTCTTTCCCCATATGGGTCATTACAGAGTATTAAATAGAGTTCCCTATGCTATAAAGTAGGTTATTAATTATCTATCTTATATATGTGTGTGTTAAGTTGCTTCAGTCGTGTCTAACTCTGTGACCCCATGGACTCTAGCCTGCCAAGCTCCTCTGTCCATGGGATTCTCCAGGCAAGAATACTGCAATGGGTTGCCAGGCCCTCCTCCAAGAGATCGTCTTATCTGGGAATCAAACCTGTGTCTCTTAAGTTGCCTGTATTGGCAGGCGGGTCCTTCACCAGTAATTCCACCTAGGAGGATCTTATATACAGTAGTGCACATATGACAGTCCCAATCTTCTAATTTATCTCTCCCCTGCTTTTTCTTCTTGGTCACCATAAGTTTGTTTTCTATATCTGTGGCTTTATTTCTACTTTGTAAATAGTTTCATTTGGGCTGTTTTTGTTTTTTTTTTTTTTTCAGATTCCAAATAAGGGTTTTCTTTTGTAATGAAATTTTCAAGTCTACATACTACCTGGAGAAAATCACAGGAATTGGATAATTGTTCACCTCCACATTTAAGTTTATGAGAACCTACAATAAGTTGAGGATATGCTATAACAGTCATCTCTTTGATAATGTACATTAATATTAAAATACTTAATATGAGCATTACACACGGAAATAAAGGCATGACATTTGCAGTACAAAGGAGCTTGTCTTTTATATCGAGTACTTTGTGAAGTACTCAGAGCATTAAAGCAACATCTGGACAATACTTGCTTTATAAAATGAATTAGGTAAGCAAACATTGACTGTAATGACATTCTAACAGCTGAAAAGCATATTTCAAAATAAAACAGGAAGGCAATTCTTGTTTTAAGGTAAACATTTTCAAGACGAACACTTAATTCAAATACTGCACCCAAACTACCGGATAGAGTTCAGCCAGCTGAAATCTTTTGCAAATTGCTCCACAGTTGGCTACTGTATCACACTCCCATACAGAGGCTGTCTACAGAAAGCCATTGACTCAAATACTTTGGTCAAACACTTTTTCAAGGCCCTAGCCAAATAATTTTTTCAAAAGAAAAAATGTTTTGTGGGTAGACCCATTGATGTACTAAACACACTGTAGTCTGTGGCTTCTTTTTCCTAAAATTTGAAAAAAATCAAACAAACTGGTCTATTTATGATTAATTACTAGAGGCTTAAGGTTAATTACCATGTTTTCATTCCATTAATTTTTTTCACAAAGAGTCCTACTGGTTGGTGTACCACATCCACCAATCAGTTCCCACCAGCAGTCAGCCAGCCAACTAGCACAGAACCAATTATGGGAGAAACAGCCGGCTCATTTGACTTTAGTGATTATTTTCATTCCCAGGGACATTTTTGAGGATGATAGAAGCTAATTTTCCTCTTGTTTCTTTCTAGAAGAGTTTGCAATTGTCACTTATATTCAGTCTTTGTGTGCCTGAGGACTAAGGAAAATTTTTTCTGAGTTCTAGATTTTGTTTTTTTTTTTTTTCAAACTTCTGATTCAGATTTGAAAGTTGGTACAAACTAGTTTGATAGTTCTGAGTGACTTGACTAATGAGATGAAACACAAAGTCAATTAATTTCTTTCTGAATGCTTCCCCACTGACTTTTTATGTGAATGTCCCAGCCAAACTGTCCTAAACTCCCCTCTTTATTTGTGAATCCAAAAGCTACTTTTATGAATCTCTACTTGTATCCTGGGAAATAGAGTGTCGAATAAGAGACTAAATTTTTGTGAGCTTTATGGTAAAGCAGAGAGGTAGTACATTTTAGGAAATATAAAACTGTAATATTTATATAATATTTTTACTTATATTTTTATATTTAGGAAACATATAACTCCAAGGAGTTATATATACATATGTATATATAAATGTATATATTATACATTATATATATATATGAAATACAAAATTATTGGCTACCATACTCTGATAAAATAGGAACAATGCTGGCAGTAGATCGGAGTCAGGAGATCCCAAGGCCTGGCTCCACATCCATGTAATTTTAATTGCCTATACCTCTTATTTGGCTCTTGGTTACATAGATAATTTCATATCTTTGATCATTGTCACCAAAGCTCATGTGTTACTTTAAATGACATGCATTTGAACTCAAGATAAAGACTGAGAGTTAAACTCTTTTCCATAGTGGTCTGTTTAAAGCAGTCACACACATTTAGTACAAATAACTCTGGCAAACAAAATTGCTAGCCTGTGGTTTCTTTTTCTAATGAAGCTCAGTAGGAGTTTCAGGACTGAGGGGAAAGTTTGGAAGTCATAGAGGTGTCCTCAAACAAAATTAATTTGTTTTGTTTTTGAATCAAAAGATAACTTTTATAATCATTGCAAACTTGATCATTGATACACCTTGAAAATTAAACAGAAAGAGTAGTCATCAATAGATAAATAAGCAAAGTAGGAATAAAGGAGACAATAGAACAAGAAGAAAGAGATCTATGTCCTTGGAATATTAGAACTAGAGAATAAATTGCTACCCTTGCTCACAGGATCCAGCTGCTGTGGCATTACACTTTTTTTTGAACAGCAGTCTAATAATGAAACTGATAATGGTAAAAATGACAAATGCTCTGTTGCAAGTTTGGCTTTTAAAAAAATATGCCAAAGTGCATCTCAGTTATCCTTATGTAATTAGGAAAAACTTTTTTTCCACTTAATTTTTTTAATTGAAGGATATTTGCTTTACAGAATTTTGTGGTTTTCTATCATACATAAACAAGAATCAGCCATAGGTACACCCTTGCCCCCTCCCTCCTGAAACTCTCTTCCATCTCCCTCCCGAACCTCTCTTCCATCTCCCTCCCATCCCACCCTTCTTTATTGTCACAGAGCCCCTGTTTGAGTTCCCTGAGTCATATAGCAAATTCCCATTGGCTATCTATTTTACACATGGTATTGAAAATTTCCATGTTACTCTTTCCATATATCTCCCCCTCTCCTTCCTCCTCTCGCCTGTGTCCTTAGGTCTGTTCTCTATGTCTGTTTCTCCATTGCTGCCCTGAAAATAAATTCAACAGCACTATCTTTCTAGATTATTTACTTCACTCTGTGTAATAGGCTCTAGGTTCTTCCACCTCATTGGAATGGATTCAAATGCATTCCTTTTTATGGCTGAGTAATATTCCATTGTATATATGTACCACTGCTTCTTTATCCATTCATCTGTTGATGGACATCTAGGTTGCTTCCATGTTCTAACTATTGTAAATAGTGCTGCAATGAACAGTGGGGTACATGTGTCTTTTTCAATTTTGGTTTCCTCAGGGTATATGCCTAGTAGTGGGATTGCTGGGTCATACGGTGGTTTTATTCCTAGTTTTCTAAGGAATCTCCATACTGTCTTCCATAGCGGCTGTATCATTTTCACCAGCAATGCAAGAGGGTTCCCTTTTTTCCACATCCTCACCAGCATTCATTGTTTGTAGACTTTTTGATGATGATCATTCTGACTGGTGTGGAGTGGTAGCTCATTGTAGTTTTGATTTTCATTTCTCTAGTAATGAGCAATCTTGAGCCTGTTTTCATGTGTTTGTTAGCCATATGTATGTCTTTGGAGAAATAGCTGTTTTGGTCTTTTCCCCCTTTTTGATTAGGTTGTTTGTTTTTCTAGTATTGAGTTGTATGGGCTGCTTGTATATTTTGGAAATTAATTCTTTGTCAGTTGTTTCCTTTGATATTATTTTCTCCCATTCTGAGGGTTGTCTTTTTACCTTGCTTGTAGTTTCCTTTGCTTTGCAACAGCTTTTAAGTTTAATTAGGTCCCACTTATTTATTTTTGTTTTTATTTCCATCACCCTAGGAAATGGGTCATAGAGGATCTTACTTTGATTTATGCCATTGAGTGTTCTGCCTATGTTTTCCTATAAGAGTTTTATAGTTTCTGGTCTTACATTTAGATCTTTAATTTTTGGATGTATCTTTGTGTATGGCATTAGGAAGTGTTCTATGTAATTAGGAAAAACTTTTAAATGATTGCACATTAAATCATGTTCAAATGGAGGTCTTATTCTTTCTCTCTACTTGGAAAACTCCAACTCTGAATACATTTCAAGATTTAAAATGAGTTCTGTATCATTATATCACTTACATTTAATTGTATCAAACTAGCTCAAAGCAGTTTGTCTTATATAAAGTGGATATTTAATACTTGTAATTTTCAGACATTTTTAATTTTGTTAATTATAGTCACAGGCTAATCTAATTTATTTGCTGAGTTGCAGAAATATGTGTGCCTATGTAAAATGATGTCACAATTTATTTTAAATTGCATTCACTCATTATTCTATACAATTACATTGTATAGAAACTTGTGGGCCCTAAGAGCACAGTTTTAAGCTACAGTTTTAAAAATTTTAAGATGCAATACTCTTCATTATATTAGACAGAGGTTTTTTAAAGTAGAAGAGTCAGGCAACCTTTATGTTTAGTAACTTTCTATTCCTTCATATCCCAATACATGAAATTTACAGACCTTTGATAATAGGGAAGAATTGGAAGTGTACTTACAATTTATGGCTTTTGCTTGGCAGAATGATTATTGTTCTGTTCTCTGTCATGGAATATATGTGAGAACACTGATAACACTAAACTCTACTTTTCCAATAAGACATTTTTTTATGTTACTAAAGGACTGTTTGCTTACTGAAGAAAGGGAAAAACAGAAAAACAAAAACAAAAACAAAACACCAGAAAAGGTATTTGTTCCTTTCTGGTATATTATTTTCACTCTTCATCAGCTTAACCTTGAGGAAAAAAAATATAATTCTTTGTGACCATTTTGTCCTATTGTCTTAAAGGATAGAGTGTGGGAAGCGGGATTCTGTCTAGATGTTATCCATGTGCACAGAGAATACAAAAATGTAAAACGCTTTAATCACTGTATCTGATTGTAAAAGAAAATAAATCACTGAAAGGAATGTGAGAAGTATTTCAAACCCAACCTAAAATAAAGAATGGTAACAAGAAAACAGGAAACTGCCTGGAACAGGACTTAGTAATAATTCAAGTTGTGATTTAGGACTCATAGGTCTCAACTATGGAATGAGACCTTTCTCTGTGTGTGATTCCAGACCACTGAGTAAGGATTTCTGTGCATTAGTTTTTTTATCTACAAAATGTTCATAGTGTTGCAAAGTGTTAGTCGATCAGTTGTGTCAGACTCTTTGCAATCCCAGGGACTGTAGCCCTCCAGGCTCCTCTGTCCATGGAATTCTCCAGGCAAGAATACTGAAGTGGGTAGCCATTCCCTTCTCCAGGGAATCTTCTGGACCCAGGGATCGAACCTGAGTCTCCTGTATTAGCAGGCAAATTCTTTACCGTTTGAGTCACCAGGGAAATATTCATAGTGTAGACTCATTGGGGCTGGTACACGGGGATGACCCAGAGAGATGTTGTGGGGAGGGGAGTGGGAGGGGGGTTCATGTTTGGGAACGCATGTACACCCGTGGTGGATTCATGTCAATGTATGGCAAAACCAATACAGAATTGTAAAAAAAAAAAAAAAAATTCTTTGAGCCTAGTAGAGGCCCAGGGCCCTCTTCAGAACTGATCGATAAGGTATAAAAATTAATGGAGACAGGTCTATCTTATTTGTCATCCTTACTTGGTTGAGAAACAGTGCAATCAGATCTCATACTAATGTTTAACCATGTTGGATAATTAGCACTTTTAGAATTATAAAGGCCCCTTTATGGTTTCATGCTCTGAGAGATTTTCTTTACATCTTTAACACTGAAATTATTAATTGAATAAGCTTTCCATTCAGGGTGTTTCTTGCCATGGATTCATTATTTCAATAAATATTTATTAAATATTGCATTTATATTATATTTTCTTGGATAATATTAGCTGTACTTACTCTGATAGTAATCATGATGGAAGCTGCTACAGTGTAGAGATTCTGGATCATTAAGAACCAACTATCTGGTAATTATACTCCAATTAAGAAAAAAAGAGAGAGCCAGTTATCAGGAAAGATGGGAATTAGCAGTCAAAAGAGCATAACTTGCAAGATAATAATCAATTTTTCTTTCATATTGGCTTTTCAAATCAGTTCTTACTTTATTTTGGCATACAAAAATAAAGAAAATTTTAAAATTCTCTGACAAGGCAAAATAAGAGTCCTTAAAAAAAAAAACCCTAGCCACATATCCACTGTGAACTGAACCATCACATTTGCTTACTATATTTTATAGAGTAATTTGCAAAGTAGGTAGACTATTAGTATCCACTGGTTTTACTTACGAAATCCTACCAGATAGGATTCTAAGATAACATGAATCCTCTTGAATACAACTGATAATTACAAATCTTTATTGGGTACTTATAGTTCTTACCATACAGTCTTGAGTTAATAATTTCTTCCCTTAGTAAGTTCAGAACACTTTTGTAGAGAGACACCGTTAACTATTCATACATTGCAAAAGTAAAACAACAATTTTTAGCTAGGTTTCTTTTATTTTTCCTCTTCTTTTTCATCTTAGAGTTTCATCCCTGAGGATGAACAG
The DNA here is from genome assembly GCF_014754425.2 of Oryx dammah. Classification (NCBI taxonomy): domain Eukaryota; kingdom Metazoa; phylum Chordata; class Mammalia; order Artiodactyla; family Bovidae; genus Oryx; species Oryx dammah. Next base: position 28,944,104 of record NW_024070213.1, read on the forward strand.
ACTTCCTTGGACATATTTTAAAGTGTATGCTTCTTGACTATCATTATCTTATAATAGTTGATATTGTTTTGCCTTTCTTTGAAATATAAGATACATTCCCATAAAAGTTATATCATATATTTGAGCTCAATTCTATTTTGGATCCCAGCTCACAGAATAACAAGATTTAGAGAGTATGATGTGTCAGATTTTCCAAAGAAGATCTGAAGTCAAATTTACAGGAACCCGTGTAATAGAACAAATAACATCTTTCACATTCTGTTTAGCAATGGCTTATTATTTTAAAAAATGGTATGTTATGATATCTGTTCTTGGGAAACTGAAGAAGATGTCTTTCCTTAGGTGATTCATACACAAATTATGGATGAGAAATTTGAAACCTCTTTAATCCTCCATTTACTAGCTTAAATAGATTTTTCTAGAATCTAAATATTTTTTTTCTGTAGTTCATGTAACTTTTCTCATAGTTATGGAGATTTTAAAGTTGTATCCTTTCTGTGAACTACCTCAGGGGATAATGACAATGAGAATCACTTTCACCAGTAACACATGATGCTTGCTCCCTACACTGTAAACTGTAAAATCATCAATAGCATCTTTTAGTGAATCTGCTGACATTAGACTGGCTTTTCCACTGGAGGCAGATTAAGTTTTGCAATGATTCTTTGAAACCAGCAAACTGGTAGCCTGACATGATCTTCCCAGTCTGAGAGCTACCATCAGAAGTCAGCTCAATTATCTCTATAGACTTCAAGTCTTTAAAAGTTTAAAAGGTTTCACTCATCCCTGTGTATTTATCTGAGGATATTTTTCATTCCCTCAGATGATGGAGGAAGTTCAAATTTAGTTTAATTCTCAAAAATAATTTAGAAAATTTATGCATATTTCCAATTTATAAAAAAAAAAGACCAGCCTTCCCTTATTTCCAGATTTGTGTGTCAAGATTTATCAGTCAATTGACCTCATGTGGAGGCATTTAATTATATAAGCTTTTCTTTCAGGGTGAATTGATTCTGTTTATTTATAATGATATTTATACGTTGCTGTTGTTCAGTCGCTCAGTCATGTTCAACTCTTTGCAACCCCATGGACTGCAGCGTACCAGTCTTCCCTGTCCTTCACTATCTCCCAGAGTTTGCTCAAATTCATGTTCACTGAGTCAGTGATGCTATCTAACTATGTCATCCTCTGCTACCCTCTTTTCCTTTTGTCTTCAATTTTTCCCCAAATCAGAGTCTTTTCTGATGAGTTGTCTCTTCACATCTGGTGGCCACAAACAATATTCTCTACAGATATTATTTTCATAATATTTAATTCCATAATTATTTCCATAATATCTGTGTAGAGAGTATTGTTTTTAAGACGCAGAGATCAACAAAGAAATCGTATAGTTTCTAGGAACAAAGTGTGAGTCTGAGAAGTATGTGAGAAGTATACATACTTTTTAAAACAAGCTACAATAAGCTCAAATTGCAAAGACACCCCTTGATGGTAATGTCCTTGGGCTTTCATTTAATAGTAAAAAAAAGTAAGTAATAAAAAAAAGTCCTTTCTTTTTAAAGGTACCTCTTTTTTATGGTGAATAATAAAGATGATACAATTAAACATGTTAACTGGAGTTCTGAGAAGGTTATAGTAAAATGTATGGCAGTTTTGTACTTTTCTCAGTGACCTTTAATTTCCCATACGACAAATCATGAGGCAATTCAAAGAAGACAGAAATGTGTGAGGAAAATCTCAAAAGAGAATCTTACCCTTGAATCCCAGCAGAGTCAATGGCAACAGGACTTCCATGTGTCATGCATTCTTTGTAAATCAGATGCCACTTTCACAAGCAGTTCAGGGGTAAACAGTGTGAGAGAAAATGAGACTTTGTTTCCAGTTTGTATTAAAGTCAGAGTACCAAATCTAAATAAATCAAAGTGAAAAACTTTAAATATTGTTCAGGACCTGACAATTGTTCTGTCACTGATGATTTTGCTTGAGTCTTCAAAATCTGTCCATTCTTTCATTTCCTCTTTTTGTCCTCTTTTCTCCTTCCTTCCTCCACTCACTCTTTCTTCCTTCCCTTCACTCTCTTTCTTTCATCAAACATTTTTCAAGTGTCCACCAAATGCCAGACACCAGTATATATAGACAGGAAGACCCAGTTCCTGCCCTCATGAAGCTTACAATCTAATGTTGGAAATGAACTGGAAATTGATGAAATGACAATACATAATGATAAGACCTCATGTGAGGTTTGATAGATGGAAGGTTCAGGGAAGATGAGGCAGGGGAGGATGGGACTGTGTTTTAGACAGTAGGAATATATTTACACTTAATTTTTAAGCAGATGAGTTTTCAGAAAGACCTTTCCTTAATCCCTTTGGTCACTTTCAAAATGAAAATGTTAGTTCACCCAAAAGGATCTTAGCTACACTGAAAATACAAAATTTTGTGTCTTCAAAATCTGACTAAACTGTTTGATTGTATTTATTTTTTGTGTTCAAAATGGCAAGAGTCCCCTCTTCTCATCCCAGCTGCCATTTCACAAGACTGCAAGCTCCTTTTCCAGGGATGAACTGTCTTGGCCAGGAAAACTTAAGGCTCTTGGTTCTGTTCTCTGAGTGAGTTAGTGTCCTGTCTCTTTTCATGTAACTTGAAAAATGCGTTGAATTTCAGCTGCATAAAGTTATAATTATTGTACATTGTCACTACTTTCATGTTCTATTAAGGCTTGGGGGGAAAAACTAGGTTCCATTAAATATGTTCTAAGGAAAATGCCAGCTTAACATCGGTATGTTTACAGAATATGTAAGTTTTTGGAAATGACTAAAGTGAGTTTTCTGTCTTTTATTTTAGTTACCTTAAAAAAATTTTATTGGGATATATTTTATTTGCAATGTTGTGTTAGTTTCTTCTGTACTCATTTGCTGTACTTTGATTAGATACAGTGAAGGATGATGAATTTATTAAAAAAATTAACTCTAAATATGGGCATAATAACGTGAAAAAAACCATTATGTGGGTCATTAACAAACAACAGCAAATGAAGAGTATCCTTAGGATTTAAAAAGTTGCTGTAACTTGTTGTATAATCTCCCAAACACTTGATTTTATTCCAACCCCCACCCCACCCCCATCCCAGTCATTCTGAAGGTTGTGGTTTAGGAGACTTGAGACTGGAAAGGGAGATTGAGGGGGAAAGAGAACATAAGTTTCTTCAATGAATTATTGTATTACTCTCCAGTTAATTATTTAAATTGCCTAAACCTTGCTCTGATATCTTTTTTCATTTGCAGAAGGATTTTTTTTTTTCCTAGCAACTAATATGTACTTTTCTGGGTCATGATGTTTATGATTAATGCCTGAAAAGTATACATCAAACAGTCGCTATTTACACATCTGGGTAGTGTGAGCAGACACTAAAATGTGCCTTTCCAGTGCTAAATTTCCCCTTTGATTGCATTTATGTAACTCTGGTCATTATTCTTTCCTGCTCAGGCGAGGGGCCATATGTCTTTTCTTGCTCACTCAGCCATCCCAGAGCCTAAAAGAACACTTGGAAATAATAAATTTTCTGTTTAATGGGTGAATAATGAGAGGAATGATTGATTGAAGAAGTCACAGTCAAAAAAAGTGCTCAGAATATATGCAGCTTCTCAATGCTTGTTCATTCATTGTCATGTAGTTGCAGACATTGGTCTTTGGAAATTTTTTTTGCATTTGTAAATTAAAAAAAATTTTATTGGAGTAGAGTTGATTTAAAATGCTATGCTATATTGTAAAAATTTGAAAAATTTAGAAACAATCCTGTGTTAGTTTCTGCTGTACTGCAAAGTGAATCAGCTATACATATACTGATACATATATCTACACTTTTTCAGATTCTCTTCCCATGTAGGTCATGACAGAGTACTGAGAAGAGTTCCCAGTGCTATACAGGAGGTTCTTTTTAGTTACCTATTTTATAAATAATAGTTGTATATGAGACACTGTTGTGTTTTCCTTTTTTGCTCCAGTCTAGTGGCTTATCCACAGACTCTCAAGCTTTTCTATTTTACAAAATTTGCTTTGAATAGGTTATGCTTTTATTTTCAGGGGGATGTTGTTATTAAAGAGTGGAGTAGATTTTCTTTCCTAATTTATCCTATTCTCTATACTTAGGTAACATAAATGTGGCATTGCTTCTTGGCCTTTTGGCTAAGGTCAAGTGTAATATGGGGGCTTCCCAGGTGACAGAGTGGTAAAGAATCTGTCTGCCAATGCTGGAGAAACAAGAAACACAGATTTGATCCCTGGGTCCAGAAGGTCCCCTGGAGTAGGAAATGGCAATCTGCTCCAGTATTCTTGTCTGAAAAGTTCCATGGATAGAGGAGTCTGGTGGGCTACAGTTCATGGGGTCACAAAAAGTCAGACACGACTGAGTGATTGAGCACAAATGTGACATTGTCATTTCTCCAATGAGAGGTGACTTTTGTAGTCCCACCAGTGAATATCAGCTAGACTTAGTGACTCACTTCTAAGGAATGGCAGTGTGGGAGATGAACTGCTTACTTCTGAGAGGCTAGATTATAAAAGGTGAAACAGCTCCCACCTGACTCTCTTCTTCCATTGTTGAGACACTTGTCCTTGGAACCTAGCCACCCTGCTGTGAGAAATCCCAGGCCATAGGAAAGTGTTCTAGTCAACACTCCCAACAAAGGGCTCAGCTCACAGCCAAACATCCACTATCAGACATACGAGTAAAGGTGTCTAGAGAAGATTTTAGCCTCTTGGAGCCTTCCAACCTAGGCTCCAGACATCAAAGGGCAGAGAAAAGCCATCTTGCTCTAGTCTGTTTGCGTTCCATGACCATAGTCAGTTCAGTTCAGTCACTCAGTTGTGCCTGACTCTTTGCAACTCCATGGACTGCAGCACACCAGGCTTTCCTGTCCATCACCAACTCCAAGAACTTGCTCAAACTCATGTCCATTTAGTCAGTGATGATATCCTACCAACTCATCCTCTATTGTCCCCTTCTCCTGCCTTTAATCTTTCCCAGCATCAGGGTTTTTTCCAATGAGTCTTTTTTTTTTGCTACCATATGTGGGCTAATTTTTTATGCAGCCATAGTAACTGGAATAATGATTTAAAACTTTGTTTTTATTTCATTTACTGAAATTATTTATTGAGATATAATTCATATATCATAAAATTAACCATCTTAAAAATGTACATTTCAGTGGTTTTCTTATAGTCTCAGAGTTGTGCAACCATCACTCTTGTCTCAGTTCAGTTCAGTCACTCAGTGATGTCCTACTCTGCAACCCCATGGACTGCAGCACACCAGAATTCCCTGTTCATCACCAACTATTGGAGCGTGATCAAACTCATGTCCATCAAGTCGGTGAGGCCATCCAACCATCTCATTCACTGTCATCCCTTTCTGTTCCTGCCTTCAACCTTTCTCAGTATCAGGGTCTTTTTCAGTGAGTCAGCTCATGTCATCAGGTGGCCAAAGTATTGGACCTTCAGCTTCAACATCAGTTCTTAAAATGAGTATTCTGGACTGATTTCCTTTAGGATTGACTGGTTTGATCTCCTTGCAGTCCAAGGGACTCTCAAGAGTTTTCTCCAACACCACAGTTCAAAAGCATCAATTCTTTGGTGCTCAGCTTTCTTTATGTTCCAACTCTCACATCCATACATAACTACTGGAAAAACCTTAGCTTTAACTAGACGGACCTTTGTTGGCAAACTAATGTCTCTGCTTTTTAATATGCTGTCTAGGTTTGTGATAACTTTCTTCCAAGGAACAAGTGTCTTTTAATTTCATGGCTGCAGTCACCATCTGCAGTGATTTTGGAGCCCAAGAAAATAAAGTCTGTCACTGTTTGCATTGTTTCCCCATCCATTTGCCATGAAGTCATGGGACTGGATGCCTTGATCTTTGTTTTTTGAATGTTGAGTTTTAAGCCAACATTTTCACTCTCTTCTTTCACATTCATCAAGAGGTTCTTTAGTTCTTCGCTTTCTGCCATAAGGGTAGTGTCATCTGCATATCTGAAGTTATTGATATTTCTCCCTGCAATCTTGATTCCAGCTTGTGCTTCATCCATCCTGGCATTTCGCATGATGTACTCTGCATAGATGTTAAATAAGCAAGGTGACAACATACAGCCTTGATGTACTCCTTTCCCAATTTGGAACCAGTCCATTGTTCCATTTCTGGTTTTAACTCTTGCTTCTTGACCTGCATACAGATTTCTCAGGAGGCAGGTCAGGTGGTCTGGTATTCCCATCTCTTTAAGAATTTTCCACAGTTTGTTGTGATCCACATAGTCAAAGGCTTTAGTATAGTCAATGAAGCAGATGTTTTCCTGGAACTCTCTTGCTTTTTCTATGATCCAGTAGATGCTGGCAATTAGATCTCTGGTTCCTCTGTCTTTTTAAAATCCAGCTTGAACATATGGTAGTTCTTAGTTCAGGTACTGTTGAAGCCTAGCTTGGAGAATTTTGAGCATTACTTTGCTAGTGTGTGAGGTGAGTGTGACATGAAACTATTGTCTAGTTCCAGAACACTTTCATCACCCTGGAAAGAAACCTCATACCCATTAACAGTCTTTCCCTTTCTCCATAGAGTGTGCAGTCATTAATCTACTTTCTGTCTTTATGTACTGACTTATTCTGAACATTTCATATAAATAGAATCATACAGTATGTGAACTTTTGTGTCTGGTTTATCTCACTAAGCATGTTTCAAAGTTCATCCATGTCATAGCATGTATCACTATTTCATTCCTTTGGATAAAATTCTGATGTATGAATATACCATGTTTTGTTTGTTTATTTATCAGTTGATTGACATTTGGGTTATTCTCACTTTTTGACTATTGGGAATAATGCTGCTATAAATATTCATGTGAAAGAAGTTGTTGTGAGAAAGTATGTTTTCAGTTCTCTTGGGAATATAGTAGGAATGGTAACTCTATGTTTAAAAGTTGGGAGGATGTCAAATGTTTTTCCAAATGGGCTGTACTAACTTACATTCTCACCAGCAATGTATGAAATTCTCCACATCTTCAATTCTTGATATTCCCTATTATTATTATTATTATTCTCATCCAAGTGGCTATTAAATGGTGTTTCATTGTAGTTTTGATTTGCATTTCTTGGTGTTGGAGAAGACTCTTGAGAATCCCTTGGACTGCAAGGAGATCCAACCAGTCCATTCTGAAGGAGATCAGCCCTGGGATTTCTTTGGAAGGAGTGATGCTGAAGCTGAAACTCCAGTACTTTGGCCACCTCATGTGAAGAGTTGACTCATTGGAAAAGACTTTGATGCTGGGAGGGATTGGGGGCAGGAGGAGAAGGGGACGACAGAGGATGAGATGGCTGGGTGGCATCACGGACTCGATGGATGTGAGTCTTGAGTGAACTCTGGGAGTTGGTGATGGACAGGGAGGCCTGGCGTGCTGCGATTCATGGGGTCGCAAAGAGTCGGACACAACTGAGCGACTGAACTGAACTGAACTGAATCACTTAATGATTAAAGAAAAGATTCATTATATTTTCATGTGCTTACTAGATATTTTTATGTCTTCTTTAGAGAAATAGCTATTTAAATCTTTCCATCGCTTTTAAATTGGGTTGTCTTTTTATTTTGAGTTGTATGTGTATTTACATATTCTGAGTATTAAACCTTTGTTCAGATTTGCAGTAATTTCTCCCTTTCTTTCACTTTCTTGATAGTCTCCTTGGATACAAAGCAGTTTTAAATTTTTGTAAAGTCTTATGTATCTATTTTTCCTTTGTGCCACAGGTGTCATATCTGAGATATCATTGCCTAACTCAATATCATAAAACATTTTTGCTATGCTTTCTTCTAAAAGTTTTATCTTTCACATTTAAGTCTTTGATTCATTTTGAGTTAATTTTTATATATAGTGTGAGATGGAAGTATCTTTTCTTTTTTTTTGTTTTGCATATGGTTATCTACTGTCTCATCACTTCATGGCAAATAGATGGGGAAACAATGGGAACAGTGACAGATGTTTTTTTCTTGGGCTCAAAAATCACTGCAGATAGTGACTGCAACCATGAAATTAAAAGATGCTTGCTCCTTGGTAGGAAAGATTTGACCAACTTAGATACATATTCAAAAGCAGATACATTACTTTGCCAACAAAGTCCATCTAGTCAAAGCTAAGGTTTTTCCAGTAATCATGTATGGATGTGAAAGTTGGACTATAAAGAAAGCTGAGCACCAAAGAACTGATGCTTTTGAACTGTAGTGTTGGAGAAGACTCTTGAGAGTCCTTTGGACTACAAGGAGATCCACCTAGTCCATCCTAAAGGAGATCAGTCCTGAATATTCATTGGAAGGACTGATGCTGAAGCTGAAATTCCAATACTTTTACCACCTGATATGAAGAAGTGACTCATTTGAAAAGATCCTGATGCTAGGAAAGATTGAAGGCGGGAAGAGAAGTGGACGACAGACGATGAGATGGTTGGATGGCATCACCGACTCAATGGACATGAATTTGAGTAAACTCTGGGAGTTAGTGATGGACAGGGAGGCCTAGCATTCTGCCCTCCATGGGGTTGCAAAGAGTAGGACACGACTGAGCAACTGAACTGAATTGAGCAACTGAGCACACACATGTTTGAATTACAGTTTACAGGAAAATGGTCAGTTATATATATATATATATACACACACACATACACACATTATATACATATATATGAATTCTTTTTCAGATTCTTTTAAATTATATATTATTGCAATATATTTGGAGAAGGAAATGGCAACCCACTCCAGTGTTCTTGCCTGAAGAGTCCCATGGATGGAGGAGCCTGGTGGGCTGCTGTCTATGGGGTCGCACAGAGTCAGACACGATTGAAGCGATTTAGCTGCAAACAATATATTGAACACAATAATGTTTGTATATTGATTATAATCTGCAAACTCAGTGAATCTGTTTTATTAACACTAACATTTGTGTGTGTATTCCTTAGGATTTATTGCATACAAGAGGATGTCATCTGTAAATAGAGATACTTTCACATCTTTCATTCCAATTTATGTCTTCATTTTCTTGCCTAATTGCACCAGCTAGAACCTCTAGCACTATGTTGAACAGAATGGTAAAAATCCATCTTATTCTTGTTCTTAGGGTGGGGTGATTTCAATTTTTTATTGTATACAAGGATGATTTGTTGGATTGTGTCACTGACTCAGTGGACATGAGTTTGAGTAGGGTGTGGGAGTTGGTGATGCACAGGGGAGCCTGGTATGCTGCAGTCTATGGCGTCACAAAGAGTCGGACATGACTGAGCAACTGCACTCAACTGGACAATGTTAGGTATAGGTTTTTCATCAATGGCCTTCATCAGGTTGAAGAACTTCCTTTGTATACCTAGTTTATTGAGTGCTTATATCATATTACACTTTGTATCATATTCTATCAAGCATGTGGGATTTTGTCTAATGTTTTCTATGTTTATTGAGATGATTTTTTTCTTTTATTATATTGATATGGTATATTACAGTGATTGATTTTTGTATGTTGAATCAATCTTGTATTTCTGGGATTAATACTACTGGGTCAAGTTCTATAATGTTTTTTATAGGCTGCTGGGTTTGGCTTCCTAGCATTTTATAGAGGAGTTTTGTATGTGCCATGATTCTATAGCTCTCCTTCCTTATGATGTTTTTGTGTGGATTTCGTTTTGGGGTGATACTGGCAGCACAGTATGAGGTGGGAACTGTTCCCTCCTATTTTTAGAGAAGTTTGAGAACACTTGGAAAAAGCGTTGAATCTAGGTGCTTCAAAGGATTGCTACAGAAAACAAAACCCAAATGACATATAAACTAATACATACATGTATTAGTTTCCTGTGGCCGCTGAAACAAATTACTGCAAACTGGGTGGCTTAAAAGGACAAAAAATTATTCTCTTACCCTTCTGGAGATGGGAAGTCTTAAATCAAGCTGCAAACAGGACTGCATTCTCTCTGGAGGGCTCTAGGGGAGAATCCACTCATTGCCTGCTGTAGCTTCTGATGCCTGCTGGCATTCCTTGATTTTTAGTTGCCTTACTCTAATCTTTGTCTCTGTGGCCACATTGCCTCTCCTTTTTGTATCAAATTTCCCCCTACTTTTCTCTCATAAGGACATTTATCACTGGATTTAGCAACCATCTGGATTTTACAGGATAATGTCGTTTTTCAGTCCCTAAGTCATGTCTGACTTTTTGTGACCCCATGGACTGTAGCCCATTGGGCTCCTCTATCCATGGGATTTCCCAGGCAACAAAACTAGAGTGGGTTGCCATTTCCTTCTCCAGGGGATCTTCCTGACCCAGGGATCAAACTCACATCTCCTGCTTTGGCAGACAGATTCTTTACTACTGAGCCACCTGGGAAGCCTCTTACAGGATGATATCATCATCTAAAGATCCTTAATTTAATTATATCTGCAAAGACTTTTTCCTCATAATATTCACAAGTTCCAGGAAATAGGACATGGACATATTTGAAGGGCCACCTTTCAACCCACTATGATATGTAACAGTACTTTATGAACTGTAAGATCATATAAAAATAAATATGATATTGTTATAGTGCATTTTGTTACAAATATGAAAGTATTAAACATTACAAATATAAAAGTGCAGATGAGTGGGTTTTCTGTTAAAGGAAGGTTTCAAAATAATTAGTACAAATAGCACTCTAAATGTTTCTAAAATTATTTTGTTTTTCTCTTTTCTACATTCACTTCCTCATAAAATAGTTGGGAATTCTATCCAATGTTTTACTCATTTTCATCTTAATCAAAAAAATTTTTAGTATTAAAATTTTAAAAATTCAATATAAATGTAATTTAGCTATAAAAAGCCAAGCATTACAGAAATATATGCAGTAAAAACCAAAAGTACAGCCTTGGACAAGCATGTATGTTACTTTCTCCACCCTCTTGCCTATGATGGCAGATTCTCAAACTCAACCTGCTTCTGGAGGAAGCCAGTTTGGCAAATATTCTTCCAGAAATTTCTGACTTTGATGTCTATCTCTCTCATTCATTTGAAGAATTACATAATGTTCCAAAGCATGGACAAACTCATGTTTAAACATTTTATTATGATGAATATTTACATTATATTCAGTTTAATAAAACTGATTGTATTTAGTGTATATTTGGCCAGTGTTTATTTTTTCTTTCTATGATTGGCCTGTTTGTATATTGATAGTTTGTCTAGTGTTATACTGGGTTGATATTCTTTTTTCTTATTGAAATTTAAGGATTCTTTGAATTAGGGATATCAACTCTTGCTAGAGAAATGTAGACTGTTTAAATTCTAATTTTGTCACATTTCTGCATGCTGCCTATCAAATTTGAAAATAAATGTATATGAAAGTAAAAATTTATTAGTGCTTTAAAGGCAATATAATCATTACATCTTTAACTGCACTCCACTATATGTATATTAATACATACTTTATTGTTGTGATAGATGAAATATTTGAATAGAAGGGTCAAGTACATATTTAAAAATATCTGGGTACCTTGATAATTTACATCATCCACAATTAATATTAAGAGGGTAGTGTGATGAAGTAATTAATATCACAGTCTTCAGTAGCAAATGAACTTGAGTGTTCTTAGCTGTGTTATTATATTTTTCTAAAATTTTTATTTTTTTGCCTATAAATTTGGGTGTAGTTATCAACTTCAAGAGATGGTTGTAAAGATTATATAAGACAAACCATAAGCAGAATTGTGTACAGTGTATAACATACAATTCATATAGTAAATAGTAGGTACTGTAATATTCTTATTGGTAAGATTAAATCAGCATAAGTGGCTACAATTTTCAGTTTCCGAATAACACAGTTCACCAATACTAAGTTCTGTCTCCATTTCCTTCATTTAATCTCAGAAAAGAAGATCGATGCATCTAGGACTTAAATCTTTCAGTTTAGATCAGCTCATAAGTGACAGTTGCTTAGTCATTTCTGACTCTTTGCCACTCCATGGACTGTGTAGTCCATGAATTCTCCAGGCCAGAATACTGGAGTGGGTAGCCTTTCCCTTCTCCAGGGGATCTCCCCAACCCAGCGATTGAACCTGCATTGCAGGCAGATTCTTTACCAGCTGAGCTACCAGGGAAGCCCATTTAATCTCTCATAATAACTGTCAAATACAATTTGAGTACTCATGACTGTGGCATACTCAAAATGTATTTGCACCTCAGATGATGTGCCTGAAGAAATACTCCTGTTACTAAGTTGATAACGAATTTTGTCCTCATTTCTGCCTTGGTGGTTAGACTACAGTTGTGATCCAGTAACCAGCTGTCTAGGAAACAGTCTTTTAGATGCTGCCATAGAGAGTCTAGAAGATTTCAATTCAGTAGACTGGAAGAAGGACTTGGGACTCTGTACTTTTAATAAGCTCTCTAGCTGATTCTGATGGTCAGTCACTTTTGGAAATCATGGTAGTAAAGCAGTCTTCTCCCCCAGTTTGTATTTTCTCTTTTCTGTAGCAGTACTGATTTTTAAGCTTTATAAGGATTAACTGGAGGTAATCCCAGGAAACAAAAAATACTGCAATGGGAAGCAAAGGACAACCAAGAGAGCCAAGAGACCATTTGTTCTTATCTATCTTTTTTCTCTCTTCTCATTAGAATTTCATCTGCTAACAAATTGTGTCCATTAAGTCCTTGCTGCTACTGCTGCTGCTAAGTCACTTCAGTCGTGTCCGACTCTGTGCGACCCCATAGACGGCAGCCCACCAGGCTCCCCCGTCCCTGGGATTCTTCAGGCAAGAACACTGGAGTGGGTTGCCATTTCCTTCTCCAATGCATGAAAGTGAGAAATGAAAGTGAAGTCACTCAGTCATGCCTGACTCTTAGCGACCCCATGGACTGGAGCCTACCAGGCTCCTCCGTCCATGGGATTTTCCAGGCCTTACCTGACTGTTAAAGACATAATACCTTTCCCCCTCTCTTTGGTGGTAGCATGTGTGAAGAGTAGGAAAGGGAGAAGAGCTTCAAGTTTGATAAGAAAACATGAGACCACCTAGTTTAACCATACGTGCAGCCTGTGATCCAATTTCAGGAAGATGAAACACAAACATTGAAAGTAGGTAACTAAAATCCGTCTCATGCACCCATGCATGTGTGCAGAGGAAATAGAGCTCCTACTCAGATTAGTCCCATTTTACTACCCCTTGAATCTTATGTGTTTTTAAGGCTGATTTGTTCTAGTGCTGCTGCCGGAAACTCAGCCTTCAGAAGTACTATGGGAACCACAGCTGTGACCACTATGGGTCAAAAATTCTGACAGGAGAATGACACTGGAAATTGTGATCAATTAATCAGATCAAGCATATGAAATGATGTAGAGCTGCCTCTATCTCAGGCACTGATGTAAAGACTTTACATGGATTGACTCACTTAATCCTCAAAACAACCCTCTAAAAAAGACTAATTAGGTATCATTTAAAAATTTGTGAACGCTGCTGGACCTATAGGGAAATGAACACATGAAAAGAGTACAGAAGGAAGGTGAAGTGTCTCAATCATGTCCCACTCTTTGCGACCCCATGGACTGCAGTCTACCAGGATCCTCTGTCCATGGGATTTTCCAGGCAAGAATACTGGAGTGGGTTGCCATTTCCTTCTCCAGGAGATCTTTCTGATCCAGGGATTGAACCTGGGTCTCCCACATTGTAGGCAGATGCTTTACCGTCTGAGCCACCAGGGAAGTCAAAGAGTACAGAAGTCCATGTAGATCCAAGTCTTCAGAGTTAAATGGGGCAGACATTTTACTTATCCTAAGAGCCAAAGAAATACAAGATCTATTCAAGGAGGTGATAAACTTCCTAATGAGACCTACAGCAGCAGAATTAACATGGCACCAATGAAGCCAGGAGGCGTGAAATATCTGTTACAGACTGTCCCTAGGGCTTGAAAGTGAAAGTATTATTTGCTCAGTCATGTCCGACTCTTTGCGAATCCATGGACTATAGCTTGCCCGGCTCCTCTGTCCATAGAATTCTCCAGGCAAGAATACTGGAATGGGTTGCCATTTCCTACTCCAGAGGATATTCCTGATCCAGGATCTTTGATCTTCCTGATCAAAGGATCAGGAAGATAAAGGATCTTTGATCCAAGATTCTTGATCTTCCTGATTAAGTATCGATCTTCCTGATCGAACCTTGTTTCAAAGAGATCAGTAATTGTGCTGGCCTAAATCTCTGGTTACAGTTTTGTGTGTTTTCTTTTGGCTGATGGGGCAACAACCCTACCCTCCACAAATACATCTTCAGTTGCTTGGGAATGACATAATACTTGTCTTATTGAATGAATATCTTTCAATTCTAACAAATTTAAAAGTAAATTTAGAAATATTTAATGGAATTAAACCTATAATATTAATATGTTTGTATTAAGAAGCCTGTTCATATTTGCAGAGGTTTAAGATAATTTGGGCTTTGAAGTAGTAGATCAGCCTTAGAATTCTCATTTAAAATTTTTGTTTCAGTGCACCAGCCCCAAGCATCCAGTATCATGCATCGAACCTGGACTGGTGATTCGTTTCATATATGATATTATACATGTTTCAATGCCATTACCCAGAGGGATGGTACGGGGAGGGAGGAAGGAGGGGGGTTCAGGATGGGGAACACGTGTATACCTGTGGCGGATTCATGTTGATGTATGGCAAAACCAATACAATATTGTAAAGTAATTAACCTCCAATTAAAATAAATTTATATTAAAAATTTTTGTTAAGTGTAGAAACAGTATTAAAATATTTTAAAAACTCATGTATATAATGTATCATATTTTACTAATTTTTCATTAGCTTGATAAAAACTACCTAAGTATCTGAGAAGATTCATTAGTCAGGCAAATTAAGCACTTAAAAAAGAAACAGAGTCCATTTAATTTATAGATGCAGATTTGAAGATTATTTTTATTTGAGACTAAATATTGTTTAAAATCCCTCATAATTGTTAAGATGTGCTAAATTAGACATATGATGTCTTGTAAGCTATACTTTAAGCTTAAAATAGACATGTATTCATAACTTTAAGCAGTAGCATTCAACATCAAAGTAAACCTCTGAATAAATTTTCTGTCATAACAGTTACATTCTTGGGCATCAGAAAACTTGCATTTAACAAAAATAAGAAAGACGTAAAACTCTGATGAAAGGTTAAAACTTCTATCCTCTTTCCCTTGAGCAAATGTTGTAGGAAGAATATATTTTATGTCATCAGTGGAGAACGGCAAGTAACTGTCACTGATTCACATTCCAGGCCACAATGGCCATCCCACCTCCTACCTGACTCCTCCCAGATCCTGCTTCAAATGGCAGGGCCTCTAATATGGTTTCCCCATCTAGGAATCTTATGTGGCCTGATCTGCTTGCACTCCAGTACTCTTGCCTGGAAAATCCCATGGATGGAGGAGCCTGGTGGGCCGCAGTCCATGGGGTCGCGAAGAATTTGGACATGACTCAGCGACTTCACTTTCACTTTTCACTTTCATGCGTTGGAGAAGGAAATGGTAACCCACTCCAGTGTTCTTGCCTGGAGAATCCTGGGGACGGGGGAACCTGGTGGGCTGCCGTCTATGGGGTCGCACAGAGTCGTTCACTACTGAAGTGACTTAGCGGCAGCAGCTTGTGCTCCACAACTCTGGTTATGCAGGCAGCAGAAAGGAAGGAGGCAAGAAGGCCACGCCCACTTACCTTACTGAAGATGCCCACCAGACTTTGCTTGCATTCCATTGGCCAGTATGAAATCATATAGCTACACCTTGTACAAGAGGAAGCTGCAAAATGTAGTGTTTATTCTGGGCAGCCATGTGCCCAGGTAAAAATGAGAAGTTCTGCTGTTAAGGAAGAAGGAACCAGATTTCGGGCATAAGGGGATTTTAGATTTGATTTCACAGATGCTCTTGATGGGGAATGTCAGTCTCCTACAGTTCAGATCTGCTTCTGTAGAAAAAAAAGATGTACAGCTTTTATCAGATTCCCAAATTCTTTCGCAAACATGTTTAACAACCAATGTCTTGTATGTAATTTAAAAACTGAATTCAGTTTTCAATAAATGTTATACAAAGGTTCATTTTTCATGATACCTATTTATTTTATAACTGTCAGTGGTAATATATCTAAGTTCATATTATGTATGCAAGTACTCTATGAACGTAATAAAATAGAGTTTCAAAAAACTGAAGGCTGACTATGGAGAACAGTGTGGAGATTCCTTAAAAAATTGCAAATAGAAATGCCTTATGACCCAGCAATCCCACTGTTGGGCATACACACAGAGGAAACCAGAATTGAAAGAAACACATGTACCCCAATGTTCATTGCAGCACTGTTTATAATAGCTAGGACATGGAAACAACCTAGATGTCCATCAGTAGATGAATGGATAAGAAAGCTGTGGTACATATACACAATGGAGTATTACTCAGCCATTAAAAAGAATACATTTGAATCAGTTCTGATGAGATGGATGAAACTGGAGCCGATTACACAGAGTGAAGTGAGCCAGAAAGAAAAACACCAATACAGTATACTAACACATATATATGGAATTTAGGAAGATGGCAATGATGACCCTGTATGCAGGACAGCAAAAGAGACACAGATGTGTATAGCGGACTTTTGGACTCAGAGGGAGAGGGAGAGGGTGTGATGATTTGGGAGAATGGCATTGAAACATGTATAATAACATGTAAGAATCGAAATACCAGTCTATGTCTGATGCAGGATATGACACGCTTGGGGCTGACGCGCGGGGATGACCCAGAGAGATGTTGTGG
>NW_024070213.1:28961023-29089428 GCF_014754425.2 Oryx dammah
AATACAGAATTGTAAAGTAAAAATTAAAAAAAAAAAAAATAAATAAAAAATTTAAAAAAAAAAAGAAAAAAAAAGAAGCTTGGGTGGCTTAAGGAGCCAAATCTGCCTCCCATTTGGGATGTCAATAATAATACTGATAGAGGATCAATAATAAATCTAACATTCTATTACAAAAAAAAAAAAAAAACTGAAGGCTGGGAGGTAAACAAAGATCTTTAAGCTGGGGAAGAATATGTGGAGATGATTCACACACTTCCTATCAACTGCTATGACAGTCTGTGTGCTTTTTTGTCTCTTACAATTTATAACCTAGCATGGTCTTTAGCTCAATATTTTTAGTAATCAAGTAAAAGCAAATTAAAAGAGTACAGTATTATTTATTCGCCCTTAAAGTCAACAAGATAATGAAAACAGCAACTCTGATATTTTGTGGCAGAATATAACTGGTATGATCATTTTGGAAGATAATTTGGCAATATATAAAATATAGACACATACTTTGATTAATAAGATTTGTCCTATGGAAATGATACAAAGGATTTAAAAATATAAAAAAACATATTTATTATTGCATTTAAAAATAGCAACCCCAAATTGGAAACCTCTCAAATATCCAACTGTAAGAAAATAGTTTTGCAAAGTCAACAAGTAAAACTTATGTTAACTATTCAGAGTGATAATTTTGAAGCTTTTGTAAAAATATAGCATCAAAATGATAATGGTATATTAAATTAAAAAGACATAGAATTTATGTAAACCACAGCTCTATGGTAATATACAAAAGAAAAAATTGCACTAAATATGTTTTTCTACATTTTAACTTATTATTGGTGTAAATTACCTTTATAATTGGGTTGGATGCTTATGTACTTTAAAAATCATTGATAGAAGGTCACTGAAGTACCAGATATGCATCAGGGACTGTTACACAATTTTATGTAATATCTGTTGTTATTCAGTCACCAAACTGTGTCTGGCTCTTCTGTGACTCCATGGACAGTAGTCTGCCAGGCTCTTCTGTCCATGGGATATCCCAGGCAAGAGTACTGGACTGGGTAATTATCTGTACAACTAATGAAAATAAAAAGGGAGCATTTGAGCATTCAAAAAACTAGTTGAGCCAGCTTGGCATAATGCCATTAGGTAAATTCACTTCATTGGTTTGCTCTGTTGTAAAAGTTTTAATCCTGTGATATTCTAGGCAGGTGTTCTAGAATTCACCTGTGTATAGAATTATCAGTTTGTACTCTGACCCTCTCCAAGCTTCCCATGTGATACTGCACAAATCAAAAAGTTCATAATAAGTACTCTTAGTCTTATGCTTTTTAAGGCTTTAAATTTAAATTTATGAAACCAGAGAAAACAAGAAAAACAAAAGTACAACAGGAAAAAACCTTTTGTCTTAGGTGTATAATAAGTTATCCCTTCCATATTCCACATTTCACCTTCCTATACACACTTTCACCCCCATGTTTCTACTGTAGTAAAATACATAACATGAAACTGACCAATTTTCAAGGCACTATGGTGATTGATATGGGAAGGAAAGAGGGAACATATGTATACACATGGCTGATTCATTTTTCTATACAGCAGAAGCTAGCACAGCATTGTAAAGCAACTACACTCCAATAAAAATTAATTAAAAAAGAAAAGAAATGGACAATTATAACCATTTTAGGTATACATGCCAGCGATATTAAATACATTCATTCCTACATGCACTTTTAAAGATTTTCTACACCCTCAGTATGTACTTTGTTAATTCACTGGGCAGTTGGTAAGAGGTAAGTGTCACAAGGTTTGAATCTGTAAGTTCCCAAATGTTGAAATGGCATTTATGTCTTTTAATGTTGAAGACTTGCCAACTGTTCAGAAAGATTTCTCTGATTCCTTATCAAAACTACTAGGCACTTCCTCCAAGAGCATCTCATTCTGATTCTACTCTTTCTAGAAGAGCAATTTTCAATCAAGTTATTAAGTGCCTTCTCTGTGCCAAACATTGTATAGAAGTGTTTGCACACAAAACCCTTCTGATAGCAACAATCCTCTGATGTAGGCGGTATCATTCACATGGTACAGATGAGGAAACTGAAGCTCTGCAATTTTAAGAGGCTTGGCCAGGATGTGGAGAACTAGGATTCCAATCTACACCCTTGGTCGTCATGCCCAGTGCAGCTTCTACCCAGCACAGCTGCCCTCTCAAATGCTTGCCATGTCTCCCAAACAAATCCACATGCAGAGACCACATAGGCTAACTCCCAAAATGCCGGACAGAGGAGCCCATTCCAACTTTTTAATTTTTTCACCACTTTTAACACTTTAATTAGTCACTTAAAAATGACAGTTCCTGAAGGTGGAGGTGGGTTGCATTGTAATTATTATATTCTAGAAATAATTCCTTTCTGGGTCACTCTCTGGGCTCTACTAGATTTCCCCTTGATTGATTGTATCTGCTAAATGAGTACATGAGGAGCAAATCTGCAGGAAATAGGCGAGAGGTGTAGTATATAGATCGTGGATGTTTATACCTGTTTATATCAGTACAGATATAGAGAGGGAGATTGTAAAGAGTATACAGAGGTCTATTACTGACATGAGGGCTGAGGTGCCCATACTCTAGATTATGTGAAGGTCGCTCAGTTGCGTCCGACTCTCTGCAACCCCATGATAGGGACTGAATTCTCCAGGTCAGAAAATTGGGGTGGATAGCCTTTCCCTTCTCTGGGGGATCTTCTCAACCCAGGGATCAAACCAAGGTCTCTCACTTTGCAGGTGGATTCTTTACCAGTTGAGCCATAAGGGAAGCCCAAGAATACAGGAGTGGGTAGCCTATGCCTTTTCCAGGAGATCTTCCCCACCCAGGAGCTGAACTGGGGTCTCCTGCATTGCAGGCAGATTCTGTACCAACTGAGCTATGAGGGAAGTCTTTTTAGACTATAGTTCCTCAAATTCTAAAAAGACCAGAGTCTTGGGACTATAATGGCTTATGTAAATTAAAGAAAGTTTAGACTTTGAAACTGCTTTGTGTATGTATGTGTACAAATATATACATATACAATTGACCCTTGAGCAACAGGAGTTTAAACTGTGCAGGCCCACTTATATGCAGAAACTTTTCAATAGTAATACTACAGTATTACAGCAATATGAGTTTTGAATGTAGATGCAGAGATGTAGAGCCTGAAATACAGAGAAACTGTGTATACAGAGGGTTGACTACAAGCTATAAGTGGATTTTCAACTTGGCAACGGGTGGGGGCCCCAGTGTCAGCATTATTCAAGGGTCAACTGTATACAGCTATGCTGTTGGGAACAGCAGTATATGAATTATTTCGAATAACTGACTTCCTATTAGCTAAAGGTTGCATTTCTTGCCTGGAGAATCCCAGGGACGGGGGAGCCTGGTGGGCTGCCGTCTATGGGGTCACACATAGTCGGACATGACTGAAGCGACTTAGCAGCAGCATTCCGTTTTAAAGACAACTTGTCCTTTTTTATAAAATAACGGTTTTGGAGAAAAATCTAAAACATACCACATATTTCCTGGTGTTACTTTAACATTTTTCAGTGATGGTGATTTGTCTGTCACTGAGTTAATGATCACACCACCTGTACTGTCATTTAATCCCCACTCCCAACATATGTGGTAGGTACTATCACCACTATTTTATCATAGAGTCTGAGGTTTGAAGAAGTTGAGAACTTGGTCAAGTTCTCCTAACTAGTAGGAAGGAGAGAATCAAGAATTGAAACCAGTCCTCTGACTACACTTCCCCCAAACTTGTTTAATAACCTCCCTATATTGTCTTTATGAATGATTTAAGACTGGGGTGAGTCTACCTTTTATAATTAAATATCAGGCTGACCTGCATCCTAATAGAGTGGGAACAACTGGGCTCAAGAGTATGATGATGTCTCTCACACACACACACACACACGCATATATATACGAATATATGTATAAATAAATATGTGTTGTGTTAGTCACCCAATCATGTTCGACTGTTTGCAACCCCATGAACTGTTGCCCGTCAGGTTCCTCTGTCCATGGAATTCCCCAGACAAGAATACTTGAGTGGGTTGCCATTTCCTTCTCCAGAGGATCTTCCTAACCCAGGAATTAAACCTGGTCCCTTGCATTGTAGACAGATTCCTTACCATTTGAGCTGCCAGGGAAGTCCTGTAAATAAATATATGTATATGCATATATATGTAATATATACATTGTAACACTGTACAGTTTTCCTTTTTTTTGTTGAAGTATAGTTTATTTACAGTATCATATGATTTTCTGGTATCCAGCAAAGTGATTCAGTTATACATACATATATACATCTTTTTCATATTCTTTTCCATCATGATTTATTACAGGCTATTGAATATACTTCTATGTGCTATACAGTAGGACTTTGTTATTTATCTGTTTTATGTATAATAGTTTGTATCTGCCAATCCCAAGGTAACATTGTACTCTTGAGACAGTGAATATAGGTAAAAATAGTCACTGTTAGTATCAGATTCATTGGCTGAAGACTACAGTGCTTTTGGGGTTCATGCCACTAAGGCTTTGCTTTTCTATGCCCTCTTTTGTTGAGTATATAGCCTTTTGTGGTCAAAAGCATGTGGTGTGCAGAGTTAGAAAGATGTATTCAGTTCTAGCTCTGATACACAGTAGCAATGTAGTTTCACTTTCTTCATCTGTAGAATGGGTCTAGTATCGCCTACTCTCAAGAGGATAAAAAGAGACAATGTAGCTAAGTGTGTGACATACATAAGTTCTCCACCAATGGCACACTATTATTGTAGCCTATCACTGCTGTCAGGTGGCTAACCATAATTTCTCACCGCTATCAGTGTTCCTGTTATATCTGGCTCTTTCACTAATTTGTAGAGTCTAATCTGTTGGGGCTTAGAAAACAGTTCTTGTATTGGTAACAGCAGAATAGACTTGTGCAAGATATTGGCACTGAGCTGAGGGTGCAAAGTCAAGCCAGGAACAAAACAAGGGTGGAAAGGCTGAGAAAACATGAACAGCATTCCAAAGCACAGTCCATGCAGTTGAAACAGAATCAGGGACGTGACTGGGGCCAGAGACTGGGGTAGCACAGATACCAATGGGAGAGCCAAAGTCCATGGCTCAGCCTGGGGTCACAGGCTGACAGGAGCCAAGCAGAAGATAAAGCACAGAGGCGTGGGGCAGGCAGGCCTGACTCGGAGGACTTCTTGTAGCCAGCAGCTTGTGCTACAGCTCCTTTTGAAGGCTTGGAGCTTCTCCACTAGTAAACTTTGATCCTTTTTATAGGTGAAACTCTCCAAGACAAGCATCTCTTAATCATAATATGAACTTTTAAAATCTGAAGTTAAGATACATAGACACTGACTCAAAATTGAGGGACTATTTCTTTGCATAAAATAAATAAAAAGAAATTTTAATGTGCCTATTTTGTTTGATTGATTTTAATCTCTTTTATTGATCAGTAGGTTTTTTAAAATTGAAATATAGTTGATTAACAATGTTGTGTTAGTTTCAGGTGTACAGCAAAGTGATTCAGTTATATACGTGTGTGTATATATTCTTTTTCAGATTATTTTCCCTTATATATTATTAAAAAATATTGAGTATAATTCCCTGTGCTATATAATAGGTCCGTGTTGGTTATCTATGTTATATATACTACTGTGTCTATGTTAATCCCAAATTTATAATTTATCCCTTCCCCCAGCTTTCCCCTTTGGTAACTGTAAGTTTGCCTTCCACATCTGTGGGTTTATTTCTGTCTTGTATAGACATTCATTTGTATCATTTTTTAGATTCCACATATAAATGATATCATGTGATATTTGTCTTTCTCTGGCTTACTTCATTTAGTATGATCATCTCTAGGTCCATCTATGTTGCTGCAAATGGCATTATATTATTCTTTTGTATGACTGAGTAATATTTCTGTGTGTGTGTGTGTGTGTGTGTGTGTGTGTACACGCCATATCTTCTGTATCCATTCATCCACTGATAGACATTTAGGTTGCTTCCATGTCTTGGCTATTGTAAGTATTGCTGCAATGAAGGTACATGTGTCTTTTCGAATTATGGTTCTTTCTGGATATATGCCTAGGATTTTAACTAAGTCACAGATAAATAAACTTTCTTGCTCACATGATGTATAAACAGGGCTGTCAGTAAAATAAGGATGCCCAGATAAATTTTAATTTCAGAAAAATAATAGATAACTTTTTAAGAATAAGTTTGTTCCAAATATTGCATGGAACATATTTCTGGTAAGAAATTATCCATTATGTAAAATTCAAACAAATTAAAATTTAACTGGGTATTTTGGTTCTTTGGCTTTTACTCTCTCTGGAAACCATATATATGACTGACTACAATAACATGAATATTATTAAGTTAAATATTATTAAGCACTTCTAGTAGCAGTGATATATTTTAATGGGCATTATTTTACTTCTTATAGCTGACAAACTAGGTACAATTATTATTCTTATTTTATCAGTCATGAAACTAGGACTTGAAAGATTTTTTTCTAATAGTTTGCAAATGGCAGGACTAGAATTTGAACTCAGATCTGTCTGATCCCAGAGCTTTAAGTAACACACACATGCATATGCACACACACACACACATACACACAATCATCCATTTAATTCCACACACATTATGTAAATCTGTGACAGAGAAGGTAAATACACATATGTTGGCTTTCTGTGATATTTGTATTGTGGTTAAAATCATCATTCATTATACCTGATGCCACACTCACAAAATGCCATCATTTTATTTCTCAGTATGTTTTATTTGACCAAAAAGATAACACCCATTTCTCATTGCTCAAATTCAAACAGGAGTGTTACTAGGTTTTCTTAGCAGGTGCTCATTTTCCTGTGTAGTTTGAGGCTGTGTCCAGGTAACTCAAAGAAAGCTCTGCATTGATGGGTCCCTACAATACTTCATAGCGACGATCTTACTTTCTTACTCCTTTTTGTTAAAAATCTAGCCTGGGGAACTCTGCTGGGCAAGCATCAGTTTAATGTGGGTAGATTGGCCACTTTCCAGGAGCTAATCGTTGGCAATTCTCCCTTGCTATTAAATATTAAGTATTGCAAGTAGTTGAAGCTAATAAAACCACTTAAGAATATGGATGTCATGTTATAACACCTAGTGATGAAGGTATAAAGCCGTGTTGGTGTCCAGGCTTCTGTATCTTTTGGGAGTTGGGGATTTTGGCTTATTTACCACAACTGACCTCTTTTAAATAGTTACTTAATCATTGGAAACCAAACTGCTACATGAAAGAGATGGGAATACCAGACCACCTGACCTGCCTCTTGAGAAACCTATATGCAGGTCAGGAAGCAACAGTTAGAACTGGACATGGAACAACAGACTGGTTCCAAATAGGAAAAGGAGTACATCAAGGCTGTATATTGTCACCCTGCTTATTTAACTTATATGCCAATTACATCATGAGAAACACTGGGCTGGAAGAAGCACAAGCTAGAATCAAGATTGCTGGGAGAAATATCAACAACCTCAGATATGCAGATGATACCACCCTTATGGCAGAAAGTGAAGAGGAGCTAAAAAGTCTCTTGATGAAAGTGAAAGAGGAGAGTGAAAAGGTTGGCTTAAAGCTCAACATTCAGAAAACGAAGATCATGGCATCTGGTCCCATCACTTCATGGGAAACGGATGGGGAAACAGTGGAAATAGTGTAGACTTTATTTTGGGGGGCTCCAAAATCACTGCAGATGGTGACTGCAGCCATGAAATTAAAAGACGCTTAATCTTTGGAAGGAAAGTTATGACCAACCTAGATAGTATATTCAAAAGCAGAAACATTATTTTGCCAGCAAAGGTCCATCTAGTCAAGGCTATGGCTTTTCCAGTGGTCATGTATGGATGTGGGAGTTGGACTGTGAAGAAAGCTGAGCACCGAAGAACTGATGCTTTTGAACTGTGATGTTGGAGAAGACTCTCTTTTTTAAAAAATATAAATTTATTTATTTTACTTGGAGGTTAATTACTTTACAGTATTATATTGGTTTTGCCATACATCAACATTAATCCGCCACAGGTATACACAGGTTCCCCTTCCTGAACTCCTCCCCCTCCCTCCCCGAACCATCCCTCTGGGTTGTCTCGGTGCAAGAAGACTCTTGAGAGTCCCTTGGATTGAAAGAGATCCAACCAGTCCATTCTAAAGGAGATTAGTCCTGGGTGTTCTTTGGCAGGAATGATGCTAAAGCTAAAAAACTCCAGCACTTTGGCCACCTCATGCGAACAGACTCATTGGAAAAGACTCTGATGCTGGGAGGGATTGGGGGCAGGAGGAGAAGGGGACGACAGAGGATGAGATGGCTGGATGGCATCACCGACTCGATGGACAAGAGTTTGGGTGAACTCCAGGAATTGGTGATGGACAAGGAGGCCTGGCGTGCTGCAATTCATGGGGTCACAAAGAGTCGGACACGACTGAGTGACTGAACTGAACTGAAGTTGGGAAACTCCATTGATTTTTGGAGGATATATTAGCAAGGCCCAAAATGGAAAAACTAATTTACATTCACTGTCATCTCTTCAGTTGCTATTAACTTCTATTGGCAAAACAGGCTGGAGTCATTTCCTATTAAAGTGACTAAGGCAATCATATAAAAGCCTGTCAAATAATACCCAGCAACTGTATCCTTTATTGCATTTAACAGTAAGGATTAAGGCAATTCAGAAACTCATTATCATTAAATAAGGGGTCGTTATCCCAGGAGATACTATAGAGAAATGTTAGTTTTGAAATAATTTTAAAAATTAAATATTTTTAAAAAGAAATTGTGTTAGCTAATTCCTCTAAAAACAAAAGCAGTGGAAAATCTTTATCATTAAAAAAGAGATTCAGTCTTTTTTTGTCTACATGATATATCCATATTCATTTGTGCCCGTTTATACAAAAGCCAATCAGTATTCCAGTTGTCATTTTATTTCTATTTGCCTTTTAAAATTTCATCTCTTGAGCTCTGGTTTCATATTTGGAAATATAGGCAATTGAAATAATTTTCAACTAATTAAGTCTTATTGTATAGAAACATTCAAATGATTCTTTGGTTATTTCACTCTTCATTTGGATATTTGGGTTTTATGTCAGTATAGTCTCAGCTTGAATATACTGTGATAAACTTTGGCAGGATGCAGCGATCTGTCATTTGACATTCAAATGTTTGAAGGGAAATTGGTGTGTCACTTTCTTTGATGCAAAAATCTGACTGGGTGAAATCTTCAAAATAAATCATCAAAGTATATACTTTAGGAAGTCATGATAAAAGAAAAGTAATTTCTTATATTCTCTAGGTACTAAGTAAGCCCAAGTGTCTTGAAACTTGTAAGCTTGATTGTCAGGGGGTTAGGAAGACGTGTGGCCTATGAAGCACAAGCTGGATACAAGATGCTGGGAGAAATATCAATAATCTCAGATATGCAGATGAAACCACACTTAAGGCAGAAAGTGAAGAACTAAAGAGTCTCTTGATGAAAGTGAAAGAGGAGAGTGAAAAAGTTGCCTTAAAGCTCAACATTCAGAAAACTAAGATCATGGCATCTGGTCCCATCACTTCATGGCAAATAGATGGGGAAACAGTGGAAACAGTGGCTGATTGAGCAACTAATACATGCTTATTCTTGGTTTCTAGTCAAGAATGCTTTTTTACTTAAAGTCTCTAAAAATTTATACTAACTAGCTACACCATCTTTATTTTGGTTACTATTTGATTGCACATCTTTTTCTGGCCTTTTGCTTTCAACCATCAGCATCCCATATTTTGTTAGAACATGTGCTTGTATTGTTCTTTGTTTTTACTTTTCATAATCTGGAAATATTTCATTAGTATTTATTTAATTGCTGTATATTTGAGTTTATACTTACCATCTTTGTGTTTTTAAAATTAGTTCTACCTATTTTAAGTTCTCTTTTCCTTTCTTTTATTTTTCTCTTTTCAGATGAATCCATTTAAAAAATTATTCCTCTACTACCTCTGGTAATTTGGTAGTTATATATTGTTTTTCTATCTTTTTACTATTTACTTTGAGATTACAAGATGCATACCTTTCTTAATATAGTGAAGCTATAAGATATAACTTGACCATTCCCCAGTGTTGCTTGGAATTTAGACCATGTAAATTCCATTTATTTGTTTTGTGTGTTATTGCCATAATTTTAATTCTGTGTATATACTTAAACCTAAAAGAAATTATTCTTATTTTGCTCAGTCAATATTGTTATACTTGCTTATACTTGCTTATACTTCGTTATCATTTCCACTGTTCTTTATTTCTCACTGAATATGGGGTCATCTTTTTTTTTCCAAAGATATCTTTTTAGTGTTTCTTTTAGTGCAAATCTCTGGATTATTACCCCTATTGTGTATAGAATTTTAGGTGGGCAGATATGGATTTGAGTACCTTCAAGATGTCATATCATTGTTTTGGAGCTCTGATCCTTTGTGTTGAAAATCACTTGTTAGTCTTATTGTTTCTGGTGTTAGTAATGTATATCCCCCGTGCCCCACAACCCTCTACATCTCTTGGTACTTTCAGATTTTCCCTTTGTGTTTGATTTTCAGTAGTTTGATCATGATGTGTCGAGATTTCACCTTCCTCAATCTTATCCTGATGGTGTGCGGAGAGCTTAAGGCAACTGTAACTTGATGACTTCCGTCAATCTTTTTCTCTTTAAGCATTGCTTTGCTTGATTCTCTCTCTTTCCCTTCTGTTCTCTGATAATATAAGTTGTACCTTTTAATTGCTTTTCTTACATATATTTCTTTATTTTAAATCTTTTTTATTCTTCTGTATTTCAGTTTACCAGTTAACTATTACTCTCTGTCTAGCATGCTGTTCTGTCCTCTTATCAAGTTTGTGATTTTCATTACTGCATTTTGCATTTCTATAACTTCCATTTGACTTCTTCCGAGATTTAAATAGTCTGGTGAAATTTTCCATTTCTTCATCTATTTTCATCTTTTAATTTTCTCGAACATAATGGTCAGGATACTTGGGATGTCCTAATTTGACAGTTTCAATATCTGGATAACCTGTGGATCTCTTTTGATTAACTATTTTTCTCTTGGTGTGAGGTCAGAGAGTTATGGGTTGGTTTTTTGTTTTTGTTTTTTGGCGTACAGAGTACTTTTTAATTCAATGTCTGATGTTCTATATGAAAAGCGTAAAGACTTGCTTATGTTCATCTTCCTCCAAGAGCAGAAAGAGTGGATTCTTTCAATTCAGTTAGAAGTTAAAAGTCAAGGCTGTATTACAGTTTTTCTAAGGCTGTATCTGAGTCTCTCTGTTCACAGGGTATAGCTCCTAGCGAATTCCAATTGCAGGCCCAGTATCTTCAGTTCAGTTCAGTTCAATTCAATCGCTCAGTCATGTCTGACTCTTTGTGACCCCATGAATTACAGCATGCCAGGCCTTCCTGTCCATCACCAACTCAAGCTCATGTCCATTGAGTTGGTGATGCCATCCAGCCATCTCACCCTCTGTCATCACCTTCTCCTTCTGCCCCCAATCCTTCCCAGCATCAATCTTTTCCAATGAGTCAACACTTCACATGAGGTGGCTAAAGTACTGGAGTTTCAGCTTTAGCATCAGTCCTTCCAAAGAACACCCAGGACTGATCTCCTTTAGGATGGACTGGTTGGATCTCCTTGCAGTCCAAGGGACTCTCAAGAGTCTTCTCCAAAACCACACTTCAAAAGCATCAATTCTTCAGTGCTCAGCTTTCTTCACAGTCCCACTCTCACATGCATACATGACCACTGGAAAAACCATAGCCTTGACTAGATGGACCTTTGTTGACAAAGAAATGTCTCTGCTTTTGAATATGCTATCTAGGTTGGTCATAACTTTCCTTCCAAGGAGTAACCATCTTTTAATTTCATGGCTGCAATCACCATCTGCAGTGATTTTGGAGCCCCCCAAAATAAAGTCTGACACGATTTCCACTGTTTCCCCATCTATTTGCCATGAAGTGATGGGACCGGATGCCATGATCTTCATTTTCTGAATGTTGAGCTTTAACCAACTTTATCACTCTCCTCTTTCACTTTCATCAAGAGGCTTTTTAGTTCCTCTTCACTTTCTGCCATAAAGGTGGTGTCATCTGCATATCTGAGATTATAGATATTTCTCCCAGAAATCTTGATTCCAGCTTGTGCTTCTTCCAGCCCAGCATTTCTCATGATGTACTCTGCATATATGTTAAATAAGCAGGGTGACAATATACAGCTTTGAGATACTCCTTTTCCTATTTGGAACCAGTCTGTTATTCCATGTCCAGTTCTAACTGTTGCTTCCTGACCTGCATATAGGTTTCTCAAGAGGCAGGTCAGGTGGTCTGGTATTCCCATCTTTTTCAGAATTTTCCACAGTTTATTGTGATCCACACAGTCAAAGGCTTTGGCATAGTCAGTAAAGCAGAAATAGATTTTTTTTTTTCTGGAACTCTCTTGCTTTTTCGATGATCCAGTGGATGTTGGCAATTTGATCTCTGGTTCCTCTGCCTTTTCTAATACCAGCTTGAACATCTGGAAGTTCATGCTTCACGTATTGCTGAAGCCTGGCTTGGAGAATCTTGAGCATTACTTTACTAGCATGTGAGATGAGTGCAATTGTGCGGTAGTTTGAACATTCTTTGGCATTGCCTTTCTTTGGGATTGGAATGAAAACTGACCTTTTCCAGTGCTGTGGCCACTGCTGAGTTTTCCAAATTAGCTGGCATATTGAGTGCATCACTTTCACAGCATCATCTTTTAGGATTTGAAGTAGCTCAACTGGAATTCCATCACCTCCGCTAGCTTTGTTCATAGTGATGCTTTCTAAGCCCCACTTGACTTGACATTCCAGGATATCTGGCTCTAGATAAGTGATCACAGCATCGTGACTATCTTGGTCATGAAGATCTTTTTTGTACAGTTCTTCTGTGTATTCTTGCCACCTCTTCTTAATATTTTCTGCTTCTGTTAGGTCCATACTATTTCTGTCCTTTATCAAGCCCATCTTTGCATGAAATGTTCCCTTGGTATCTCTAATTTTCTTGAAGAGATCTCTAGTCTTTCCCATTCTGTTGTTTTCCTCTATCTTTGCATTGATCACTGAGGAAGGCTTTCATATCTCTCCTTGCTATTTTTTGGAACTCTGCATTCAGATGCTTATGTATTTCCTTTTCTCCTTTGCTTTTTGCTTATCTTCTTTTTGGGCTTCCCTGATGGCTCAGAGGTTAAAGCATCTGCCTCCAATGCAGGAGACCTGGGTTCGATCCCTGGGCCAGGAAGATCCCCTGGAGAAGGAAATGGTAACCTACTTCAGTATTCTTGCCTGTAGAATCCCATTGACAGAGGAGACTGGAGGGCTACAGTCCATGGGCTCGCAAAGAGTTGGACACGACAGAGCAATTTCACTTCGCTTCTTTTTTTCACAGCTATTTGTAAGGCCTCCCCAGACAGCCGTTTTGCTTTTTTGCATTTCTTTTCTATGGAGATGGTCTTGATCCCTGTCTCCTGTACAATGTCATGAACCTTATTCCATAGTTCATCAGGCACTCTATCTATCAGATCTAGTCCCTTAAATCTGTTTCTCACTTCCACTGTATAAGCATAAGGGATTTGATTTAGGTCATACCTGAATGGTCTAGTGATTTTCCCTACTTCCTTCAATTTAAGTCTGAATTTGGCGATCAGGAGTTCATGATCTGAGCCACAGTCACCTCCTGGTCTTGTTTTTGCTGACTGTAGAGAGCTTCTCCATCTTTGGCTGCAAAGAATATAATCAATCTGATTTCGGTGTTGACCACCTGGTGATGTCCATGTGTAGAGTCTTCTCTTGTGTTGTTGGAAGAGGATATTTGCTATGATCAATGAGTTCTCTTGGCAAAACTCTATTAGCTTTTGCCCTGCTTCATTCTGTATTCCAAGGCCAAATTTGCCTGTTACTCCAGGTGTTTCTTGACTTTCTACCTTTGCATTCCAGTCCCCTACAATGAAAAGGACATCTTTTTTGGATGTTAGTTCTAAAAGGTCTTTGAGGTCTTCATAGGACGATTCTACTTCAGCTTCTTAAGCATTAGTCGTTGGGGCATAGGCTTGGATTACTGTGATATTGAATGGTTTGCCTTGGAAACGAACAGAGATCATTCTGTCGTTTTTGAGATTGCATCCAAGTACTGCATTTCAGACTCTTTTGTTGACCATGATGGCTACTCCATTTCTTCTAAGGGATTCCTGCCTGCAGTAGTAGATATAATGGTCCTCTGAGTTAAATTCACCCATTCCAGTCCATTTTAGTTCGCTGATTCCTAGAATGTCGATGTTCACCCTTGCCATCTCCTGTTTGACCACTTCCAATTTGCCTTGATTCATGGACCTGACATTCCAGGTTCCTATGCAATACTGTTCCTTACAGCATTGGACCTTGCTTCTATCACCAGTCACATCCACAACTGGGTATTGTTTTTGCTTTGGCTCCATCCCTTCATTCTTTCTGGAGTTATTTCTTCACTGATCTCCAGTAGCATATTGGGCATCTACCGACCTGGGGAGTTCCTGTTTCCGTATCCTATCATTTTGCCTTTTCATACTGTTCATGGGGTTCTCAAGGCAAGAATACTGAAGTGGTTTGCCATTCCCTTCTCCAGTGGACCACATTCTGTCAGACCTCTCCACCATGGTCTGCCCTTCTTGCGTGGCTCCACAGGCATGGCTTAGTTTCATTGAGTTAGACAAGGCTGTGGTCCTAGTGTGATTAGATTGACTAGTTTTCTGTGATTATGGTTTCAGTGTGTCTGCTCTCTGATGCTCTCTTGAAATACCTACTGTCTTACTTGGGTTTCTCTTACCTTGGGTGTGGGGTATCTCTTCACGGCTGCTCCAGCAAAGCGTAGCCGCTGCTCCTTACCTTGGATGAGTGGTATCTCCTCACTGCTGGCCCTCCTGACCTTGAACGTGGAGTAGCTCCTTTCGGCCCTCCTGCATCCGTGCAGCCACCACTCCTTGGACATGGGGTTGCTCCTCTCGACCGCCGCCCCTGATCTTCACTTGGATCCCTGTACTGTGGGGTATCCAAAACTTGAGTCCCTGCCTCATAAGTACTGTGACATTGTTAAAAACTCTTTGTTTTTTTGAAGACATTCTACTTGGCTTCTTAGTTTCCTTTCCCCACAAAGCAGCAGAAATTAGTCAGCGTCATAAAGGGAGACCAGTAGAGTGTGGATGTTGTTCTCTGGCCCTCCTTTGTCACTGGAATCCCAGCTCAAGTCTCTGTGTCTCTTCAGCCTTGTGGGATGGTCAGAATTTCTGCTGGTTTTTCTACCTCTTTCAGGGACATCTGTCTGGCCTTTTCCTGAATCCCAGCCTTTTGTTCCATGTTCTAAAATAGCAAGGGCACCACGGGGTAAAACACTGCAAAATATCCACTTGCCTACCTGAGCTATATCTCTCTCCGCAGGATCTTGGACTTTCATCCCCAGGTTGCCTTTAGCAGCAATCTGGGGCCCAGAGTTATCCTTTGGTTAGGTTTTTCTTTTTTGGTTTAACAGATATCTTTTCTGCTTCCAGATGCTCCATGTTTCCGATCATGAACCTTCCCACATAGAGCAACATCAAACCCACAAACAATTTAGTACCTTCAAGAAGCAATACATGAGAATAATAATAGTTTATTTATAATTCATATGACATGACAGGTAAAATAAATAAATGAGGATATAATGAATCTCAATAACAGCATTAATTAAATAGTAGTAATAGTTGAATGTTTAACTGTATATCCCAATAACAGAGAATGTTCCTTCTCTTCAAGTCTCTGTGGATTGTTTCCCAAAATTATCTTAGGTGAGCACAAGGAGAATCTCAATAAATCCTAAAACATAGAAATATCGCAGATAATATTCTCTGACTATAAAGCAACAAAAATAGAAATTTATAACAAAAACCTGAAGTTTTAACTCTAGTATTGAAGAAGAAACATAGGCCAAATTTTCATAGTTGGAAAGTAAAAATAAGATTTTAGATCCAAAAAATCTATGCTATTAATTCATGACAGAAACTAGTTAGAGAAAAGATTATAACCATAAATCTTTAGGTTACACAGAAAGAAGAAATTAAATTAATATTACTAGATATTCAGATGAGTATTTTTAAATTATGGCAAAATTTATTTTAAAAGTAGGAAGGGGTCAAAAATAGCATAAATTAATAAAGAATACATTAGAAACAATAAATAAATTCTAAAAATGATTGATAAACAGTAAAAACAAAATAGATAACCTATTTGCCTAGCTCTCAAAGAAAACTGGAAAAAGTACAAAGACACAAAATTAGAAATGGCAAGGATAGAACCAGTGATAAAGTAAATTATAAGAATGGCTTATACTTTACTGAAAAAAAGCTATATTCTTATGCTCCTCAGTTTCTCTTACATACCATTTACAATTCCTCAGCAAATCTACCATTTAAACCTGAATATGTCCTGAATCTGATCACATCTCACCACCTTCCCTGCTACCTCTTCTTTTTAGTCACCATCATTTCACCTCTACCATTTCCCTCTGTAGCCTACCTGTAGCATTCTACTCTCCAATATTTTCTCCACAAAACAGCGAGATGTATATTTTTAAAATAATAAATTATGTCATTTTCTCTCACAAAGCTCAACTTTGCCTTCCCATATCTCTCAGAATAAAATGTAAAACCTGTAAGATACTATGTGGTCCTTCTTGCTACATTAGCCAACTGATCACTGAGTCACTGAGTATGTTCCTTACTCAGGTCCTTTCACTTGCTGTTCCTGCTTCTCTCCTCTCACTAGATATTGAAATTGCTCACTTCCCTTTTTCATACAGGTCGAAGTTTAATAACTAGCCAGTTTAAATGATAACTGGTCTTTACCCCTGTCATTCTCTATTCCCTTGCCCTAATTTATTTTTCTTCCATGTATTTATAATCACTTAACATACTGCATATTTAATTTTTAACCTCCTTTTTAAAAATAGAATATGAACTCCAGGAGAACAAGAAAATTGTCTGTTCTGATCACTGCTCTTTGCCTTGGGTTTTGATTGATACCTAGCATGTATTAGTATTTGATAATTATTTATCGAATAAATCAATGAATGATGTGATTTAACTTAGAACTGAAAAGCCTTCAGAAAATCCACTGAAAAGCTTTTGAAAACAGTAAAAATTTAGAAAGGTTTCAAGGTTAATAAAGTAACAGCAAAAAAAGACATATCTAGTCATAGAAAATAAGTTTATTAATGCATAGGACTCCAGTGATGGGCATAGAGAAAGATTTGAAAGAAGGAAGAAATTTATCTTATTCTTGACTAAAGAAAAAATAGTGAAGATGTCAGTTTTCCTTGAACTTAACCCACAATTTTAATATGATACTAATTAAAATATGTATATGTAGGCAATAACTTGACCAGGGCTTTCTGGGGTAAATTTTTACTGAAAAATAATCATTTGGTAATAATTAGGAACATTCTGAACCGATAAAGAATAATGGTTAGAACTAGATCTATCAGATATTATACTTGAAGTTAAGCTATTATAACATAAAAAATGTGGTACTGGTAAAGAAATGGGGAGTCATGGGAACTTCCCTGGTGGTCCAGTGGTTAAGGCTTTGCCTTCCAATGCAGGGGGTGAGGGTCTGATCCCTGGTCAGGGAGCTAAGATCCCACATACCTTACAATAAAAAACTAAAACATATAACAGAAATGATATTGTAACAATTTAGAATCACCAAAAGAAAGCATAGGAATTTTTTATGAGCACAGAAGTCATCTTTAACTATCATGAAATTACCAGGAAAGGAAAAGATGGAAGATATATTAACTATTTACAGTTTTTAAAGTTTTATATTACAAATTACCATAAACAAAGTCAAAGACAAAGGACAAAGTAGGGGAAATTATTTGTAACATATATGACAAACAAAGCTAATCTTCCTTGCAACACACTGAACTAAAAAAAAATAATTCTCTATAAAACAGCAAAGTACATGAAAGGATATTTCATTCAAAAAAGAAAAGAAATACAGGCAAATGTATACACCAACATATGAGAAGAGTCTCTTCATTTCTGATTTTAAAATGCTAATTAAACAAAAACCATGATAAGCATTTTAAAATTGTGACCCAACTTTTTAGAGGGTAGTTTGGAAAAATCATTCAAATTTAAAGCCACATATTATTTGATCCAGAGACTTCCTTTCTAAGAATTTATCTTATAGAAATCTCCCCATAAGTCTGCAAAGATATATATATACACATTTCTAGTTTTTGACCCAGTTGCACAGAGTCATGTGCAATCATAAACAAATAGAAGCAACTTAAATATCTATAGTCTGAATAGTGAATAATAGTATAAGTGACATGTGCTGCAACATGAATGAACTTTGAAAACATTAAGCTAATTGACAGAAGGTCATATATTATATGTTTCCATTTATATAAAATATCCAGAATTGGCAACTCTGTTGAGGCAGAATTTAGATTAAGTAGCTGTCAGGGGCAGTGGGAGGATGGAGGGACTGGGGCATGAAAACTAAGGGATATGAGGCTTCTTTGGGTCATAACAAAAATGTTCTTAAATTGATTGTGGTGATGAATGCACTGTTCTGTAAACATACTAAAAGCCACTGAGTTGTTCACTTTAAGTGGAAGAATTATATGATATGTGAACTGTATTTCATAAAGTTGGAAAAAATATCACCAAACAGTATCTAAAAAGTAATAGTATATCGATACAATGAGATATTATGCAATCAGCAAAGGGAATGAGAGCTGCATTGTTGAGAAAAATATGGAAGGTAAATTGTTAAAGAAAAGTATGTTGCAGAACAGTTTGTATATAGGAGTCCAATTTTTGGTAACAAAAATAAGTTAACCTGAGCTTATCATGCATAGATAATTTCTGGATAGAAACATAAGAAATTATTAACAATTTTTGCTTCTGGGGACTGGGACTGGTGTTCAGTAATGGAGGGGTATTTTTTTTAATTATTATTATATTTTCCTATATACCATTTGAAAATTTTTGAATGTGTATCTGCTTGTTTAATTTTTTTTTAATATCTTAAAATTATATGGAAATACGGACTTTCAAGTTTAATATGAACTGGTCATTTATTTCCGTCACCATTATTCTTTATATAGAAATAAATTTCAGTATTCCTCATGTATATGGAAAAAGCCCGTTTAAAAATATAAAAATCAGATGATGTAAATGGAGAGATATACTAAAAATTGCGAGGGCAGAGAATGGTCTCTGTGGCTCTTGTTCAAGTTTACACATAATGCCAGACAGTTTTTAAAAGACTGGATGTTCTCTAGGTCTTGTATATACTGTCTTGCCTAAGAGCACTCTCTTAGAGCTGAACATTAGCAACTAAGGTCATCAGTGGACTGCAAGATTCCAATAAAGATATGTCTTGTTTATATCAGAGTCCCTGATGTCTAAGTCGTACAGAATCCACAGGAGCCACAGGAGACAGGGGTTTGATCCCTGGGTCGGGAAGATCCCCTGGAGGAGGAAATGGCAACGCACGCCAGTATTTTTGCCTGAAAAAGCCCGTGGACAGAGGAGCCTGGCAGGATACAGTCCAAAGTGTCCTAACGAGTTGGACACAACTGAGCAACCATGCGTGCATGCACCTAACTATGAGAGAAGGCTTTTCACTCCCTCATGTGTTCATTTAATCAACCAGTATATACTGAGTGCTTGCCTGAGCAAGGTATGGGGCAGACCATGAGTATGTAGTGGTGAGCAATAATCATACTTACACTTCTTGAGCCATTAGTCATAGCATGGTACTAAGCACTTCACTTATAATATCTCTTTTATTCTCACAATGATCCTGTGATATGGACAATGTTATTATACATTTACATTTTTATTTTATTTTTAATTGGAGTATAGTTGACTTAAAATGTTTCAGGTATTACAGCAAAGTGATTCAGTTATACATATATTTCAAATTCTTTTCCACTGTATTATTATAAGATATTGAATGTAGGTCCTTATTGTTTATTTTTTATGTAGTAATGAGCCTCTGTTAATCCAAATTCCGAAGTTATCCCTCCCCCTGGTTTTCCCCTTTGATAACCATAGATTTGTTTTCTGTGTCAGTGAGCCTATTTTTATTTTATAATTAAGTTCATTGGTATCACTTTCTAAGATTTCACTTAGAAGTGATATCACATGATATTTGTCTTTGTATGACTTAATTTAATATGATCATTACTAGTTTCATCCATATTGCTGCAAATGGCATTATTTAATTCTTTTTCTATGGCTGAGTTATTATTATACTTTTTAACAGAAAAGG
Source organism: Oryx dammah (assembly GCF_014754425.2). Taxonomy (NCBI): domain Eukaryota; kingdom Metazoa; phylum Chordata; class Mammalia; order Artiodactyla; family Bovidae; genus Oryx; species Oryx dammah. Next base: position 28,981,416 of record NW_024070213.1, read on the forward strand.
AACTCAGGGTTTCAAGAGATTGAGTAGGTTGTTCAAGATTACATAGCTAATAATCAATGACCTTGGGATTTGAACCCAGGAAATCTGATTCCAGATTTCCAGAAATTTGTGCATCTAAATATTATTATGTGCTGCCTTTAACAGTGCCAGTAATCTCACTGTGAGAGAAGGGAATCCCTCCAGTCTGTCATTACTGCTAACAGGCAGGAGTAGCTACCAATATTGCTAACACGGAGGAGAAAGACAGATATTTTCCCTGCTCTTTTTCAGTTAGCAGATTTTTAAATGAAGTATCTACTATACACCCAACCCTTCTCTGAGCCCTGCGGCTCTAGTGGTGGAGGAGAATGATCCCTGCTCATAGGCATTTGCAGCCTAGTAGGGGAGACAATCTAAACCAGAGGTACCCAACTTTTGGGATCTAATGCCTGATGATCCAAGGTGGAGCTAATGTAGTAAGACTAGAAATAAAGTGCACAATAAAGGTAATACAATTGAATCATTCCAAAACCACTACCTCCCCACCCACATGCCCCACCACCCTATCCGTGGACAGATTGTCTTCCAGAAAACCTATCCCTATGCCAAAAAGGTTGGGGACAGCTGGTCTAAGGAGGTAAAATGCAAAAGTAAAACAACCAACACAAAGAGATAGGAAAGACATCAATTGCTCAGTCAAATAGCACTGACTTGTTTGAGACAGGAAATCTGGTAAGACTCTGAGAGCCAGGAGAGGAACATGACCTCAAACCCATCTCCTCTCCCTTACTGGGCATGAAGAAGAAAACATTTCCCAGGCCCCTTGACAATTATATGGGGCCAGTGGAGTTGGGGGCGAAATTAACACTCCTCTTTGACACCTGGTATCAGATCGCCACTGTGATGCTTCACACATTCTTCCATCCTCTCTCTGCTGAATACAGTGGAGATCTGAAGGAATCTGAGACCTTAGTAAGTGATGGAGCCACTCCACTTGAAAGGGTGGGTCTCTGAATCCTCCTTAAAAACCTGACACCAGCTGATTTGTCATGACTGAGGGAGAAGCCTGTTTTTGAGAAGCCACTGAGTGTTGGGGGTTGTTATGGCAGATAGTGCATTGTAACACATCAAGTGCTATTTAAGTTACATGTTGAGGGATGGAAAGGATATAGTGTGAGAAAGAGTATTTCAGAGCAAGGAAATGGCCTGTGCAAAGGACCAGGGACAGGAAAGAAATCACTGTGTACAACAGACTGAAAGATGTCCGTGTGCTCAAGACTTCAGTGAGGGAGGGTGATGGAGTAGGGAAGGGTGGGCCACCACGTTCCCTGGAGACCATAGTATGTGTGAAGATTTCATTCTAGATGCAGAGGAAAGCCATCAATGTATTTTAAACAGGGGAATGTCATTGTCGGGATGTATATAGGAAGACTAATACCTTGACTTCATAGAGTGAGTTAGAAAGGACAGGAATACAAATAGGAAAGGACAGTCTATATAAGTATGAGGCCCAGTGAAAAGTGAAAATGTGAGGCCTCTTGGTCAAAAACTCTTTAAAATTTAAGACAGCAGCAGCAGAGCTTTAAACAAAACATGGGGCTCTTTTAAACATGAGGCCCCATGTACCTGCACAGGTGTTACTCCCTTTAACTGCTTTGAATTCGCAGCTGAGATTAAAGGCTCCTAGAACAATCTAGAAAAGAGATGATGGTGACTCAGGCTAGGTGTATGACAGTGACAGTGCAGACAAATGTATGGATTTAAAATATGCTTTAAGCAGAAATGGATACACAAACATGGAGAACAAAAGTCTGGACACCAAGAGGGAAAGTAGAGGGTGGAATGAATTGGGAGATTGGGACTGACATATATACACTATTGATACTATGTGTAAATTAGATAACTGATGAGAACCTGGGGCTTCCCAGGTGGCTCAGTGGTAAACAATCTGCCTGCAATGCAGGAGACCTGGGTTCAATCCCTGGGTTGGGAAGACCCCCCTGGAGAAGGAAATGTAACCCACTCCAGCATTCTTGCCCAGAAAATTCCATTAACAGAGGAGCCTGGGTGGGCTACAGCCCATGGGGTCACAAGAGTCAGACATGACTGAGCACACAGTGAGCATCTACTGTATAGCTTAGGGAACTCTACTCAATGCTCTGTGGTGAGCTAAATAGGAAGGAAATCCAAAAAGAGGGGAAACATATGTATGTATAGCTGATTCACTTTGTTGTATAGTAGAAACTAACACAGCATTGTAAAGCAACAATACTCCAATAAAAATTAGTTAAAAATAGAATATGTTTTATTGGAAGGAGAGAATTTTTAAATACATTAAATGGTGGCCTTGTAATAAGAGAAAGAAGAACCAGGCATGTCTCAACATTATAATAACAGGAATCAAGGAGACTGAATATTTTCTCTGGGTGGTATGGCACCAAAAGAAGCAGAGGTTCTAGAGATAGAGTAGTGATGTGGAAACGGCAATGGTAGATGGTGATGCTGCCTACACGGCTGGTAAGAGCAAATCAACCTCTGCTTGAAAGAGCTGCAGGGGGAACAAAGCCCATGATGAGATCCAGATTTTAATTGAGGCATGTGGTTGCAAAGCCTTTGGGGGGAGAAATTCGGGATATTGATTTGTTTGCTGATCTAAGTGTGGAAACTCCAGAGGGCACAGTGTGATGATGAAGAGGATGGCTAACAAAGGTGGCTAATCACGCAGGTGACAGTCAGTTCCAGGGACCTTGTCCTCAGCTCTTTCCTTGATGGTTTATTGGTGATGAATGTCATGATGAGAGTGGTAAAGAATGTGTCCTCTCAGATTACTCTCAGTTCTGTTCCCAATTAGATCCCAATAAAGCAGCTCATACTATGAAAGCGGAGGAGACACTCAGTTTAGAGGATCTGATTATTTCCCAGATCCTAGATGATGAGCTACATGTCCACTGGAGCAACAGTGGATCTCCCATGGCATCTGAGCCTTTCGTGTTATCTTCCTTTCTTGATGCTTTGGTGGTTAGTGACTCCTAGACCTCCACAGAGCATATGATTTGTCCAAAGTGTATTTTCAAATCTATTCTACTCTTAAAATGTCAGACAGTGCAAGTTATTTGTTTATGTAGTTGTTCAGTCTCCACCTTGTGTCTGACTCTTCATGACCCCGTGGATTGCAGTACGCCAGGCTTCCCTGTCCTTCACCATCTCCCATCCTGTCACCATGCAATGGACATGAAGCCCATTGCATTGATGATGCCATCTTTGGAAGGACTGATGCTGAAGCTGAAGCTATTCATTTATAATCACATACAAAGCAAGGTCGTTTAAGATGAATTTTTAAGCTAGAAGTGCACCTTTGAACCTATACATTATCTCACAGTAAGAAGGCAAACCCATACCAACCCAAAGCCAATTTAAATATGTAGATGAAAGGCTGTGAGATGCTATTTTGCAAAGACCTAAATAATGTAATCTGCTGGTTTTGTGAGTTGGGCAGATGCAGTTCATTTTGAAGCAGCCTTTGGGTCTTTTCACATGATTTAGTTATTCTTAGATTTCTGAGTCACTCTGTCTTCCATGCTAGTCATTTTTCAATTCCATATTCTCTATTCATGAGGGAGATGCAACATTAACCAGTCCAAATATGGCCATGTGGCTTACTATTCCAGACAAGCAGGCTATATATTCATTCCTATTCTTAGCAATACCTTGGGACAAGTTGAATGTAAATAAAATATTTGGGCAATACACTCTAACACTGTAGAATTTCTGGGAAGTAGTGCCAGGAAAGCTTGGCATGCACGTTATTGCATAATTGTTTTGATTCAATTTGGTTGTCCTCTTAACGACTAAAATCCCAAAGCGGTAGGAATACTTACGAAAGGAATAGAAATGTGGATAACACAGGATGAGTCAAAAGCCCCTGCCAATGTTTTATCCAACAGAAGTTGCATATCTTAACAACTCATGCAGGAGGTGAATTCATATTCCCTATACAAAAATTCACTGGAAGTAAAATTCCTGTGACAAACTGAAGGTTTGAGGATAAAAGCTTCATCCCAAGTGTCATTATGGAACTCAGAAGTACAGATATAAATAGTACTGTAAGGGGACTGATGAGTGAAAATTGAGATTCCACCTACAGAGGTTGAAGAGGAGGAAGAGAATTCACTAGATAAACTGAGGATTCCTGATGTTTTATTATGTTTTATGTTTTATTTATGTTTTATTCTCTGAGGTCCACCTGATAAAACTGGCTGTTCATTAGACTGTTGTCCCTTGGGGTTAAAACCTGTGCCTTCCCTGTCCTTGGATCCTCATTGCCCAACAGGATGCCTGGCACATAAGGGCCATTCAGTGAATATTTGTTGAACTGAAAGAATCTTTAGTGGGAGGGTAAAGCAAGCCCATGCTTATCTTCCACTCTGATTCTAAGGGAACCACCTCCTCACACCCAGCCTCCTTTTAGCCCTGGGTTTCAGCAATTGCTCCAAAAACTTTAATGGGAGCAAAAAATTTGTGTCTGTCCTGCATTTTAAAAACCTCTTCCAGCATTTTTTCTTCCATTTTCCATCAGGAAAGTTTAGGGAACCATATATGCCTCAGCGTCAAGAAAATCCCAACCTTCAACAGGTAACCTCCCAGGTGGAGAAGCTTTGATGCAACTTGTCTGAGAAGGACTGGAAATCTGGCTTAGGCTCTATTCTACCTTCTTTGTCCTCAAGAATTATAACTAAGTTGGCCCCCTCAGCCAGCAGCTTTCCTATAAAGCTGAGTAAGTAGATATAGAGTGAGAGTATTAGTCGCTCAGTCGTGTCCAACTCTTTGTGACCCCATGGATATGGCCTACCCAGGATCCTCTGGCCATGGAATTCTTCAGGCAAGAATACTGGAGTGGGTAGCTATTCCCTTCTCCAGGGGATCTTCCTGACAAAAGGATCAAACTGTTTTCCTGATTTGCAGGTAGATTCTCTGTTGTCTGAGCCACCAGAATAAGTAGCCATTAGACACCAAAATGAAGCATGAATATGCAATTATGTGATGCTTTGTATTCAGTATGGGGTATGATGATGAAACGAGATGTTGCAAGTCATATGAAGATTCACATTTTATGCTTTCATTTATGTTTTAGACCATTTTCTTTGGTATTTAGGGCCATTCTCACTCCCCCTTTCTGACCTGCTTGGAAGCCGAAAGAAAGAAGGACCACATATATCATAAGAGAGAATTCCAAGAAAGAAAGAACAGTCTATAGAGTCTCAGGCCATAAGGAGTTTAACTGAAATAAATCCAGGAGAATATGGGTGGGAGCTCATGATTAGGAGGATGGTGCAGTTTCAATGTGCTGTGGGGGATTGTAGTCTGGGGCTTGTCAGGAAAAGAAGTAGAGACTAGAAGTAGCTTGCATGTTCACACAGCTTGATCAAAAGGGAAAGGGGAGAGAGGAGTTAGAATTCAAAAAGATTTTCAAAACAATTCCTCCAGATTTTTTACTTTTTCCTTTTTAAAATTTAGTATTTATTTGGCTGTGCCACGTGGCACGTGGGTTTTAGCTCCCCCAATCCATGCCCCCTGCAGTAGAAGCAGAGTCTTATCCACTGGACTGCCAGGGAAGTCTTCTTCGAAAACAGAATTTGAGATAAATCATGGAATTTTTTTTTTTTTAGATAAGGTAGAGTTGAATATGTTCAAAAGCTGTAAGAAAAGACTCAGTTTTGGCTAACTTCATAAGTGGATAAACGGGCCAACCAGGTCATGAGGTGGGTTCAATAGTCAGGAAGCAACCAGCCGAGCTAGAGCTGGGCAGGACTGGTCTCTGGGCTGCAGAACAAAGAAAAAAGTCCTCTGAGAGGGGAGAAAAAAATCCAAGGCAGGCAGATTTTCAACTTGAGTGAATCTAAAGGGAGACTCCTGATTCAAGGCAATAGGATAAAAACAGAGTAAATAAAGCTGTCATGAAAGGCATTAAAATGGACTGTAGGAACTAGATCCTGGAGAAACTGCATGTGTTTTGGGAACATAGCCATGCTTCTTATAGAGCTCTTGTTGCCTTGCAGGGAAGGAACAGTTAAGGGTGCCAGCCAGGCTGGGTAAATAAAGATGTTGAAGATATTGAAGAAAGAGTTCGCAACAGACAGAATAAGGTCCCCAAGGGTATGAGGTGGATTGGCATCTTGACTACAGTTTGAGTAATTCATTAACACCACACAAACTATACATGGAATTCTGAGCCAAGGAGATTAGGCTTTAAGGCATTTTTTATACACATAGATACATGAGCTCTAGGGGGGGAATTCAGCTTTTAAGAGTCTAAGGGGAAATATATATATGCATTAAAATTTTTGCATATTGTGCTTTTAAAACTCTCCAATTTTCTTAAACATCCCCAAAACTATGATCAAATAGACTTCATATAGAATTTGTGTTTAAATGACTTTTTTAGTAGTTTTTAAGTGGTTATTATTCTTTTCAACTGAAAGGATATTTCCTAATGTGACTTTTTCTGTACCAGTCTTCCAAAGTGCTCTTCTTAATTTCCATTTAATTAAAATCTCTACATTTATGAGTTTGTATTTTCTTTGGATTTAAGTTAATCCTTCAAGGAGAGCGTTAACTCTCTCAGGCTACTGGAACTTCACTTTTTGGAACTGTTATGTCTACTGTTAGGGAGTAACTTTGGCACCAAGGAGAACTTGGCTCAATAAATATTTTCAACAAAATTACTAATATAATAAATTTTAATCAGAATACTTGGAATAAAAATCTAGACTTAAAATGATCTAATCTTAATGTTTAATGGCAGAACAACTATGTTCGTGATTTATGCTTTATTTTTTAGTGTTTCTCTGAGAAGTCCCTGTGCTTCACTGAACTTATTTAGAGTCACTGGTTCCATGAAATCCAGTATTGTTTAAAATAAAAAACTAGTATACTGATGAAACTATCTGGTTGATAAGTTAAATATCTGGATCCAGAAAGAAAAACAAAACACTGAGTGGGGAAGGCAAAAACAACAAACAGACAAAATAAACAAAATTCATACTATGGATTTTTCCCTTCCCTTTTCATTTCCTTCTTTTTGGATAAAAGAAGTGTTGAAAGGCAGGAACTTTTTTTTAGAAACAGTATCATTTACAATGAATACATAGTTATTAAATGCTCATTTACCTGAATTATTACTATTTTGCAAAGAGTAATTTATGAAGTGAAATTGATTATCTAAACTTTGAAATTAGCTCTCCAAAATCAATACAAGTTTATTCAAAAATTTTATTGGAAACTTTGATGTGTCTCACATTTTACCAATTTCATTCCATTTGTGTGTGTGTGTCTCTAGAATTGCATAACAGGTTTTCCTTACTTTGTAAACTTTGGCATACACATGGATAGGGAAAATATATATATATATATTTATAGTATTTCAAAAAGTATTTTTTTATTATTTTGCCTTGAAATTTCAGTTATGGATCTGGAAAGAGATAAGTAGGTAATAATTTGATTTTGAACCAGTGCTGTTTTTCAGAAAAATATGAGCTCTTGCTATCCGCTAATCATATTGATGGGCTTCCCTGGTGGCTCAGCGGTAAAGAATCTGCCTGCCAATGCAGGAGACATGGATTCTATCCCAGGTTCAGGAAGATCCCCTGCAGAAGAAAATGGCTACCCACTCTAGTATTCTTGCCTGGTAAATACCATGGACAGAGGAGCCTGTGGTGTTGGAGAAGACTCTTGAGAGTCCCTTGGACTGCAAGGAGATCTAACCCCTCCATCCTAAAGGAGATCAGTCCTGGGTGTTCATTGGAAGGACTGATGCTGAGCTGAAACTCCAATACTTTGGCCACCTGATGCAAAGAGCTGATTCATTTGAAAAGACCCTGATACTGGGAAAGATTGAGAGCAGGAGGAGAAGGGGATAGCAGAGGATGAGATGGTTGGATGGAATCACCGACTCAATGGACATGGGTTTGGGTGGACTCCGGGAGTTGGTAATGGACAGGGAGGCCTTGTGTGATGCAGTTCATGGGGTCGCAAAGAGTCGGACACGACTGAGTGACTGAACTGAACTGAACTGAGCGAGGATGGAACATAGAGTGTGTTTTCATGAATGTATAGTACATAATAACTCTCTCCCTCTCCAGTATCCTCTTTTCCTTTTGTCCCTGGGTAGAAAATTACCCAGCAGCCACTAGTTGACTGTGTAGATATTTTGAGAAAGATTTATGCCCATTGACTTCAAAAGAGTTGGAAATATAACCTTCCTCTGAGGAGAGAATAGTCAAACATGCAAAAGGAATGAATTCTCTCGGAAAGGATTTGTTGGCTCAGTCAACAAATTAAACTTACATACTCAGTTTAGTATTTACCATGCATTCAACTCTCTGCATTGCATGTAAGAATGATAAGCTTATTTATTGCCCATATACTTGCATTTGGACAGTGAATAGGATAAGATTATGTACAAATAACTGATATATTCCTATTCTGCCTCCACTTTCATCTGTCTACTTTAGATCTGTGATCCAACCCTGCTGTGGCCAGCTAGGCATTGTTCAAAGGAAGGCTCTCACTGAATAACTATAAGACAGGAAGAAAATTGAGAAAATAAATGATAAGGCAGAAGCAGCTGCCTATGCCATCACCATGTAAGCTAAGAATGCTAAACTGTGGAGGGGAAGAGAGAGAGAGAGAGAGCCAGAGAAATCTTAGAAGACATTTAAAAGGGAGAATATTGCAGTATGTCTTTTTAAAAATTTAATTAATTTATTTTAATTGGAGGTTAATTACTTTACAACAGTGTAATGGTTTTTGCCATACATTGACATGAATCAGCCATGGGTGTACATGTGGTCCCCATCCTGAACCCCCCTCCCACATCCCTCCGTATTCCATCCCTTAGGGTCATCCCAGTGCATCAGCCCTGAGCACCCTGATTCGTGCATCAAACCTGGGCTGATGATCTATTTCACATATGATAATGTACATGTTTCAATGCTATTCTCTCAAATCATCCCACCCTCATCTTCTCCCGCAGAGTCCAAAAGACTGTTCTTTACATGTGTCTCTTTTGCTGTCTCTCATGCAGGGTCATTGTTGCCATCTTTCTAAATTCCATATATATGTGTTAATATACTGTATTGGTATTTTTCTTTCTGACTTACTTCCCTCTGTATAATAGGCTCCAGTTTCATCCACCTCATTAGAACTGATTCCAATGCATTCTTTTTAATGGCTGAGTAATATTCCATTGTGTATATGTACCACAGCTTTCTTATCCATTCATCTGCTGATGGACATCTAGGTTGCTTCCATGTCCTGGCTATTGTAAACAGTGTGCAGCATGTCTTACTCAGTTTACAAATGTAAGGCTGAGGAGAGAGAGATTGAATGCCTCTTCATATGGAATGTTGGGAAGTAGTAACCTCACAGATGTATCCTTGCCATATAAATGCTGATAGGTAGTAAATCACTGCAGATGATGATTGCAACCATGAAATTAAAAGACACTTATTCCTTGGAAGGAAAGTTATGACCAACCTAGACAGCATATTAAAAAGCAGAGACATTACTTTGTCAACAAAGGTCTGTCTAGTCAAGGCTATGGTTTTCCCAGTAGTCATGTATGGATGTGAGAGTTGGACTATAAAGAAAGCTGAGCACCGAAGAATTGATGCTTTTGAACTGTGGTGTTGGAGAAGACTCTTGAGAGTCCCTTGGACTGAAAGGAGGTCCAACCAGTCCATCCTAAAGGAGATCAGTCCTGAGTGTTCATTGGAAGAATTGTTGAAGCTGAAACTCCAATACTTTGGTCACCTGAAGAGAAGAGCTGACTCATTTGAAAAGACCCTGATGCTGGGAAAGATTGAAGGCAGGAGGAGAGGGGGATGACAGAGGATGAGATGGTTGGATGGCATCACTGACTCAATGGACATGAGTTTGGGTAAACTCCGGGAGTTGTTGATGGACAGGGAGGCCTGGCGTGCTGCAATTCATGGGGTCGCAAAGAGTCGGATACATTTGAGTGACTGAACTGAACTGAACTGAGGTAGTAAAGAGGGCTCTTTTGAGATTATCAATAGCAGAGATGATAATTGATAGCTTGTAGAAGTTGGGCACTTTTGCTGGTCTCTGGGCTTACTCTTACTGCAACAGTCATGGCAGCGGGGGTGGGTGTCTAAAGTGACCTTACTCACATTCCTGGAGTCTGGAACTACCCTGTTGCCTGTGATAAATGATCTAGAAAACCTCATCTTTCAGTAGTTGGCTCCCAGCCTTCTTAAATAGCAGGGGTATTTTCCAAGACTGTAAAAGAAGATCTACACATCTTCTTGAGAATTAGGTTCGGGAACTCATACAAAACCACTTTATTGGTCAGAGCCAGTCAAAAGCTGAACCTAACTTCAAGGAATGGTGAAAGAGATTCCACTATCTAATGGAAAGAGCTGCAAAATATTTGTGATCATATTTAATCTGTTTCATAATTATTATGCAATTTCATATTTAGTTACAGAATGCTACAATTATACACGTAATTCCATATGTAAAATCTACTTATCTCTTACACAAAAGTCTCATCTTGTGGAATGTTTAGACCATGCAAGACATTGGCCACAAATGTCTGGTGAATAATTGAATTGTAGCTGGTTCTAAGTGAGAAATGCTGTTGTTTAAAATACACATAGGTTTGAAAAACATGTAAAATATACATAGGTGACTCATTGGAAAAGACTCTGATGCTGGGAGGGATTGGGGGCAGGAGAAGAAGGGGACAACAGAGGATGAGATGGTTGGATGGCATCACTGACTTGATGAACATGAGTCTGAGTGAACTCCAGGAGTTGGTGATGGATAAGGAGGCCTGGCGTGCTGCGATTCATGGGGTCGCAAAGAGTCGGACACAACTGAATGACTGAACTGAGCTGAACTGAGGTTTGAAAAGGCTTAGTAAAAAGAATATAAAGCATCTTTTTTATTAAGTGTTTTTCTTTTAGCTTTATGGAGATATAATTGACATACAACATTGTGTAAGTTAAAGGTCTACAATGTGGTGATTTCATATATGTAAATAATGCATAATGATTTAAAAAAATAAGGTTAGTTAACACATCCATTAGTTATCATTTGTGTGTGTGGTGAGAATTTTAAAATCTCCTCCCTTAGCAACTTTTGAATATACAATACAGTAGTGTAAGCTATAGTTACTATGCTGTGCATTACATGACCAGAACTTTTCATCTTATAACTTGAAATTTGCACCCCCTGATCATCATCACTCCTCTCCTTCTCCCTCCATCTCTTGCCCCTTGTTCCTTCTCTTTTGTTTCTAAGCATTTGGCTTTTTTTTTTTTATTCCACAAGTAAGTGAGATTATAAAGTATTTGTCTTTCTCTATCTGACATTTTATCTAGTGTTATTTTCTCAAGTTTCACCTATGGTGTCAGAAATGGCAGGATTTGTTTCTTATATTCTGAATATTATTCCGTTGTATTTTTCCTTTATCCATTCATCTGCTGAAGGACGCTTAGATTGTTTCCATGTCTTGGCTATTGAAAATAAGGTTTCAATGAGTATGGGAGTGCAGATATCTCTTTGAGATAGTGATTTCATTTCCTTCATATATTTACCCAGAAGTAAAACTGTTGGCTGTATATTGTCACCCTGCTTATGTCACCTCTATGCAGAGTACATCATGAGAAATGCTCGGCTGGAAGAAGCACAAGCTGGAATCAAGATTGCTGGGAGAAATATCAATAACCATATATGCAGATGACACCACCCTTATGGCAGAAAACGAAGAACTAAAGAGCCTCTTGATGAAAGTGAAAGGTGAGAGTGAAAAAGTTGACTTAAAACTCAACATTCAGAAAACTAAGATCATAGCATCCAGTCCCATCGCTTCACAGAAAATAGGTGGGGAAATAATGGAAACAGTGAGACACTTTATTTTCTTGGGCTCCAAAATCACTGCAGATGGTTACTGCATCCATGAAATTAAAAGAAGTTTGCTCCGTGGAAGAAAATGTATGACCAACCTAGACAGCATATTAAAAAGCAGAGACATTACTTTGCCAACAAAGGTCCATCTAGTCAAAGCTATGGTTTTTCTAGTAGTCATGTATGGATGTGAGGGTTGGATTATAACAAAAGCTGAGTGCCGAAGAATTGATGCTTTTGAACTGTGGTGCTGGAGAAAACTCTTGACAGTCCCTTGGACTGCAAGGAGATCCAACCAGTCCATCCTAAAGGAGATCAGTCCTGAATATTTATTGTAAGGACTGATGCTGAAGCTGAAACTCCAATACTTTGCACCTGATGCAAAGAGCTGACTTTTTGGGAAAGACCCTGATGCTGGGAAAGATTGAAGGCGGGAGGAGAAGGGGATGACAGAGGATGAGATAGTTGAATGGCACCACCGACTCTATGGACATGAGTTTGAGGAAGCTCTGGGAGTTGGTAATGGACACCAAAGCCTGGCATGCTGCAGTCCATGGGGTCATAAAGAATCGGACACAACTGAGGAACTGAACTGAACTGAAAACTGTTGAATCATATGTTAGTTTTTTTCAATTTGTCGATTATTTCTTTTGCCATACAGAAACTTTGTAGTTTGATGTTGTTCCACTTATTTATTTTTGCATTTGTTGCTTGTGCTTTTGGTGTCATATTCAAAATTATTGCTAAAACTAATACTGAGGGGATTCTTCCCTATGCTTTTTTTCTAGGAGTTTTATGTTGTCAGATAGCACATGGTTAATTTTCTAACCAACTGTGAGTTAACATTTTTTTTTTTAATTTTTATTTTTACTTTATTTTACTTTACAATACTGTATTGGTTTTGCCATACATTGACATGAATCCGCCACGGGTTGTACATGAGTTCCCAATCCTGAACCCCCCTCCCACCTTCCACCCCATATCATTTTGTAAGAGGTGTAAGATAGGGGCACAGTTTCATTTTTGTGCATGTAAATATTGTTCACCACCATTTATTGAAAAGACTATCTTTTCTCCGTTGACTGTGTTTGGCTCTTTTGTCAAATATTAGTTGACTGTGTATTTATGACTTTACTTTTAAATTCTTTATTCCATTAGTTTATGGGTCTATGCCAGTATAATGAGGTTAATTATTCTAGTTTATAACACATTAAGAGTTTATCAGGAAATGTTGTGGCTCCAACTTTGTTTTTTGCCTCCAACTTTGTTTTTTCTCAGGATTGCTTTATCTATTTGGAGTCTTATGTGGCTCCAAATGAATTTGAGGATGTTTTCTCTTTCTTAAAAAAATGCTATTGGAATCTTGATGGGGATTGCATTTAATCTATAGATCATTTTGGATACAATGAACATTTTAACAATATTAATTCTTCCAACACATGAGCATAGGATGCTTTTCTACTTATTTGTGTCTACTTCAATTTGATTGATGTCTAATAGTTTTCAGTGTAGATATCATCACTTCCTTGGTTAAATTTATTCCTCAGTGTTTCATTGCTCTTGTGCTACTGCAAATGAGATCATTTTCTTTATTTTCTTTTCAGATAATTTACTGTTAGTGAATCAGTAAGTACTGGTTTTTGTATGCTAATTTCATGTCCTGCAACTTCATTGAAGTTGCTGATTACATCTGTGCATGTGTGTTTGTGTGTGTGTGTATGTAGTCTTTGGGATTTTTTTTTACATATAAAATTATTATACAAATAGAGACAACTTTTCTTTTTCCTTTTCAATTCTGATGTCTTTTAATTTTTATGTTGCCTAGTTACTTGGCTTGGGCTTCCAGTAATATGCTGAATAGGAGTGATGAGAGGAGGTACCCTCATCTTCATCCTGATCTTGGAGGGTGAAGCTTTTACTATAGAGTGAAACTTTTACTATTGAGTATGAGGTTAGGATATGATAGGAGACTGAAAGGGGAACTCCCCGGGTCAGTAGATGCCCAATATGCTACTGGAGATCAGTGGAGAAATAACTCCAGAAAGAATGAAGGGATGGAGGCAAAACAAAAACAATACCCAGCTGTGGATGTGACTGGTGATAGAAGCAAGGTCTGATGCTGTAAAGAGCAATATTGCATAGGAACCTGGAATGTCAGGTCCATGAATCAAGGCAAATAGGAAGTGGTCAAACAAGAGATGGCAAGAGTGAATGTCAACATTCTAGGAATCAGCGAACTAAAATGGACTGGAATGGGTGACTTTAACTCAGATGACCATTATATCTACTACTGCGGGCAAGAATCCCTTAGAAGAAATGAAGTAGCCATCGTGTTCAACAAAAAAGTCTGAAATGCAGTACTTGGATGCAATCTCAAAAGTGACATAATGATCTCTGTTCATTTCCAAGGCAAACCATTCAATATCATGGTGATCCAAGTCTATGCCCCAACCAGTAATGCTGAAAAAGCTGAAATTGAACGGTTCTATGAAGAACTACAAGACCTTTTAGAACTAACACATAAAAAAGATGTTATTTTCATTATAGGGGACTGGAATGCAAAAGTAGGAAGTCAAGAAACACCTGGAGTAACAGGCAAATTTGGCCTTGGAGTACAGAATGAAGCAGGGCAAAGGCTAATAGAGTTCTGCTGAGAGAATGCACTGGTCGTAACAAACACTCTCTTCCAACAACACAAGAGAAGACTCTACACATGGACATCACCAGGTGGTCAACACCGAAATCAGATTGATTATATTCTTTGCAGCCAAAGATGGAAAGGCTCTATACAGTCAGCAAAAACAAGACTGGAAGCTGACTGTGGCTCAGATCATGAACTCGTGATTGCCAAATTCAGACTTAAATTGAAGAAAGTAGGGAAAACCACTAGATCATTCAGGTATGACCTAAATCAAATCCCTTTTGATTATACAGTGGAAGTGAGAAATAGTTTTAAGGGACTAGATATGATAGACAGAGTGCCTGATGAACTATGGACAGAGGTTCGTGACATTGTACAGGAGACAGGGATCAAGACCATCCCTATGGAAAAGAAATGCAAAAAAGCAAAATGGCTATCTGGGGAGGCCTTACAAATAGCTGTGAAAAGAGGAGACGTGAAAAGCAAAGGAGAAAAGGAAAGATAATAGCATCTGAATGCAGAGTTCCAGAGAATAGCAAGGAGAGATAAGAAAGCCTTCCTCGGTGATCAATGCAAAGAAACAGAGGAAAACAACAGAATGAGAAAGACTAGAGATCTCTTCAAGAAAATTAGAGATACCAAGGGAACATTTCATGCAAAAATGGGCTCGATAAAGGACAGAAATGGTATGGACCTAACAGAAGCAGAAGATATTAAGAAGAGGTGGCACAGAAGAGATGTACAAAAAAGATCTTCACGACCAAGATAATCATGATGATGTGATCATTCACCTAGAGCCAGACATCATGGAATGTGAAGTCAAGTGGGCCTTAGAAAGCATCACTATGAACAAAGCTAGTGGAGGTGATGGAATTCCAGTTGAGCTATTTTAAACCCTAAAAGATAATGCTGTGAAAGTGCTGCACTCAATATGCCAGCAAATTTGGAAAATTCAGCAGTGGCCACAGCACTGGAAAAGGTCAGTTTTCATTCCAATCCCAAAGAAAGGCAATGCCAAAGAATGCTCAAACTACTGCACAAATGCACTCATCTCACACGCTAGTAAAGTAATGCTCAAAATTCTCCAAGCCAGGCTTCAGCATTACGTGAAGCATGAACTTCCAGATGTTTAAGCTGGTTTTAGAAAAGGCAGGGGAACCTGGGATCAAATTGCCAACATCCACTGGATCATGGAAAAAGCAAGAGAGTTCCAGAAAAACATCTATTTCTGCTTTATTGACTAGGCCAAAGCCTTTGACCGTGTGGATCACAATAAATTTTGGAAAATTCTGAAAGAGATGGGAATACCAGACCACCTGACCTGCCTCTTGAGAAACCTGTATGCAGGTCAGGGAGCAACAGTTAGAACTGGACATGGAATAACAGACTGGTTCCAAATAGGAAAGGCGTACGTCAAGACTGTATATTGTCATCCTGCTTATTTAACTTACATGTAGAGTACATCATGAGAAATGCTGGGTGGAAGAAGCACAAGCTAGAATCAAGATTGCCGGGAGAAATATGAATAATCTGAGATATGCAGATGACACCACCCTTATGGCAGAAAGTGAAGAGGAACTCAAAAGCCTCTTGATGAAAGTGAAAGAGGAGAGTGAAAAAGTGGGCTTAAAGTTCAACATTCAGAAAATGAAGATCATGGCATCTGGTCCCATCACTTCATGGGAAATAGATGGGGAAACAGTGGAAACACTGCCAGACTTTATTTTTGGGGCTCCCAAATCACTGCAGATGGTGATCGCAGCCATGAAAGTAAAAGACGCTTACTCATTGGAAGGAAAGTTATGACCAACCTAGATAGCATATTCAAAAGCAAAGATATTACTTTGCCAACAAAGGTCCATCTAGTCAAGGCTATGGTTTTTCCAGGGGTCATGTATGGATGTGAGAGTTGGACTGTGAAGAAAGCTGAGCGCCGAAGAATTGCTGCTTTTGAACTGTGGTGTTGGAGAAGACTCTTGAGAGTCCGTTGGACTGCAAGGAGATCTAACCTGTCCATCCTAAAAGAGATCAGTCCTTGGTGTTCATTGGAAGGACTGATGCTAAAGCTAAAACTCCAATACTTTGGCCACCTTATGTGAAGAGTTGACTCATTGGAAAAGACCCTGATGCTGGGAGGGATTGGGGGCAGGAGGAGAAGGGGACAACAGAGGATGAGATCGCTGGATGGCATCACCAATTCGATGGACATGAGTTTGCGTGAACTCCAGGAGTTGGTGATGGACAGGGAGGCCTGGTGTGCTGCGATTCATGAGGTCACAAAGAGTTGGACACGACTGAGCAACTGAACTGATGAGGTTAGCGTTTGGCTTGTCATACATGACCTTTATTATGTTGATGTACGTTCCTTCCATACATAATTTTTTAAGACTTTAGCATGAACACATGTTGAAATTTCTCAAATACTTTCTGTGTTTATTGAGGTGATCATATAATTGTTTTTCTTTTATTCTACTAATCTGGAGAAGGAAACGGCAACCCACTGCATCATTCTTGCCTGGAGAATCCCATGGACAGAGGAGCCTGATGGGCCTCTGTGGTACCTGGGCTTGCACAGAGTTGGGCATGACTGAGTGACTAACAGTAACACTACTAATCAGGTATAGCATATTTATTGATTTACAAATGTTAAGCTATCCTTGCATCCTAGGGCTAAATCTCACTTGATCATGGTGAATGATCCTTCTAATGTGCTCAGAATTTGGTTTGCTGGTATTTTATTGAGAAATTTTTTGTATCCATGTTCATTAAGGATATTGGCTTATAGTTTTCTTTTCTTATAGTGTCCATTACTGGCTTTGGTATCAGGGTAATGCTATACTCATAATATGAATGTGAAAATAGTCCATTCTTTTCAACTTTTCAGAGGAGTTTGATAATTGGTATTCATTCTTTAAATGTTTGGTAAAATTCACCAGCAAAAGATTCTGGTCCTGTGTTTAACTTTGTTGAGAAATTTTTGGTTAATGATTCAATCTCCTTACTAGTAATTAGTTTGTTCAGATTTTCTATTTCTTTCTCATTCAGGCTTAGTGGGTTTTATATTGATATTTCTAATATTTTCCTATTTCTTCTAGTTTGTCCAGTTTGTTGGTATAGAGTTATTTATAGTATTCTGTTATGATCCTTTGTATTTCTGTGATATCTGTTGTAATGTTTCCTGTTTCATTTATGATTTTACTGATTTGGGTCTTCTCTCTTTTTCCTTGGTTAGTGTAGTTAAAAGTTTGTCAATTTTATTTATCTTTTCAAAGAACCAACTCTTAGGTTTGTTTTCTATTATTCTCCTCTTCTCAGTTTCATTTATTTCTGCTCTAATCTTTATTATTTCTTTACCTCTTCTAACTTTGGGCTCAGTTTGTTTTCTTTTTCTAGTATCTTAAGGCATAGATTTATTTAAATCTTTCTTGTTTCTGTTTATTGCAATCAACTTTCCTCTTAAAACTGCTTTTCCTGCATCTCATAAGATGTGGTATGATGTGTTTCCATTTGTTTGACTCAAGATACTTTTAAATTTCCTCTTTAATTTCTTCTTTGATCTATTGGTTGTTCAGGAGAGTGTTGCTTAATTTCCATGTATTAACGAGTTTTCCGGTTTTACTTCTGTACTGATTTCTAACTTCATACCATTGTGGTTAGAGAAGATAGTTGTATAATTTCATTTTATTGAATTTTCTAAAAATTGTTTTGTGGACTAACACATGTTTTACCCTGGAAAGTGTTCTGTGTGCGCTTGAGAGGAACGTGTACACTGCTGTCGTCAGATAGAAAGTTCTGTTTGTTTGTTGGGTCTGTTTGGTCGATAGTGTTGTTCAAATCTGCTGTTTAGTTATTGATTCTCTGCCTGGATGATCTATCCATTGTTGAAACTGACATATTAAATTGTCCAACTATTATGGAATTCATGTTTATTTCTCCTTTTACCTCTATTAGGTTTTGCTTATATATTAGTGCTCTAATATTAGATAGGTGAATATTTAGAACTTTATATCTTCTTGATGAATTTATCCCCTCTTTACTATAGGATATCCTTTTTCAGCCCTTTTTACCATTTTTTAGTTTAAAGTCTAGTCATTTGGATATAAGTCTATCAGTTCAGTTCAGTTCAGTTGCTCAGTTGTGTCCCACTCTTTGCGACCCCATGAATCGCAGCACGCCAGGCCTCCCTGTCCATCACCAACTCCTGGAGTTCACTCAAACTCACGTCCAACAAGTCGGTGATGCCATCCAGCCATCTCATCCTCTGTCGTCCCCTTCTACTACCCCCAATCCTTCCCAGCAACAGAGTCTTTTCCAATGAGTCAACTCTTCGCATGAGGTGGCCAAAGTATTGGAGTTTTAGCTTTAGCATCAGTCCTTCCAAAGAACACCCAGGACTGATCTCTTTTAGAATGAACTGGTTGGATCTCCTTGCAGTCCAACGGACTCTCAAGAGCCTTCTCCAACACCACAGTTCAAAAGCATCAATTCTTCAGCGCTCAGCTTTCTTCACAGTCCAACTCTCACATCCATACATGACTACTGGAAAAACCGTAGCCTTGACTAGACAGACCTTTGTTGGCGAAGTAATGTCTCTGCTTTTCAAAACACTATCTAGGTTGGTCATAACTTTTCTTCCAAGAAGTAAGCATCTTTTAATTTCATGGCTGCAGTCACCATCTGCAGTGATTTTGGAGCCCGAAAAATAAAGTCTGACACTGTTTTCACTGTTTCCCCATCTATTTCCCATGAAGTGATGGGACCAGATGCCATGATCTTCGTTTTCTGAATGTTGAGCTTTAAGCTCACTTTTTCAGTCTCCTCTTTCACTTTCATCAAGAGGCTTTTTAGCTCCTCTTCAGTTTCTGCCATAAGGGTGGTGTCATCTGCATATCTGAGGTTATTGATATTTCTCCCTGCCATCTTGATTTCAGCCTGTGCTTCTTCCAGCCCAGCGTTTCTCATAGCTACCCCTAATTGATCTTGATTACCATTTGCTTGAAACATCTTTTATGTACTCCTTCACTGTCAGTCTATATGTATATTTATTGTGAATGTTTTGTAGTTAGCATATTGTAAAATCTTGTTTTTGAGTCAGTCAGTAATTCCATGCTTTTAATTATTAATACATAGCTTAATCCTTTTATGTTTAAAGTAATTATTCATAGGTAAGGACTCACTATTGGTGTTTTATTGTTTTCTGGCTGTTTTGTAGGTTCATTATTCTTGTTTCTTTGCCTGCTGTCTTTTAGGGGGATGTTTGGATGCCCTTGGTATTAACATGCTTTGACTCTTTTATCATGTTCTTTTACGTAATTATTGCAGGTTTTCCCCTCATAGTTACTATGAGGCTTATATAAAATTTATGAAAATTATAACACTTTATTTTAAACCAGTAGCAACTTATATTTGATAATATTCGTAAATTTTACACTTTTACATCTCCTCTCCTTCAAATTTTAGGTTATATTATAGTTTACATATTTTTATATTATATATCCAATAATAGATTATTGTAGTTATGGTTATTTTTACTGCATTTGTTTTCAACTTTTAAAATAGATTTGTAAGTGGATTGTATACTACTATTAACATATTACTGAATCTAATTTTGACTATCTGTTTACCATAACCAGTGAGTTTCATGCTGCCTTCTTATGTTTTTATGTTGGTAATTTCCATCCTTTTGCTTCCACTCAAAGAATTCCCTGTAGCATTTCTTGTATGTCAGATCTACTGGTGATGAACTCCCTCAGCTTTTGTTTGTTTATTTATTTGCTAGAAGTTTTATCTACCTTCATTTCTGAAGAATAATTTTGCTAGATGTAGAATTATTTTTTAACAGTTTTTTCTTTCAATATTTTGGATATGTCATCCCATTATATCCCAGCCTGAAAAGTTTCTGTGAGTAATATTATGGAGGTTATTTTGTATATAACATCTCTCTTTACACTTGAAGTCTTCAAAATGCTTTGACTTTAGACAATTTAATTATAATGTGACTTTGTGTAGCCCTGTTTAAGTTCATCCTGTTTGCATCTTATTGATTTGGATGTCCATTTTTCCTATAATTGTGTGTGTTTATATACATACATATATATATATTTTTATTTTTTCCTCCTCTGATTGGATAATTTCAAATATCCTATCATCTGGGTCATTCATTTTTCTTCTATGGTTAAGTTTTTTGAAGTTCTCTATTGAATTCCTCGGACTGCAAGGAGATCCAACCAGTCCGTTCTAAAGGAGATCAGTCCTGGGTGTTCACTGGAAGAACTGATGCTGAAACTGAAATTCCAATACTTGGGCCACCTCATGCGAAGAGTTGACTCATTGGAAAAGACCCTGATGTTGGGAGGACTGGGGGAAAGAGAAGAAGGGGACAACAGAGGATGAGATGGCTGGATGGCATCACCGACTCGAACAACAAGAGTTTGAGTGAACTCTGGGAGTTGATGATGAACAGGGAGGCCTGGAGAGCTGCAATTCATGGGGTCACAAAGAGTTGGACACGACTAAGTGACTGAACTGAACTGATTGAATTCTTCAGTTCAGTCATTGCTCTTTTTAGCTCTAGGGTTTCTGGTTTCTGTTTGACCTTTTTTTTTTTTTTTAATGATTTTTGTTTCTTTGTTGAACTTCTTGTTTTTTCATTCATTGTGCTCCTAATTTTGCTTAGTTGTCTGCTTGTATTCCTGTAGTTCACTAAACTTCTTTAGGAGGATTATTCTGAATTCTTTGACAGTTCATAGATTTCCCTCTCTTTATCCCCTGGAGGAGGGCATGGCAAACCACCCCAATGTTCTTGCCAGGATAATCCCCATGGACAGAGGAGTCCAAGGGGTCACAAAGAGTTGGATACAACTGAGTGACTAAGCACACCTCATATAGCATGTTGGATCTTTGTGAGTTCTTTTTGATACTGTGCTTACCTGATTTGTTGTGAACCTTAATTCCTTACATAGATATCGGCACATTTGAATAAGTAATTTCCTCTTCCAGACTTTCAGTTCAGTTCAGTTGCTCAGTCGTGTCTGACGCTTTGCAACCCCATGAATTACAGCACGCCAGGCCTCCCTGTCTATCGTCAGCTCCCAGAGTTCACCCAAACTTATGTCCCTTGAGTCGGTGATGCCATCCAGCCATCTCACCCTCTGTCATCCCCTTCTCCTCCTGCCTCCAATCCCTCCAAGCATCAGAGTCTTTTCCAATGAGTCAACTCTTCACATGAGGTGGCCAAAATATTGGAGTTTCAGCTTTAGCATCAGTCCTTCCAAAGAACACCCATGACTGATCTTCTTTAGAATGGACTGGTTGGATATCCTTGCAGTCCAAGGGACTTTCAAGAGTCTTCTCTAACACCACAGTTCAAAAGCATCAGTTCTTCAGTGCTCAGCTTTCTTCACAGTCCAACTTTCACATCCATACATGACCACTGGAAAAACCATAGCCTTGAATAGATGGACCTTTGTTGGCAAAGTAATATCTCTGCTTTTGAATGTGCTCTCTAGGTTGGTCATAACTTTGCTTCCAAGGAGTAAGCGTCTTTTAATTTCATGGCTGCAGTCACTATTTGCAGAGGTTTTGGAGCCCAGAAAATAAAGTCTGGCAGTGTTTCCACTGTTTCCCCATCTATTTCCCATGAAGTGATGGGACCGGATGCCATGATCTTCATTTTCTGAATGTTGAGCTTTAAGCCCACTTTTTCACTCTCCTCTTTCACTTTCATCAAGAGGCTTTTGAGTTCCTCTTCACTTTCTGCCATAAGGGTGGTGTCATCTGCATATCTCAGATTATTCATATTTCTCCCGGCAATCTTGATTCCAGCTTGTGCTTCTTCCAGCCCAGTCTTTCTCATGATGTACTCTGCATATAAGTTAAATAAGCAGGGTGACAATATACAGCCTTGATGTACTCCTTTTCCTATTTGGAACCAGTCTTTTGTTCCATGTCCAGTTCTAACTGTTGCTTCCTGACCTGCATATAGGTTTCTCAAGAGGCAGGTCAGGTGGTCTGGTATTCCCATCTCTTTCAGAATTTTCCACAATTTATTGTTATCCACACAGTCAAAGGCTTTGGCATAGTCAATAAAGCAGAAATAGATGTTTTTCTGGAACTCTCTTGCTTTTTCCATGATCCAGCGGATATTGGCAATTTCATCCAGACTTTACAAGTTTGATTTGGCAGAGACAGTTCTTCTCCAATCAGTTCAGGTTTAATTTCTAGATTTATCTGCTGGCATTGTCCTTTGGCAGGTGGTACTTGTTATTAGGGTCTATTTTGAAGCAAGGTCACTGTCTGAGCCCTTAGGTGGTGAGGGTTGCTCCTGGCTGAGAACACTTGGATAGACTACTGGCTTGCTTCCCTGCCTAAGTCAGGCTGTAGAATCGACTCTGAAATTACCTAGGCTCTCTGGTCAGGCTTTCTAGACAACTGGGCCTGAGTTCTATACAGAAGTAGGCAAAGGTGTGAATTAGCTTCCTTTTCATTGTCTTTTTTTTTTTTTTTTTTTTTTTCAGTTAAATAGATTATAGTTTATTTTTTTTTTATTTTTTATTTTTTTAAATTAATTAATTTTTTATTTTACTTTACAATTCTGTATTGGTTTTGCCAGAACAGGAACATGACCTGCATGGCTTATTGTTTGGGGACCCAAATCAGGCAAACCTTTGCAGTGACTTGGCAGAGCCCCTGGTTATACTCTGTAGATGGAGAAAGTCACAGACTATGCTGTCTGTTTCAGTGTCACTGCAATCAGGGTGGTTGGATGGGTTATGCAGCTTCCTATGTGCTTTGGTTAGGTTCCCTGGTCTGACAGGCTGAAGGCTATATTCAGCAATGGGTGGGGCTAGAAATTAGTTTCCTGAGAAGAGCAGGAAAACCACTTCCAACACCAGGAAGGCTTTGTTTGTGATCCTCTCTCAAGCCAACCTGTAACCCAAGTTCTCTGGCCAAACAGGGCCACTGGCTTTGCTCTACAGAGAATCAGTTCTGCCTGCCTGGACTCTGTGCTCAAACATTGCTAGGCTACACAGCTTCTAGGCTTTATGGCCACATTTTCTGGTTGGATGAAGTTTATAACTACAGTCAATAGTGGGTGGGACTATGCATTAGCTCTCCTGCCTGAGGGGGAGCATGGGAATTCTCAAACCCAGGAAAGTGAAAATGAAAGTCGCTCAGTCCTGTCTGACTCTTTGCAACCCCATGGACTATACAGTCCATGGAATTCTCCAGGCCAGAATACTGGAGTGTGTAGCCTTTCCTGTCTCCAAGGGACTTCCCAACCCAGGGATCGAACCTAGGTCTCATGCATTGCCAATGAATTCTTTACCAGCTGAGCCACAAAGGAAGCTCCAAACACAGGAAGACTCTTTATCTATTGTGTCTGCTGGTTTTCACTGATGATTTTGCCTTTCCTTGTGTACCTAATTTTGTTTGACTTTGAATAATATTATATTAAAAATCATTTGAAAAAAATTTTTGATAACTTTCATATGATATCATCCTTCATAGTGGATTTCTATTTGCTTTTTCAGGCTGCATCAGGATTCTACAAAGTTTAGAAGTACTTAAAGTCAAAAATTAAGCTTCCCTGTCCCAAAAGATGATAGGTTGCATGTTCAGGGGAGGGTTTACTTATTCTAACTTACTTAATGGGTATCACTGTTTGGAGTGGGTGCATTATCAATGCTCCTAATTTTGACCTTTATTTCTGCAGTCCCACAAGGTCACCAAAAGCCCTGCTCGCTTTTCAGCTATTCCCACAGGAGTGGTCAATATTCTTAGGGCATGTGTGTTTTGAGTGCCTGAGCTTATATCACTGTCTCTGATTTGTTGTCTTCTTCCAGATCTTGTTCTAACAAATCCTCGGGGTATCTTTAAGCTCACTGATGTCTCTGAGAAGAATTTAGCCTATAGTCTTATATTTATTATTTGATCCTCATGTTTAAATGTGGCATCATGTAGCTATTTTTTCCTTCATCTTCAAGTTAAGAATTACATTTATTACTCTAAACATATGATAAAATTCAGAGTGTTAAGGAAATATGTCCATAGCGACATCAACATCCAAGTTCACAAGATTACTTTAATTAGGGAGCTTCACAAACATCTTAATCATGCATATCTTTTTTTTCCATATGAATTATAAGATTTCCTCCAGGAATTATTTAAAATGTCAAACATCATTTAAAATTTATACAAAAACTTGAGATACTGAGATATGCAGCTTCTTTAGGAAACCAATGAGTAAAAATGTATGATAAACTATCATATAATAAAATGAATATCTAAATTTAAAATTTGGGGCATTCTTAATAGCTCTTCATAAAAGTTTCTAGATCATTGCATGGTATTCTTTTACATATTTGGGTTAAATTTCTTTCCCTTTTTGAATTAAACCTATCTCATTCGAAAAGAGCTTAAATATAAGGTTTCATCCTATTTTTAAAAATCTTTCATTTCAATTCTATTACAGTAGCTACAGATCAAGCAAATGGAATTTTGAGAGGAATGTTCACTATCTACTTCTAATGGGCAAAATATTGCAGTGTTTGCTGGGCAAGGCCTAGAACCAGGAAGCTACTTACCATAATAGCAAGTGAGGATTAAGATAGGAAATTGGACTTGCCATTACTTCTGAATAGCATACGTAGTCAACTCCAAAGTTTCTATCTCTTTTAGCAATGCTTTAGTGCAAGATTGTCCTGCATAGGAGTATATTGTAAATGTTCCGTGATTCCCAATACAGCATCAAGCTGCAGTCTTGGAAAAGCTTCTATTTATATATCTTAGAAACAGCTTTTATCAGGAAATGGTATGCCTTCCTGACCAGCCTTCTCATAACCTTCTTAGCCATAGCACAGGAGGTAACTAGGGCTTACTTGTTAAAATGTGTAATAGAATGATTTTAAAATATAATTAGGATATATAAAAGGGAAGGTAGAATTACTACCAACTGATGTAGAACCCCACACTCAGAAATTTGAACCACATTCTTTTAAAACAAAATTTAAAAGAAGATCTCTGCAGTAGGATCTTGAGAGCATTCAGCCTCATGTTTTTCTTACTTGGTCTTTGTCAGTTCCTTTATTAATAAATTTTGCCCGACTGTTGATTCTCTTAAATAAAGCTGAAGTCAGCTGCTGAGGTATAAGGATAGGTTTGTTCCAAATAAGTCATGTTTTGACTTAACCACAGTAAGAAAAAAAGTACACTTTTGTGACACTTTGTTGGCTGTATTAGATTTAAATAGATTAGAAGCTATCAGTCAAAATCTGTTGTTTCCTATAACTATCATTTTACAAGAAATATAATCAGAACTTCTTTAATATGAACATTTGCACCAATATTTGCTTCCAACTCTTTTTCCCAACACTGATCTGTTTTTCTTTCTTTTGGAATGAATGGTTTAAGAGTTACAAGTCTCTATGATTTGCAGTTATTTGAATGTGTGAACAAATAACTAAAAACTTAGAATTTTTATTTCATCAAAAATATTTGAAATGAAACCTGTAAAATATGTTAAAAGGTAAGAATGAAAAACAATGGAAATATCCCTGTAGGTTTTTACATGTAAGTCATCATGATTAAAAGCTAAGCAAGAGAAAATGCGTAGATGATAGAAAGTATAAGGGGAGAATGTGTACCTTATATGAACAACAGTGAGAAAGAGAGGGTAAACAAAAGAAATCACTTGGGTTAATATAAATCGGTACAGCTACTATGGACAACAGTATGGAAGGTTCCTTAAAAAACTTAAAATAGAGTTTCTATATGATCTAGCAGTCCCACCTTTGGGCATATATCCAGACAAAACTATAATTCAAAAAGATACCTGCACTCTTATGTGCATAGCAGCACTATTTATAATAGCCAAGAAATGGATGAAACCTAAATGTCTACTAACAGATGAATGAGTAAAGATGTGGTGTGTGAGTGTGTGTGTATATATATATATATATATATTCAATGAAAAATTACTCAACCATTAAAAATAATGAAAAACTGCCATTTTCAGCAACATGGATGGAACTAGACATTCCCATGCTAAGTGAACAAGAAAGAAAAAGACTAGTATATGATATCAGTTACATGTGGAATCTAAAATATGTCACAAAGGGACCATCTATGAAACAGAAACAAACAGCCACAGAGACTTGTGGTTGACAAGTTAAGGGGTGGTGCCAGTGGAGGAGGAATGAATTTGAAGTTTGGGATTAACAGAATCAAACTATTATATATAGAACAGATAAACAACAAGGTCCTACTGTAAAGCTCAGGGAACAATATTTGATATTCTGTCAAAAGCCATAATGGAAAAGAATATGTATATGGAAAAGACTATGTGTATGAAAAAGAATATACACCTATAAGTTAATCACTTTGCTGTACAGTAAAAATTAACATAACATTGTAAATCAAAAATTCACAAAACATTGTACCTCAATAAAATAAATTTCTAAAAATGTGAAACCACTTGGGAGGAAAGGTTATGTGATATATGCACCGATTTTAGCATGTGGAAAGCATGTGAAAATGAAAGTGAAGTCTCTCCGTCGTGTCCGACTCTTTGCAGCCTACCAGGCTCCTCCTTCCATGGGAGAGGAGAGGCAAGAGTACTGGAGGGTGTTGCCATTTCCTTCTCCAGGTTTCTTCCTGACCCAGGGATCAAACCCGGGTCTCCCGCATTCCAGGCAGACGCTTTAACCTGAGCCACCAGGGAAGCCCAGGAAAGCATGTAGTCATTCTTAATAATCACATAAAATAAAAGATTGGTGCTCAGGTCTGGGCAAATAAACTGTCAGCTCTACAGAGTTGCTCAGTAAGACATCTTTATTTTTCTGCTTCCCTGTTCATCTTCTGCCATATGCTTTACGTCTCAACTCTAAGCCTTCTTAATAAACCTGCGAAGCAGAAACTATTTCAGAGATGAGGAAACTAGAGTACATGAGAGGTGAAGATCTTTGCCCAACAAAGAGCCGTAAGTGGTGGCCTAACTCCAGAGACAATTTCTTCAGCTCTTACATCTGATTCTGGCTACATACCATATTTAGCCTCACTGACTGCAGGGCCACGCAAGGGGCTCTTGCTGCGTCTTTTGTAATTGCTTCGTATTGCTTAAGATTCAGGGAATCTTTTGGTCTTACTGAGAGAAACTCATTTACCTTTGTGTTTTCTGACTTTTGCACAAAATAATTCAAGACTTCCATCGTATTATTTTAAGGAAAAGACATTTCATAGACAACTATAAAACATTTCCTATATTGCTATGTTTGATACATTCTGTCATTTAATCCTTGAAGGAACCTGAAGTTAGTGTTAAGTTTTCCATGATAATAATTTTCAGCACAAACTGGAGATTTAAACCCAGTTCTTTCATATCTCAAAGCAAGTTTTCTCTTGTGGTGGTGGTGGGTGCATGCTCAGTCACATCCGACTCTTTGTGATCCCTAGATGGCAGCCCACCAGACTCCTCTGTCCATGGAATTTTCCAGGCAAGACTGCTGTGGGTGTCCATTTCCTTCTCCAAGGGATCTTCCTGACTCAGGCATCAAACTTCCATCTCCTGCATTGGTAGGTGGATTCTTTACCACTGTGCCACCTGAGGGTTGGGGATTAGATTCTCCTTATTACAAAGAAAAATAAAGCAATATTGATTATAAAAGATAAGAGGTTTGTAATATTGAATACCTCCACGGGAAGCTACCCAGGTAAGACTGTACGTAGTGGTAGAGTCTGATACTGGGCAGTTTGAATAAATCCCCTCTGCTAGCAGCCGGTGGGGGTTGGGAGCATGTGGGGGGCTTCCTTGGTGGCTCAGATGGTAAAGAATCCACCTGTAATAGGGGAGACCTGGGTTTGATTCCTCAGTTGGAAAGCTCCCCTGGAGAAGGGAATGCCAACCCATTCCAGTATTCTTGCCTGGAGAATCCCCACGGGCAGAAGAGCCTGGTGAGCTACAGACCATGGGGTCACAAAGAGTTGGACGTGCCTGAGCAACTAAGCACAGCACCCACAGCAGGCGGAGAAACCATTTGTTTAGAGATGTTGGAAGAACTAGCATGCAAATCCTGTAGAAACATTATGCTTACACTTTCTTTTCTCCTAAGAAGAGAACAGAACAGCAGGCCAGCCTATGGGTAAACTCAGTTGCTGTATATCCTTTATACTATGGTTTTGATGGCATTTCTGATATCACAGTTCTCTGAGTGAGACATACTCACAGGAGACACTAGCATAGCAGTGGTCTTGACTATGCTCAGAAATGTACAGGCCCCCCACATACGTACACACACAGGGAAGCAGTAAGGTAGGAAGAAATGAAAAACTCAGATAACTTTCAGAAGGGGGTTTTAAAACAAAGAAGAGTCACTGTACTTGCCTTCCAAAGAATATAGTTTCTTAGGAAGCTGTTGGATGAAAATGGGGAAAGATTGACTGATGAGAAAAGTGGTATGAATTGCATCAGGTTGATTTGGTGGCAGCAGCTCAATTCTTATGCAGATGAAACAAAAATGGGAGTAAAAATAGAGTTCTAGAGCCCTGAAGGCAAAATTGATTGTGAGGTAAAACTGATAGCTTTCTCATAGAATATGTTGCCAAGATCATAGTTATAGACTTTCTGGATAGGCAACTGTTCAACTCTGTCGACAAATTTCTAGCATTACATTGCACCACAGGCTGAGTTGTGATAAAGGGACTGTGCTCTTGCCTTTTAGCAGATGGTGCACAAATCCTATCAAGAGACTTTATAATTAACTACATTCTGTCATTTCAAAATATATGCTGCCCTCAGAAGAGAAGGACTGTAGCGGTTACTAAGCAAGGCTATTTACCTTGGAAGTTTCCCCTAAGCCCCTAGATCTGGCATGCGGTAGATATTTTAATGTATGTGAAAATGATGGTTTCATAATGGTATGAAACATGTTTCATAATGATATTGCTAGTTATAAACTAAATTTTCCCTTTATGTTCTGTTAACCATAATCCATGGACTCAAAACCAGCAAGAAGTTATAATTTTAACCTATTCCATGTCAGTTTTATTATATGTATAATATTATATATAAATAATATAATATATATATTATATGCATATATATTATATGCAATGCAATGCTAGGAATTTGTCGATAGAGTCGAACAGTTGCCTATCGAGAAAGTCTCTCTCTCTCTCTATATATATATATATATATATATGTATATATATAAAATAAAAATATGTTTGGTTGTTGTTTAGCCACTAAGTCATGTCTGACTCCTTGTGACCCCATAGACTATAGCCCACCAGACTTCTCTGTCTGTGGGGTTTCCCAGGCAAAATGCTGTAGTGCATTGCCATTTCTTTCTCTAGGGGATCTTTCTGACCTAGGAATTGAAGCGATGTCTCCCACTTGACAGGCAGATTCTTTACCACTTCATTACCAGGTAAGCCCCATTCTCTACATTAAAGGTAATTGTTGAAAATCTGTACTTGTTTCCATTTTGTTAATTTTTTTTCTATTTTTATAGTTCTTTTCTGTTCTTTTGTTATTCTCTTGCTCTCTTCCTTTGTGGTTTGATTTCTTTTTTCAGTGTTAGAGGTGTATTTCTTTTCCTTTGCTTTTGTATATTTACTATAGTTCTTTTTTGGTTCCCCTGAGCCTTAGATATAAAAATTTTTTACCTATTACAGTCTAAGCTGATAATAGCTTAAGTTTAATGCCCTTAACATTTTTACTTTCCCATACCACATTTTAAGTTTTATGTTCAGTTCAGTCACTCAGTCGTCTCCAACTCTTTGCGACCCCATGAACTGCAGCACGCCAGGCCTCCCTGTCCATCACCAACTCCCAGAGTTTACCCAAACTCATGTCCTTTGAGTCAGTGATGCCATCCAACCATCTCATCCTCTGTCGTCCCCTTCTCCCCTCAATCTTTCCCAGCATCAGGGTCTTTTCAAATCAATCAGCATTTTGCATCAGGTGGCCAAAGTATTGGAGTTTCAGCTTCAACCTCAGTCCTTCCAATGAACACCCAGGACTGATCTTCTTTGGGATGGACTGGTTGGATCTCAAGAGTCTTGCCCAACACCACAGTTCAAAAGCATCAATTCTTCAGCGCTC
Organism: Oryx dammah; assembly: GCF_014754425.2. Classification (NCBI taxonomy): domain Eukaryota; kingdom Metazoa; phylum Chordata; class Mammalia; order Artiodactyla; family Bovidae; genus Oryx; species Oryx dammah. Next base: position 29,012,069 of record NW_024070213.1, read on the forward strand.
AGCTTTCTTTATAGTCCAGCTCTCACATCCATACATGACTACTGAGAAAACCATAGCCTTGACTAGAAGGACCTTTGTTGACAAAGCAATGTCTCTACTTTTTAATATGCTGTCTAGGTTGGTCATAACTTTCCTTCCAAGGAGTAAGTGTCTTTTAATTTCACGGCTGCAATCAACAGCTGCAGTGATTTTGGAGTCCAAAAAAGTAAAGTCAACCACTGTTTCCACTGTTCTTCATCTATTTGTCATGAAGTGATGGGACCACATGCCATGATCTTAGTTTTCTGAATGTTGAGCTTTAAGCCAACTTTTTCACTCTCCTCTTTCACTTTCATCAAGAGGCTGTTTGGTTCTTCTTCACTTTCTGCCATAAAGGTGGTGTCATCTGCATATCTGAAGTTATTGATATTTTTCCCGGCAATCTTGATTCCAACTTGTGCTTCATCCTAATGTTTCTCATGATGTATTCTTCATATAAGTTAAGTAAGCAGGGTGACAATATACAGCCTTGGTGTACTCCTTTTCTTATTTGGAACCAGTCTGTTGTTCCATGTCCAGTTCTAACTGTTGCTTCCTTACCTGCATATGGGTTTCTCAAGAGGCAGGTCAGGTGGTCTGGTATTCCCGACTCTTTCAGAATGTTAGCTATTATCAAAAAGACAAGAAATAGTAAGTGTTGATGAGGATGTGGAAAGGAGGAAATATTTATTGCTGTTGCTGGGCATAAAAGTTAGTGCAGCCACAACTGAAAACAGTAGAGAGTTTCCTCAATAATTTAAAAACAGAATCAGCATATGATCCAGAAATTCAGCTCCTGGGTATTTATCTGAAAGAAACAAAACAACTAACTAAAAATATATATATATGATCCCCATATTCATTCCAGCATTATTTACAATAGCCAGGATATGGAAACAATCTAAATTGTTCATCAATATATGAATGGATAAAGAAGATATATTGCATATATATCAGTTCAGTTGCTCAGTTGTGCCCAACTCTGCAACCCCATGGACTGCAGCATGCCCGGCTTGCCTATCCTTCACCAACTCCTAGAACTTGCTCAAACTCATGTCATTTGAGTCAGTGATGCCATCCAACCATCTCATCCTCTGTCATCCCCTTCTCCTCCCACCTTCAATCTTGCCCCAAATCAGGGTCTATTCCAATGAATCAGTTCTTTGCATGAGGTGGCCTAAGTATTGGAGTTTCAGCTTCAACATCAGTCCTTCCAGTGAACACCCAGGACTGATTTCCTTTAGGATGGACTGGTTGGATATCCTTGCAGTCCAAGGGACTCTCAAGAGTCTTCTCCAACACCACACTTGAAAAGCATCAATTCTTGCTTTTATTTCCATTACTCTGGGAGGTGGGTCATAGAGGATCTTGCTGTGATTTATGTCAGAGAGTGTTTTGCCTCTGTTTTCCTCTAGGAGTTTTATAGTGTCTGGTCTCACACTTAATCTTTAATCCATTTTGAGTTTATTTTGTATATGGTGTTAGAAAGTGTTATAGTTTCATTCTTTCACAGGTGGTTGACCAGTGTTCCCAGCACCACTTGTTAAAGAGATTGTCTTTTCTCCATTGTATATTTTTGCCTCCTTTGTTAAAGATAAGGTGTCCAAAGGTGCAAATGGGACCTAATTAAACTTAAAAGCTTTTGTACAATGAAGGAAACTATAAGCAAGGTGAGAAGACAGCCTTCAGGATGGGAGAAAATAATAGCAAACAAAGCAACTGACAAATAATTAATTTCAAAAATATACAAGCAGCTCATGTAGCTCAATACCAGAAAAATAAACAATCCAACCAAAAAATGGGCCAAAGAACTAAACGGACATTTCTCCAAAGAAGACATACAGATGGCTAACAAACACATGAAAAGATGCTCAACATCACTCATTATTAGAGAAATGCAAATTAAAACCACAATTAGGTATCATCTCATGCCTGTCAGAATAGCTGCTATCAAAAAGTCTACAAACAATAAATGCTGTAGAGGGTGCAAAAAAAGGGAATCTTCCTACACTGTTGGTGGGAATGCAAAGTAGTATAGCCACTATGGAGAACAGTGTGGAGATTCCTTAAAAAACTGGAAATAGAACTGCCATATGACCTAGCAATCCCACTGCTGGGCATACACACCGAGGAAGCCGGAATTTAAAGAGAGACATGTACCCAGTGTTCATCACACCACTCTTTACAATAGCTAGGACATGGAAGCAACCTAGATGTCCATTGGCAGATGAATGGATAAGAAAGTTGTGGTACATATACAGAATGGAATATTACTCAGCTATTAAAAACAATGCATTTGAATCAGTACTAATGAGGTGGATGAAACTGGAGCCTATTATACACAGTGAAGTAAGTCAAAAAGAAAAACATCAATACATTATATTAATGCATATATATGGAATTTAGAAAGATGGTAACAATGACAGTATATGCGAGACAGCAAAAGAGACACAAATATAAAGAAGAGTCTTTTGGGCTCTGTGGGAGAAGGCGATGGTGGGATGATTTGAGAGAACAGCATTGAAACATGTATATTACCATATGTGAAACAGATCACCAGTCCAAGTTCGATGCATGAAACAGGGCACTCAAAGCCAGTGCACTGGGATAACTCAGAGGGATGGGATAGGGAGGGATGTGGGAGCGGGTTCTGGATGAGGGATTCATGTACACCCATGGCTGATTCATGTCAATGTATGGCAGAAACCACCACAATATTGTAAAGTAATTAGCTTCAGTTAAATAAATAACAAAACAAACAAAAAACCCATCAATTCTTTGGAGCTCAGCTTTCTTTATAGTCCAAATCTCACATCCATACATGACCACTGGAAATACCATAGCTTTGACTAGACAGACCTTTGTTGCTAAAGTAATGTCTCTGCTTTTTAATAAGTTATCTAGGTTGGTCATAGCTTTTCTTCCAAGGAGCAAGGGTCTTTTAATTTCACTACTGCAGTTACCATCTGCAGTGATTTTGGAGCCCCCCAAAATAAAGTCAGGAGAAGGCAATGGCATCCCACTCCAGTACTCTTGCCTGGAAAATCCCATGGATGGAGGAGCCTGGTGGGCTGCAGTCCATGGGGTGGCTGAGGGTTGGACACGACTCAGTGACTTCACTTTCACTTTTCACTTTCATGCATTGGAGAAGGAAATGGCAACCCACTCCAGTGTTCTTGCCTGGAGAATCCCAGGGATGTTGGAGCCTGGTGGGCTGCCGTCTATGGGGTCACACAGAGTCGGACATGACTGAAGCGACTTAGCAGCAGCAGCAGCAGCAAAATAAAGTCAGCCACTGTTTGCATTGTTTCCCCATCTATTTGACCTGAAGTGATGGGATCAGATGCCAATATCTTTGTTTTCTCAATGTTGAATTTTAAGCCAGGTTTTTCACTCTCCTCTTTCATTCATCAAGAAGCTCTTTAGTTCTTCTTCACTTTCTGCCACAAGGGTGGTGTCATCTGCATATCTGAGGTTACTGATATTTCTTCTGGCATTTTTGATTCCAGCTTGGGCTTTATACAGCCCAGCATTTCTCATAAGGTACTCTGCATAGAAGTTAAGTAAGTAGGGTGACAATATAACAGCTTTGATGTACTCCTTTCCCTATTTGGAACCAGAGGAACAAAAAAGTCTCTTGATGAAAGTGAAAGAGGAGAGTGAAAAGGTTGGCTTAAAGCTCAACATTCAGAAAACGAAGACTATGGCATCTGGTCCCATCACTTCATGGGAAATAGATGGCAATGCTGTGGAAACAGTGTCAGACTTTATTTTTGGGGGCTCCAAAATCACTGCAGATGGTGACTGCAGCCATGAAATTAAAAGATGCTTACTCCTAGACAGCATACTAGACAGCTTACTCCTAGACCAACCTAGACAGCATATTCAAAAGCAGAGACATTACTTTGCCAACAAAGGGCCGTCTAGTCAAGGCTATGGTTTTTCCAGTGGTCATGTATGGATGTGAGAGTTGGACTGTGAAGAAAGCTGAGCGCCAAAGAATTGATGCTTTTGAACTGTGGTGTTGGAGAAGACTCCTGAGAGTCCCTTAGATTGCAAGGCAATTCAACCAGTCTATTCTAAAGGAGATCAGCCCTGGGTGTTCTTTGGAAGGAATGATGCTAAAGCTGACACTCCAGTACTTTGGCCACCTCATGCGAAGAGTTGACTCATTGGAAAAGACTCTGATGCTGGGAGGGATTAAGGGCAGGAGGAGAAGGGGATGACAGAGGATGAGATGGCTGGATGGCATCACCGACTCAATGGACATGAGTTTGAGTGAACTCCGGGAGATGGTGATGGACAGGGAGGCCTGGTATGCTGTGATTCATGGGGTTGCAAAGAGTCGGACACAACTGAGCGACTGAACTGAACTGAACTTGTTGCTCCATGTCCAGTTATAACTGTTGCTTCTTGACCTGCATACAGATTTTTCAGGAGGCAGGCAAGGTGGTCTGGTATCCCCCTCTCCTTAAGGATTTTCCTCAGTTTGTTGTGATCCACATAGTCAAAGGCTTTGGTGCAGTCAATAAAGCAGAAGTAGATGTTTTTCTGGAACTCTCTTGCTTTTTTGATGATCCGACGGATGTTGGTGATTTGATCTCTGGTTCTTCTGCCTTTTCTAAATTCAGCTTGAACATCTGGAAGTTCATGGTTCATGTGCTGTTAAAGCCTGGCTTGGAGAATTTTGAGTATCACTTTGCTTGCATGTGAGATTAGTACAATTGTGCGATAGTTTGAACATTCTCTGGCATTACCCTTCTTTGTGATTGGAATGAAAACTGACCTTTTCCAGTCCTGTGGCCACTGCTGTTTTCCAGATTTGCTGGCATATGAGTGCAGCACCTTCACAGCATCATCTTCTAGGATTTGAAAATTTTCAACTGGAATTCCATCACCTCTACTAGCTTGTTTGTAGTGATGCTTCCTAAGGCCCCCTTGACTTCACATTCCAGGTTGTCTGGCTCTAGGTGGGTATAATGGAATATTATTCTGCCATAAAAATAATGACATCTTACTATCTGTGACACCATGGATGGACGTTGAGAGAATTATGCTAGGTGAAATATGTCAGACAGAGACAAATACCATGTGACATTTTCACACGTGTAATCTAAAAAAGAAATGCCAACAAGCTCATAGTTACAGAGAACAGATTGGTTGTCATCAGTGAAAGAAGATGGAGGGTGGGTAAAATTGGTGAATTGTGGTTTCTTTTTTAATTGTTAAAAAAAAAGTATAGTCAAAGTTATAGAGGAAAAAAAAATAGAATGTTGGTTGGAGATGGGCAGAGAGGAAATAAGGAGTTGTTACTCCATGAGTATAAAGTTACAAATTACACAAGATGAATGTGGTTGAGAGAGCTGCTATTTGACATAGTACTGGTAGTTTGCCGGAGTCCAGCTCCAGCAGCCAGGGATTCAACCTGAAGAGATGGAGGGTGTCAGCAATGATGATGTAGCCTCTGACTCATAGCACAGGACTACATGTTTATTTCAAGCTTCAGGTTCTCTTTTATACTTTGACAAAAGCATTAGGTCAGAGGTTTGACGTTTTTAGTTTCCCCCAAACAGATATACTGTACTTGTGATTACATTGTAACTCATGCTACATTCCTCAGTTTATTTCTTATCTTTCTAAATCCTGTTTGACTCTAGCATCTTAAGATCATTATCTCGTAAAAAGGCTTCTCAGTTCAGTTCAGTTGCTAAGTCGTGTCCAACTCTTTGCGACCCCATGAATCGCAGCACGCCATGCCTCCCTGTCCATCACCAATTCCCGGAGTTCACTCAGACTCATATCCATCGAGTCCGTGATGCAATCCAGCCATCTCATCCTCTGTCATCCCCTTCTCCTCCTGCCCCCAATCCCTCCCAGCATCAGTCTTTTCCAATGAGTCAACTCTTCGCATGAGGTGGTCGAAGTACTGGAGTGTCAGCTTTAGCATCATTCCTTCCAAAGAAACCCCAGGGTTGATTTCCTTCAGAATGGACTGGTTGGATCTCCTTGCAGTCCAAGGGACTCTCAAGAGTCTTGTCCAACACCACAGTTCAAAAGCATCAATTCTTCAGTGCTCAGCTTTCTTCACAGTCCAAATCTCGCATCCATACATGACCACTGGAAAAACCATAGCCTTGAATAGATGGACATTTGTCGGCAAAGTAATGTCTCTGCTTTTCAAAACACTATCTAGGTTGGTCATAACTTTTCTTCCAAGGAGTAAGCGTCTTTTAATTTCATGGCTGCAGTCACTATTTGCAGTGGTTTTGGAGCCCAGAAAATAAAGTCTGGCAGTGTTTCCACTGTTTCCCCATCTATTTCCCATGAAGTGATGGGACCAGATGCCATGATCTTTGTTTTCTGAATGTTGAGCTTTAAGCCAACTTTTTCACTCTCCTCTTTCACTTTCATCAAGAGGCTTTTTAGTTCCTCTTCACTTTCTGCCATAAGGGTGGTGTCATCTGCATATCTGAGGTTATTGATATTTCTCCCAGCAATCTTGATTCCAGCTTGTGTTTCTTCCAGCCCAGCATTTCTCATGATGTACTCTGCATATAAGTTAAATAAGCAGAGTGACAATAAGCCTTGACGTACTCCTTTTCCTATTTGGAACCAGTCTGTTGTACCATGTCCAGTTCTAACTGTCGCTTCCTGACCTGCATATAGGCTTCTCAAGAGACAGGTCAGGTGGCCTGGTATTCCCATTTCTTGAAGAATTTTCCACAGTTTATTGTGATCCATACAGTCAAAGGCTTTGGGATAGTCAATAAAGCAGAAATACATGTTTTTCTGGAACTCTCTTGCTTTTTCCATGATTGAGCGGATGTTGGCAATTTGATCCCTGATTCCTCTGCCTTTTCTAAAACCAGCTTCAACATCTGGAAGTTCACAGTTCACGTATTGCTGAAGCCTGGTTTGGAGAATCTTGAGCATTACTTTACTAGCATGTGAGATGAGTGCAATTGTGTGATAGTTTGAGCATTCTTTGGCATTACGTTTCTTTGGGATTGGAATGAAAACTGACCTTTTCCAGTCCTGTGGCCACTGTTGAGTTTTCCAAATTTGCTGGCATATTGAGTGCAGCACTTTCATAGCATCATCTTTCAGGATTTGAAGTAGCGCAACTGGAATTCCATCACCTCCACTAGCTTTGTCCGTAGTGATGCTTTCTAAGGCCCACTTGACTTCACATTCCAGGATGTCTGGCTCTAGGTGAGTGATCACACCATCGTGATTATCTGGGTTGTGAATATCTTTTTTGTACTGTTTTTCTGTGTATTCTTGCCACCACTCATTAATATCTTCTGCTGCTGTTAGGTCCATACCATTTCTTTGCTTCTAGCTATTCTTAATTAATCCTAAACCTTAAACTCAGCGAACTTCTTTTGCCATAAACATTCCCCTCACAAACAGGTCTCACATAATAATCCTTCCCTTGGCCTCAAGCTGTGGACTCTGTGCTCATCCTGGGACATTCTTTGTAAAGATCCTTGCACAAATGTGAATGGTTACTTTATAGATTATTTTCTGGGCACAACTGTAGAAGGCTTTGTGCTTTCTCATGCTTCTCTCAAGCACCTTAACATTCTTTCCAGCCAACGCAGCCGAAGAAAGGAAAGAACAAGTCAGAATCACAAGGCCTAACTCCTTCATTCTAGGACTGTGCCTGCGAGATGAGGAGATGGGGTTGGGGCTGTGCCTCCATTTTGTCAGTAATGCCTAACGTGGCTCCCAACAGTAGTTAACAACACAATACTGTTCAGTCAAAAGTTTGTTTAGGGTACCATCATGTTCAGATCTCACCAAATGTTCTTACCTCATGAAAACAAAGACACAAGGAACTTTGGGAGGTGATAGATGTGTTTATTAACTTGATCGTGGTGATGATATCATGATTGTATACTTATTTGTAAAATCTTCAAACTGTATATATTAAATATGTGTCATTTTCAATATATCAACTTGACTTCAGTAAAGCTATCAAGAACACACTGAAGCAAACATGATGCAATCTGATTTAGTAATATAATTTCATGAAAGCAGAAAATAGTATGACATGGATGGAAATCTTTTTAAGGAGAGAGCCGTCTGGAAAATGATAAATTTACCATAAACAATCTTAAAAATCTGAAAACACTGGATAAAGTCACTAAAAGGAAGCACTAACTATTATAGGAACATGGTGAAATTTCATTATGTTGAAAAATGTTTAATTCACAACTTTGAATAAATTATCATGTAAGTACTGCTATTCAAATACTAATTTACTCTGAGAACATTTAAGTGCCTGTTCTATGACAATTGAACTATGATTGAGTCTTCTACATGACAGTCTACTATATGTCAAAGACAAATATGATTCTAGGTACTAAATGACAGTGCCTATTATAGAAATAATGTGGTCATACCTACCACGTAAGAGTTACATATATTACCACTACAAAAATGAATGTCAGAGATTTTTTTGCCATTCAAGAAAGTAAAGCCTTGTAAAAGATGCTAGTCTTGTAAAATAACAGGGAAATTAACTTTGGCTGGAGTTGTGAAATACATTATCCTGAAGCCATATAAAATAAAGCAATGAGATTATGCTAATTTAAGCCAATGAATTTTGGGTGAAATTAATGTTCCACAGTCTTCCCAAAAGGGAGACTCACAGAAGGCCTCACAGAAGAAGCACTGCTTGACCTGAAGAGGTTGGGGGAAGCAAAGCATATTCAGAGAATTAGAGCTGCTGAACACAGTTGCAGAAACATAAAAACCCTTGACATATTCAGGGGAAATGCGTGATTTAATACAATTGAGGGATAAAATAAAAGGTGTGATATGTCAGCAGAACCCAGAGGGAGTTAGGCAGTGATTGGGTCATAGAGAACACTACTTGGCATACCAAGGAAATTGAATTTTATTTTGAATTTTATGGTGGTGATGGTGTGTGTGTGTGTGTGTTTGCGTGTGTGTGTTCATGCATATGTGTATGTATGGAAAGTTAATTTTGCCATGTAGATAATTTGTTGATAAGTGGATTCAATAGAGGGGAGTAGGTGAGCGAAAGAGGAGAATGTTAATTTAAATAAGGAATTTATCTAGGACAGTAGAAGTAGAAAAAAAGAGTCAAAGTACCAGGAATATTAAAGAAGTCAACTCTCCTGATCTTTGGGACTAATTATAAATGGTCTCTGAGGAAGACGGAGCAGCCTCAGAGGGCTTCCTGATTTATGACATGGGTGACTTGATAGATTATGCTGCTGTTCACTTATGTTTAAAATAAAGAAAAACTGGTCGTAGGCGGAGGTGGGAGAACAAAATGTAATTCTGCCCAATGTGAAAAGCACAAGCTTTCTAGACATACAAACTCAAGTCCACTTCTAGGTTATTCTGGGCTGTGTAACTTTGGAAAAGTTGTAGAAATCAAGTCAGCTGAGAAAGAGATCAAATAGCCTCTTCAGGACTAGATACAGTAATCAAGTTACTTAATATAACATTGAATAACTGAATTAGCATTAACATTAACAAGGTTCTTCTGTTGAGCCTTTGACACTAGTTAGTATATATCCAGAATATTATATGCACATATATATATACACACACATATTCACCAACAAACTCTGTAGACTCAAATTTAGAGAATTCCAATTCTGATCATCAGTCTTTGGAAGCCTTAATTAAATAACTATTTGGCACATGACAAAATCATTAATGTCCATGTTAATATCAGCAGATGGGTGTGATATAAACATATTTAAATAAATCTATATAATCTCCAGAGGACTAGTAAACAAAATGAGTTATGGTTTTAAAAGATATTTCAGTTACAGGGCTGTATAGGACTATAAATTTGATTCTTGTCCTCAAGTGAGGACAAGGCAGATGAACAAAACATAGATACCCACACAGATACCCACAGAGAACAATACAAGGAAACCAGAAAATTACATTCCTAAAATAATTTTTCTTTTTTCCAGTAACTATAGTAGAACAGGTAAAAGAAATAAGACTATTGTTTAAAAGTATTTGTACAAAAAGTCATTACAAAGTCAAATTTAAGGCAGCTAACACGGAAGGATTTGTCCTGAATGCCTGTTTGATGAGGCTGGAGCAGGTAATGGAGTTCTCATTAAGTTGGTGGTGGCTGGATAAAGAGAACTTTACAGGAGAGTAGATTCATTTTAATTGGAACAGATCCCTGGGGAAAAAGACATAGGTCACTGAAGCTCTTTAGATTATCCATGGCTTTGAGGCTAGGCTCCTAGGTGAAGCAATCATTTTATTTCATTAATTCTCCTTAAAAATAAACTTAGCCTGTATTCTCTAAACAAAAGCTCAAATTGTGTTTTCCAGAGGAAGTGAAGTCTGGAAAATGTTACTGAATATGGTAAACATTTATCAATTTCAAAAACAACAGAAAAGAGCACAAGGTCAGCAGTGAGTGAAATAAAATCTCTTAGGGACGATATTACCTTTTAGCACCTATTGATGACCCTGAATTTGCTACAAACAGAATAATGATTCCAGCATGCAAAAGGGCTTCCCAGGTGGCATAGTGGTAAAGAATCCTCCTCCCAATACAGGAGATGCAAGAGACATGGGTTCAATCCATGGGTTGAGAAAATTCCCTGGAGTAGGAAATGACAACCAGCTCCAGTGTTCTTGCTTGGAAAGTCCCACGGACAGAGGAGCCTGGCAGGCTATAGTCCAGGGAGTAGCAGAGTTGCACATGACTGAGCGCGCGTGCACATGTGCACACACACACACACACACACACAAATAGGATCTTCACATATTCATTGAATTAATGCAATATTTTGGAAAATAAGTAAAGTAAAACATTAACTTAAATGTGTGATGTTTAACTGTTATTTATCCATAGGAGTCTGTTCTTTGGCTTTCATCCTGTGTATTCAGTCATGATTTTTATCCAGACATTAGTCATTGGTTGATCTCATGTTTCAGAATTTACAGCTTATTTGGTATGATGCATTAGAAAGATACCTTGCATTTATAATCATGTATTTATGTCAGAAATCTATGGTTAGCTTATCAAATACCAAAAATGACTTGTCATTTTCTTTTTGTTTCCATGTGTAAAGGCTTTTCCTTCTTTTTTCTTGTTCCAAATGGTAAAGGCTATAAGTCTGGCATGACATGGGTATATATATAAGTGAAGTGTGTGTTTGTGTGTGTATACATGTTTTCTAGGTTGAATAAGTCCATGTAACTCTTTATACTTATAGATGTCTTTGGATACTTAAGGAATGTTCTAAGCAATCATTTTTAATAATGTAACTCAATTTCTAGAAGAGGAAAGGAAATTTTGGTTTGACCCATACAGAGTTGATAAATTATGTTTTGTTGAATAGTTTATTTAAACTACACCAACACTACCTCTAGATTTAGGGCTTTAAAATATTATATCATCCTCATACTGAATGTTCTCAATATTAAAAATGAAATTTCAGAAAATAATCTGTAAGTTTCTAGCAGTTTTATTCCCCATGTGACTCATATAGTCACACTTCACCCATTCATTTAAGTATATATTCCTTTTAGGGTATATTATTCTTTCCTGTAAAACAAGCTAGGCAACAGGAGAACAAACAGTGGCTAATTTCATTTTAGTATGATTCTAATATCAGGAAGCGTGAGAGATATTGAAATGAGGAGGAAAGAAAGAACCTTGTTTGACAGTTGTTTGACGAAGTAGGAAAATGAACTTGAAATCACAGGGGCCTGTGAAAACAGTAGTCACATATTTTTGTTCCCAGCTTCTTCTCAAAATCTTACTTCTCAGAACCAGGAATTGAAGATAAATTTGTCAAAGCAAGTGGCCCTTGCTCTCTAGCCTATTGGTCTCATAAATAACAGATAGAGCTTAAATTGCAGAGTGTCCCAAATAATTAGGTTTTGTAACAAATTTTCCTACCCTGAAATTCTGCGACTCCACAATAGAGCCCCTTGAAATTGTTTTGAAAAGGGCATATTCATATTCATGTTTAGATATTATGTCTCAAGTTAATAGTAAGTAGATGACAAAAAGAAGTGTTTGACCATAACTACGTCTAGAGCTGTCTTTGTACAACCAAGGTTATGCTGGGATTTCAATATAAGTGTGACTATAGATATGTAAATTTGCAGTTATTATAGATTTAAATCATAGCTCCTCTTCCTAATGTACAACCTGGGAGGGAAAATAACTAAACAACCATACCCTGTGATACTGTGGGATAATATGAACCTATTTGGTTTCCCCCCTTGTTCCTGGTACAGAGCTTTTTTGTTGCTCTTCAGTCACTCAGTCATGTCTGACTCTTAAAACTCTTGAAATTTACTTAGAGGGGTGAGAGGGACATCTTTGTTATTCATAATAAGCTCCTTTTATCCATATCTGAGTTTAAGCTAGTTCAGTAACTCTTAGTGGACCACTGGATAGCATCAGGAATGGGGCTGGTTGCTAGGGGAACCAACCACATGACCAGGGTATTGGAACTTTCAGCATCCATATTTTTTCTCCAACCTCTGGGAAGAGATAAGATTTAGAGATCAAATTAATTACCTACCACCAATGATTTAATCCATTTTTCCTACATGATAGAACTTCCATCAGTTCAGTTCTCAGTTCAGTCTCTCACTCGTGTCCGACTCTTTGCGACCCCATGAATCGCAGCACGCCTGGCCTCCCTGTCCATCAACAACTCCCTGAGTTTACTCTGGGATGCCATCTAGCCATCTCATCCTCTGTTGTCCCCTTTTCTTCCTGCCCCCAACCTCTCCCAGCATCAGAGTCTTTTCCAATGAGTCAACTCTTCACATCAGGTGACCAAGGTACTGGAGCTTCAGCTTCAGCATCAGTCCTTCCAATGAATATTCAGGGCTGATCTCCTTTAGAATAGACTGGTTGGATTGCCTTGCAGTCCAAGGGACTCTCAAGAGTCTTCTCCAACACCGCAGTTCAAAAGCATCAATTCTTTGGCGCTCAGCTTTCTTCACAGTCCAACTTTCACATCCATACATGACCACTGGAAAAACCATAGCCTTGACTAGACAGACCTTTGTTGGCAAAGTAATGTCTCTGCTTTTCAAAACACTGTCTAGGTTGGTCATAACTTTTCTTCCAAGGAGTAAGCATCTTTTAATTTCATGGCTGCAACCACCATCTGCAGTGATTTTGGAGCCCAAAAAAATAAAGTCTGACACTGTTTCCACTGTTTTGCCATCTATGAAGTGATGGGAGCAGATGCCATTATAAAAGCCCTAAATAACTGGATTCAGAGCATTTTCAGTTTGGTGAACATATCTTGGTGCTGAGAGGGTGGAGTGTACCCAGAGAACCTGAAAGCTCTGTGAACTAGCCCCTATGCCTTGCCGGTTCCTGAATTGTATCCTTTATAATCAACATGTAATAGTAAGTAAACGTCTCTGAAATTCTGTGAGCAAATCATCATATGTTGGGAGGGTGTTGTGGGAACCCTTGATTGATAATTTGTTGGTTAGAAGAAGGGAAGGATTTATAACAGGTGTCTGTAGTGGGGTGACAGTCTTGTGGGACTGAGCCTTTAACCTATGTGGTCTGCACCAACTCCAGGTTAAGTTATAGGACACCCCATTGGTGTTCAGAGAGTTGAAGAGTTGAATGGTGTTGGGGAAAAACTCCCACACTAACGGTGTCAGAGTGTTATGAGTAATACTGCATGCCTCCTCCCACCACTACACACATCCAAGTAATAACAAAATCCTGTCAATTTCTTCCTTAAATATTTAATAAATCAGGCTATTCCTTTTATTTTCTATTTCTGCAGTCACTGTTCTGCTTCAATCCCTTACCACCTTTGCCCTAGACAAGACTTTAAACAATCAATATAAATTCTCCCTTCTCATATGTTACCTCTTTTGCTTAGAACATTTTCTTCCTCTATCATTTCATGGCAAATAGATGGAGAAAAAGTAGAAACAATGACAGATAATATTTTCTTGTGATCCAAAATCACCACAGATGGTGACTGCAGTCATAATAAATTAAAAGACACTTACTCCTTGGAAGGAAAGCTATGACAAACCTAGACAGCATATTAAAAAGCAGAGACATCACTTTGCCAACAAAGGTCTGTATAGTCTAAGCTATGGTTTTTCCAGTAGTTATGTACAAATGTGAAAGTAGGACTGTAAAGAAGGCTGAGAGTAAAAGAATTGATGCTTTCAAATTGTGGTGATGGAGAAGACTCTTGAGAGTCCGTTGGACAGCAAGGAAGTCAAACCAGTCAATCCTAGAGGAAATCAACCCTGAATATTCATTGGAAGGATTAGTGCTGAAGCTGAAGCTCCAATATTTCAGCCACTTGATGTGAAGAGCCAACTCATTGGAAAAGACTGTTTCTGGGAAAGACTGAAGGCAGGAGGAGAAGGGAATGACAGAGGATATCGTTGGATGTCATCATGGACTCAATGGACATAAATCTGAGCAAACTCCAAGAGACAGTGAAGGACAGGGAAGCCTGGTGTGCTGCAGTCCATGGGCTCTCAAAGAAATGGACATGACTAAGCGACTGAACAGCAACAATAACAACAATAACTTGTTGGAGATCACTTGTTCATTTAAAATATTCAGCATTGGGCCTCTCTGGTGGTCCATTGGTTAAGAATCCACCTTGCAATGCAAAGGACCAAGGGACACCAGTTTGATCCCTGGTCTGGGAAGACCCCACATGCAGTGGAGCAACCAAGCCCATGCACCACAGCTAGTGAAGCCCATGAGTCTCAGAGTCCATGCTCACAAGAGAAGCCACTGTAATGAGAAGCCTGTGTACTGCAGCTAGAGCATATGTCCCGGTTCACCACAACTAGAGAAAGCCTGCACACAGTGACAAATACCCAGTACAGCCGTAAGTAAACAAATAACAAATAAAATATATTATTAAAAAAAAAAAAACAAGTGTTCAGCACCCTTATCATCTCACCTTCCTTTTATTCCCTCAGAGGAAGCACACTAAGGGTGGAAGGGGTGATAGCTGTTTCTTTAGGTGGAAGGTCACACACTGGCAGACATATGGGTCTTACCTGGGCTTTATGATCTGGTAAATGTATGACACAGTGTATGCTAAGGTAAGATGCATCTTTACCTCTCCAGAGCTAGGATCATAAAGTGAGCCAAGAGGAGTCATTGCTCTAAGAATAATATTTAACAAGCTGTTATTTGCATCTGAAAGGGGAGGCTAAAGACTTTTGTTCTCTAGGAAGCTTGAAGGCAGTATTAGCAATCCTTACAAGACTTGTCTTGCTCAAACACTAAATATTCTTGCATGCATGCTAAATCACTTCAGTTGTATCCGACTCTGTGACCGTATGGACTATAGCCTGCCAGGCTCCTTTGTCCATGGGATTCTCCAGGCAAGAACACTGAAATGGGTCGCCATGCCCTCTTCCAGGGGATCTTTCCCCACCCAGGGATCGAACCTGTGTCTCCTGAGTCTCCTGCATTGGCAGCCAGAATCTTTACTGCTGAGCCACCAGAGAAGGCAGGCAGGTTCTTTACTACTAGGGCCATTCTAGTGTCATATTAAAAGTGCCCCACGGACAAAATAAACATTTTACTGTGACATAATATGATCTTTTAAAACCTTGATTTCACAATTTAAATTTTAAAATACATTTTAAGATGTATGTGCCTCTACATTTAAATATGAACATTAATATTTAGAACAGCAGGGTAGAGATTAATGCTATGTGTATAAGAGAAGACACATGGAAGCCAAAAATTAGCTTCTTGAAGGGTGTTAACTGCTGATTAACTGTGTTAACTGACAAGATTAATATTTTTCATGATTTCATGGTTTAATTAATTGAAAATGAACTAATTGGTTTTTTGAAGTTTAAATGTGTGATTAGAGATTGAAATTTTCTTAATTGAATTTATACATCTTTGATAATCCCTGAACAGAATCAGAAAATATTGGTACAAATGAGTCTCCTATCAATCCTACGGGGCCATCCGAGGCTAAATCAGTGTGACTGCTGTTTTTAACTGGATGTTACATCTCCATAAACGGTGGTAAAACTCATAGGAATTCAGAACTTGAGCTGTGCTGCGCTCAGTGGCTCAGTCGTGTCTGACTCTTTGCGACCCCATGGACTGTAGCACAGCAGTCTCTTCTCTCCATGGGATTTTCCAGGTGAGAATGCTGGAGTGGGTTGCCATTTCCTCCTCCAGGGACTCTTCCTGACCTACAGATGAAACCTGCATCTTCTGGATCTCCTGCATCGACAAGAGTTAATTTTTTTTTTAAATAAAAACATACAGCCTACATGGAGATATCCTTCCAATGTATTGGGAGGAAACTGACAAATTAAAGGAGATTACTCATGGGCACATCCCTGGGAGCCTCTCTAATTGTTAAATAGCTTCTCCTTATAGATTTTTCATTGTGACTGTAGGAGGCGTAGATGTAGCTAAACTCTAAAGCTCGGTGGGCAGCTGAGACTGACAAATCTAATAAGGGACTGATTCACCATGTCTGTGTCTGTCAAGGTCTGCTTGGCTTTGTATCCTGATAATACCATTTCCTCTCCATTGTTTGACTGGTATTTTTTCAGAAGCATAGCCATGTTACCTCCTGTCCTTCCAGCTCAATCACTCTGCTCTTCCTTTTTCACTGCAATGATGGAGATAATACTTTGGAAAATTCAAATATGCATTCTTTTCTAGCTTTTCAAGTCTATGACATTTATTCTAGTTGGCCCAAATAATTCATCCCACCTGGAGAAGATTAAGACATGTTGCAAGTAGGATGATGTCATAGCTCTTGACATGGAAAACAGGATTTTTCCAATTCCTTAAATTTCCTTTCAGTGTATCAAGAACACCGGTGGATAAAGAGAAAGATGTTAACAATTCATCCAGAAATGTGTGTCTGTAGTTTGTTTTCCTTGGACTGCTATTCAAAGATGTAAAAGAAAGTAAGCAAGTGAGGGTAAATGAGGCCAGAATGACTTTTTGTGTCCGCTTCTCATTTAAGACTCTGAGCCTTACATGCTCCTCCTCACATGACTTTATAAAGGAAATATTATTTTTCTCATTTTAAAAATTGAAGCAAGTGGAGGTGAGCAATTTGCTTGAAATTATACAGATGGCAAAGACCTGGGCTTGAACCCAGGACAGTCTGACTAATCACTCTTCACAATACCATACTATCAATAAGCACTTCTGTGCTGTCTGTAAACATTGTGCACATTAAAAAATTAATTAAAGTAGTAAAAACTAAAAGTCAATAAAATTTTAATACTTTGCACTTATGCAATAAACGAGTTTCTGTTTGCATTGTTAATGTGGTATCAGAGTATGATACTTGCTATTCTGGCCTAGCAGTCTATTAAAACCTTCTAAACTTTTGAGTGCAAGGAGATCCAACCAGTCCATCCTGAAGGAGATCGGCCCTGGGATTTCTTTGGAGGGAATGATGCTGAAGCTGAAACTCCAGTACTTTGGCCACCTCATGCGAAGAGTTGACTCATTGGAAAAGACTCTGATGCTGGGAGGGATTGGGGGCAGCAGAAGGGGACGACCGAGGATGAGATGGCTGGATGGCATCAATGACTCAATGGACGTGAGTCTTGAGTGTACTCCGGGAATTGGTGATAGACAGGGAGGCCTGGTGTGCTGCAATTCATGGGGTCGCAAAGAGTCGGACAGGAATGAGCAACTGAACTGAACTGAACTGAACTGAAACTTTTGAGTGGAAATAAAGATTTAATATGTAACTTGAACTTCTATGTTGTCTTATTAAAAAACAAGTTTGAGTTGTACTTTTGTCCAGTTGCATCCAAACTAAAAGCATTTTGTTTTTCTCTTGTATGAATCTCTTGAACTCTTTTGTTATTATTGATAATCACAAATGTTAATATAATTTCTCGTCTAAACTTATCAGTTACCATAAACTTCTACATAGATCTGTAATTTCTTTCAGCCTGTCAGGAAGTAAATTAATTGCAACAATAGGTATGCTCTTTGAAACTCTTTTAAACAGGGTACTTTGTTCATATTCCAGCCATTCCCTTAGAGATGGTATAAATATTTAAAAATTGTTTTGGGAACCAAACTTTTTATATGTAGGTGTATTTAGAGTCTTCGTGTTATTTAATCCCACCATCCAAAAGAATATAAACTATCTCTCTCAACTAGATGTTATCGTCACTTTTAGATGCTTAGCTCTTCATTTACATGTTTTAAAGGATTATTTCATAGTAGTTTATTTGAATTAAATAAGACACTTTTCACACCAGCTTTTAAAATTTGAGGTTTCGTTCTCTTTTATTTATTTTTTTGCCGACTTGATGTCTCTGGTGAAGGCTTGCTTTTGCTTGTAAACCTACAGTGTTACCAGTTAAATAATGTCACTGTTCAAGTCATGTTAACCACTCTGGATTAAAAACGCTCTTGAGCAATTAAGCAGTGGTTGTGAATCATTGAAATTTGGAAAAATAATCAGCACCACATGACAGTTGCATAAAATATGGTGCATCTGGTATTTAATGTACAAGATCTTGGTTAGAAAATGAAGGTGGTTTGGTGGAGAATGGACATGTATCTGTGTGGCTGAGTCCTTTCACTGTTCACCTGAAAAGATCACAATACTGTTGTGATCTATATCTCAATACAAAAGAAAACATTTTTAAAAAAAGAAAAAGAAAATGAAGGTGAACCCCTTGTACAATTTCATGCAAGAGATAGCATCAAGCAGAGGAAGGAAAAAGGGAAGAGCGGGGAATATTAAATCCTAATTTCCCAGAAAAATGGGGGCAGGCAAAATTTAACTCTAAGGAAAGTGATAAAATAGAAACAATTACATTAAATCTGTTATAGAAAACAAGTCACACCTTTTACTGTAATTTTACAGAGTGGATTTTTTTTCAATATCCTATTTGATTAAAAAAAAGTAAATTTTATGGTCAACTTAATGCATCTTTCTTAATCAAACACTCAAGTAGTGCCTTTTTTATGCCTGGTTGGTGTTAGCTGCCTGAGCTAACATATTTGTCTGTTGTATCACTTTAAAAATATTATTATTCCCTTTGGTAGGAATCTACTTGTAATTCATAAATTGAAATATTTCTTATCTTTCATTCTAATGTAATCAATTATTTGATAACTCAGCAAGCATGTACTTTTATTATCACCAGTCACTTGCTATTTTGGACATGGTTCATTTGTTTTTTTTTTCCCCTAGGTATCTGTGATTATGTGAAAATGATGTCAGAAAAAGATTGTGCTTTCATTTTTCAGAAAAAAATCTGCAAGCGTTGGACTAGGGAATCATTCTGTTGTCAGTAACAGTCATAGCTGAAAGTTTCATCATTTCCAATAAGTAATCTGGGTGACCATAATTATATAGGATCTAGAAAAGATTAAATTTATGAAAATAAGTTATGGACTATACATCACATAGGATTAGATTTGTCTGAAACTGATAGAAATCTACAAATGACAATGTCGTAAGCAACATGGGGGTTTTCTGTCTCAGGCAAACAGAATCTTAGTTTTACCTGTCTAGGGTTGGCGTGATGCCTGCATAGTCACTGAGGATCAAAATGCCTTTTCTGTTGTTGCTGGGCCATAGTCACTATGTGGCTTCCATGTAATGGTCACATGTGACTGATTAAGCTCCAGTCTCTTATTTAATGAAGAAGGAAATGGCAACCTACTCAAGTATTCTTGCCTGGGAGATCCCATGGACAGAGGAGCCTTGCGGGCTATAGTCCATGGGGGTCTCAAGAGTGGGATGCAACTTAGTAACTAAACCTCCACCACCAGCCCTTATTTATGGCCCAGTCAGTGAAAAAGAAGAATTCTAAAAGGACAAACTTCAACTATGAAGGAGGGGGAGGAATGTATGTCAGGGACAATTTCCAATCTCAGTCACAAAATTATTAACCTAAATTATCTCAAACCTAAAGGTACAATATTGTTTTAAAAAACACTGATATTCATATTTTTGATGGTAAAATTATGGCACATATAGCTATTTACATCAATTATTTTACCAAATAATTTAGCTATAAGAAAAGACATTTATAAGACAAGGTGTTGTAGAGAAAAAGTTAGAAAGAGAGCCTTAGAAACATAAAATACAAGAAAGATATGAAATAGACTTTAAATTATTGTGATTTTAAAGTATATTTTGTAGGAAAACTGTGCTCTTAACGTACCAAAACTACTCAGGAGAGGTTGAATAAAAGAGAGTAACCAAGTTTTGTCTTTAAAAGAATATGAAAGTGTTAGTTGCTCAGTCATGTCCAACCACATGGGCTATAGCCTGCCAGGCTCCTCTCTCCATGGAATTCTACAGGCAAGAATACTGGAATGAGTAGCTATTCCATTTTCCAGGGGATCTCCCCAGCCCAGGGATTGAACCCGGGTCTCCCACATTGCAGGCAGGTTCTTTACCATCTGAGCCATCAGGGAAGTGGAATATATTTCTTTTAAAAAAGTTGTTTAATATTAGGAGGATGTGATATCTCTATGAGGGCAGGAATTTATATTTTGTTCACAGTTATAATCTTGGCACCTGGAAAACTGCCTCCTACAAAGTGGTGTCAAATACACGTTTGTTGAGTTATCAAATGATTGATTAATTACATTAGCCTGAAAAACAAGAAATATAAATTGCAAGTAGATTCCTTAAAAAGTGATACTAATTAACAATAACAAAATAAAACAAAAATAACACAGTACATGAGATCACTTCCTCAACTTATTCAACAATATATTATGAGAAACCTCTAAGAAAAGAGCAATTTAAGTATATATGAGACTCACTGGAAATGTCAATATACCCTAATTTCAAAGCTCCCAAATTTCATCAAAGTAGAAAAAATGATGGGCATCAACTTACATAGAGTGTAAAAACTTTTCAGCAGCAAATCACAAGAAAAGATATGAGCTGGCCAGCAACAGAGTCATGAAATGGGAAATGTAATGAAGTAGGTGCTGAATTTAAGGAAGAAAGCAAAGAAGTGTATGCACTTATCATTATGCATGTTGTTTGAA
Source organism: Oryx dammah (assembly GCF_014754425.2). Taxonomy (NCBI): domain Eukaryota; kingdom Metazoa; phylum Chordata; class Mammalia; order Artiodactyla; family Bovidae; genus Oryx; species Oryx dammah. The sequence goes on from NW_024070213.1 coordinate 29,033,121, forward strand.
TTTATAAGTTGTAATGTTTTCTGAATAAGTGAAAATGTGAAAAGCTCTAAATTCTGCCATGTCTTTATATGACACTACTCATGAATATGCAAAAGGATGAATAATTCTCAAAATATGTAAGCAGAACAAAAGCATTAGGAGTGGGCTAAGAAAGGTATAAAACATGGCTTGATGTGTTCTTATTCTTTGTGTAATTGAGACACATCTGGAGATTACTGAATTTTCTAATATGCCGGTGACTGGTAAATCAAGTATGTGGCTGACAGATTCCAAATTTAAAATTATAATTTTTAAATACTGTGTTTTTTTTAAAAAAATTCTATTATTAGAATTCTTTCTCATGAGCAATAAGCAAATTTTATTACAGAATCCTTTTTCATTGCCTTCAAAAAAGAAACATTATTTTACATTTTGTCAGAGGAAGATGATAAATATTTTAAATGGATTTGGGAAAAAGAGACAAAATATATCACAGACTCCTCTTCAAAGCTTTCAAAGAACACATACCTCTTCAAAATGTCTTGTGTCATGAATTTTTATTTCAGAAATGAATACTTAGAGAAAGCAACTCTGTGATGATCATTGAGAACATAGTTGATTCTTTTTTGTTCCTGCTACTCCCTGTGCCTGGAAGAGGACCTAGGACATAGTAGATGCTCAATAAATACTTAATGTATGATTGATTGAACAACTGGCTAAAAAGTTAGTTAGATGCTTATATCATCCTGGAACTTTAATTTACTGAAATTCTGCAAAGTTTAACTTCGTTTATGAGTATATCCACATAATCAGCTTTGGCAGCTGATGTGTTTAATGTGATATTCAGAATAACACTCAGAACTGGCCCTTAAATATTTCCAATTGGCCAATTGTTCCAGCAAGAGCAGATGACTCATTTCCATTCCACTTTATCCTTAAGATTACTTTTAAAATACCACAGAGAAACATATTATTGACTGGCATTGATAGATATTGGGAAATGATTGGTAACCAAATTGATGAAAGCAGAAGGGCTCAGTGGCACTGGGAAGAAATTTCCTAATCTGTGGAGAGAAAGTGATATTTCCCTAATCATACCCCCTAAAAATTCTTTGCTGCGATTTCATACATTCCTATAATTCACATTTTAGATTGAAGTCTCTCACTTTTAACATATACTGCTTTGGTTATAAATTGATGTGATGTTACTATTACTGCTGGGAATGATGTTCAGGAAATTAATATTATTTTATTAAAAACTTCCAATATTATTCAAATTAATGATTGACTTACAGGATTACTCTGAAGCTTCCCATAAAACTTTAATCTTGTATTTTTTTTTTAAAGTCCTTATGTAACTACTGCTCTGTGATTCCAGAGAATCACAACATGATTTCTAAGCTTTCACATTCAGCCTACGTAGGTATCTTGGGAATGAGAGTGTAATAGGTGTTTTTAATTGATTGGAGAATTAAAATTTCATAATAGGAATGAATGATGAGTTTCTAAGAAATAGTTTGCCAGTTGACCTTAAAGGAAACCCAATAGAATTGTGGTGCAACTCTACTGAAATTATTCTCCTTAAGGTTACAATGGAGGCTTTGCCAATTTTCCTCAGTTCTGATAATTTATAACATCTCTGTTAATTTTTTATTATTTCATCTCCACTGTCCTCTGAGTTTTGTATCTTTCCTTTGTACCCTTCTCTCTGGCTGCTTTTACTTTTTTTCCTTCACTTTTGGCTCTTCTGTTCTCTACTGAGTCAGTATTTGTTAGTATTCACTTCCTGGCTCCCTGTACATAATTTTAGGTTTTCAGTGTTCATTTCCTTGCTTAACTTTATCTCGAGTCTGTGTCTGTGCTCGCATAGACGCATAGACGTCTATGCTCGAGTCTGTGTTGTGCCTATGCTTTACTAAGATTCATGAGCTCCTCTGCTGCTAGCGTGGCATGGATCTCTCACCCAAGAGAGGATAGCCTGCCACACTTCTATCCTACCACATTTCTAAAATGTCACACCTCTACTTTCATCCCTTCTCAGGATGAAGTTAAAATTCCTTAACATTTCCTAGAGGTTTTCCAGGATAGGGTCCAGGCTTATGTCTCCATGACCACATTTTATCATTTGCTCTCTAACAATATTGTTTTGGGGGCTTCCCAGGTGGCTCAGTGGTAAACAATCTGCCTGCCAATGCAGGAGATGCAAGTTCGATTCCTGGGTCAAGAAGATCACCTCGAGAGGGAAATGGTAACCCACTTTAGTATTCTTGCCTGGGAAATCCCGTGGACAGAGGAAACCAGCGGGCTACACTTCCATGAGATTGCAGGAGATTCAGACATGACTTAGCAATTGAACAACAGCAATACTATGTTCAGTTCTTTAAATGCACTCTGTTCTTTCTCCTTCCATATGCTTCCCTGGATGTGCACCACACCCTCTCCCTAATGGATAATGCCTTTTACCCTCAAGACTTTGCATATCCTTTCTTCAAAAACCTTCACTGTCACCTTATGGCTTACAGATGGTACAGCTACCTGCCTTTTGGCCTCTTGGACTTATTATCAGAGAATCCCTGATATCCCCTATATTTTAATTATCTATTGACTTAATTCCCTACTGACTTCATTCCCTATTTCTGGAGGATAACACCTGTGACTTGTTTTGTTTTTGTTTTTGTTTTTTTTATAGAAAAATGCCAAGCATGAATTAAGCACCCAATTTTAAAATTTTTTTTATTTTTTAATTTACTTTTGGCTCTGCTGGTCTTCGTTGCTGTGGGGGCTTTCCTGTAGTTGCAGTGCACAGGCTTCTCATTGCAGCAGCTTGCGCACAGTCACTATAGGCATGTGGGCATCAGCATTTGCAGCATGTGGGCTCAATAGCTGCGGCACACGGGCTCTTGAGCACAGATTCAATAGGTGTGGCACTCAGGCTAAGTTGCCCTGCGGCATATGGGATCTTTCCGATCAGGGATCGAACCCATGTCTCCTGAATTGGCAGGTGGATTCTTTACCACTAAGCCACCAGGGAAGCCCCAATTTTTTTTCTTAATAAATAAAAAGTAGGTATTTTTTCATTCAGCATCAAAGTCCAAAGATTCAAAGCTATTAATATTTTCCTTCTGACTTGCCTTGATTTCTATGGATTTTCTCCAAATACTTGAATTTAAGATAACATAATAAAAAACAAATAATTCATTTTAAGCTAATTAAAATTTTATTTTTAAAATATAAAATTACCTTTGAGAATTGCCTTGGCCATCCCCAATAAATTATACATATAACTCATTACCATTACTTCCTAAACAGTTTATAATTACACATACTTTTTTGCCCAATGTATTATGAGGTTGTTTTTCACTTATTAACTAATCAGATCCTTTTTTAAAAATATTTCTTTTGGAAATACTAGTTTTATTCGTTTGCAAAGAAAGACTAGAGGTAGCATATTTTTGGTACTTTGAAATTTAAGTTTTTTGCAAGGTATATATTGTTTTTAAAGGGTCATGTGCATTAGTTAATTTTCTATTGAAAATTTCACAAAATTTGATATATATATAAAATTCTGAATTCATTTATTCTAATTTTTATGTGCTGTGTGCTGTGCTTAATCACTCAGTTGTATCTTACTCTTTGCGACCCCAAGGACTGTAGCCCTCCAGGCTCCTCTGTCCATGGGATTCTCCAGGCAAGAATACTGGAGTGGGTTGCCATGCCCTCCTCCAGGGGATCTTCCCAACCTAGGGATTGAACCCAGGTCTCCCACATCACAGGTGGATTCTTTACCATTTGAGCCACCAGAGAAGCCTAAATATAATCAGATATTTTCTATATAGTTGATTAGGGGCTGAGAAATGTGTATAGCATTTGGCCTATGTCAAATTATCACTCAATTCCAAGAATTTGTCTTTCTGTATTTTGATACATTTTAGGATTTTCATCTCTTATTACTTTCATGATTCTCTTTTATCCATGTTAAAAACAATCTTTCGATTCTACTTTGTTCAAATTAACATAGCTTTTTGTCTCATTTTTCTTGATGCTTCCAAATGCACTGTCACCCACTGTTTTGTTTTACCTTTCCATGCTGTTTTGTTTTAGTTGTCTATCTTTTAAGTAGAGATTATTTGATTTGGAGTGCTATGAAATGTCTTTTCCATTTCTCCACAAGCCAAATGAGAGAGGATTCAAGGGGGCCCTTTAAAGAGATTGCCTTATGTATTGCAGTCTGAGGCATAGATATTGCTGTTAGAAAAACCTGAAGTCTGGCTACCTTAGGAACAGCTTGTTATTGCTGAAAGTCTTTGGAAGGAAGAATTCATTTAGGCTTCCTGGGGATGCCAGAGGGGCCACATGGAAGAGAAAGAATACCTGGAGCTACCTTGGAGGGGCTCTAGGCTCTTGAGACAGTGGAATGGGCCTCAGAAAGTCAGGGTGAGGTCCTCAAAGTCCAGGCAGAGGAGACCACACCCATTTAAAGAGAGCAGCAGTGGGGGATTCCATTGCCAGTGATGGGACTCCATAGAAAGTCCAACCACTGTCCAGGAGAAGAATCAGCCTTATAATTCCTGCCAAGCCAGGGTATATCAGTGCCAGATTCTACTGATGGCTATTAAAGGAGAACTTTCTTAGCCTTCCCTCTTTCTAATATGCTTTCTTGAAATCTAGATGCTCCAGAACCAGCCAACCGATGGATGGGAAGAAGGGCAGTGAGTGAGAACAAGGGAGCTAGAAACCTTCCCATGCGAGCTTCCTCTCTAAGGAAGGGAGGAGGGGAGGAGCTTTAAATTAAGTTTGGAGTCTTGAGTGTTTCTTGGGAATGATCATTTAAGTACCCAAATTAAATATTTTGTGACTAAAGATGACTAGAGGAACTTTTTTCTGAGAGTGATCAAAAAAGTCATGGCATCTGCTTTGAATTAACCTGAAAGAACAGATTTGAATGGGCAGAGGGAAAAGAATAGCTTTCTGTAACTCTTTTGGGAGCCTAATCAATAGCTGCCAGTGACATTGTGGTTTTCCCTGTGTGTATTTTCCCCACATTCCCCTGGTTTTCTTGCATGCTGGTATGTATCGGAACACCTGGAGAACTCAGGACAAACACAGTAGAGCAGGCTCATTGAAGAGGATAGGCCTGAGCCTTTGAGTTTATGCCCAGTTCTCAGATGATTCTGATTCCAATCAAAGTTTCAGAACCGCTGTCTTGGATATACTATAGTGGAAGAGTAGATGAGGCTGTCATAAGCTGCTTGCTTAATGCAAATTAAATCAGAATTCCCTCTGGATGCTACCTGTCATGGCTATGTTTCTCAAATTGCTGGTTCTTCCTATCTATATCTTAACAAACTTATTCCTGTGTCTCTTTCCTTTACATCCCCAAGAGCTAGTGTTCTTATCACCATTCCATGATCATTCCATCATTTCATATCTAATTATAATTAGGAAGCCTCGTATTTTGTTATAATCCTATGGATCACTGGTGACTCAGACAGTAAAGTCTGCTTGCAATGCAGGAGACCCAGGGTTGATCCCTGGCTAGAGAAGATACCCTGGAGAAGACAATGGCAACCCACTCCAGTGTTCTTGCCTGGAGAATTCTGTGGACAGAGAAGCCTGGTGGATTATAGTCTATGGTGTTGCAAAGAGTCAGACAACTCAACCGAGTGACTAAGGATGGACTATGGATAGTCAGACAGTATGATCAATGTCCCAGAAAAGGACATTGGCCTCGATACAGTGATCTCTTAAAGAAGATTTCTCCATTATTTTTTTAGATTTATTCTTTTCATTTTTTCCCTATAGCCTTCCATGTTAATATAAATTATTTTATAAAACCTACTTAGTTTTCATTTAGGCTTTTTATTTTCATTCTCTGTTTCAGCTTTTTTTTTTTTTTCATTCTTTTGTATTTATTGTTAACATCCTGCTGCTGCTGCTGCTGAGTCGCTTCAGTCATGTCCAACTCTGTGCGACCCCATAGACGGCAGCCCACCAGGCTCCGCCATCCCTGGGATTCTCCAGGCAAGAACACTGGAGTGGGCTGCCATTTCCTTCTCCAATGCATGAAAGTGAAAAGGGAAAGTGAAGTTGCTCAGTCACTACCCCGTGGACGGCAGCCCACCAGGCTCCTCCGTCCATGGATTTTCCAGGCAACAGTACTGGAGTGGGGTGCCACTGCCTTCTATTAGGATGTTAACATCCTAATATTCATTAAAAATATGGAGTGCTTTATGAATTTACATGTCATCTTTTGGCAGGGCCATGCTAATCTTCTCTATATTGTTCCAGTTTTAGTACATGCACTGAGCAATCACTCAGCCAACATTTTAGAAAATATACTTGCTGTATTTATGGATGTCATTGGATTGTATGTTAGTTTTCTGTGGTTGCTGTAACAAATTACCATAAATGTGGTGGCTAAAAGCAACAGAAATTTATCCTCTCCCAGTTCAGGAGGCCAGAAATTTAAAATTTGTTCCATTGGGACCTAAATCAAGGTGCTACACAGGGCTGTTCACCTTTCAGAGGCTCAAGAGGAATACTCTGTTCCTTGCCTCTTTCGGCTTCTGTGCTGCTAGCATGCCTTTGCTTTTCACCACACTGTCAACATTTTCAAATCTCTACAGCTATTTACTTAGCATTTATATTACAACTATTTACCTAGCTTTTATATTGTATTAGCTATTATAAGTAGTCTCAAAATGATTTAAAGGATGTACATAGGTTATATGCAAATAGTACAGCATTTTATATAAGGGTCTGGAACATCTTCGGATTTTGATGTCTGGTGGGTTTTTTTCCTCTTTTTATGGATGTCTGTCTCAGAATTCCCTCTCCTCTCTCTTATAAGGATATATGTGATATCATTTAAGGCCCATAAGAAAGATAAGAATAAATTCTTCCTCTCAGTAGCTTTAACTTGGTTGTATCTTTTGCCATATAAGGTAATACATTTGTCCCTTGGTGTCTGTTGTTGTTGTCACCAAGTCATGTCTGATTCTTTGCGACCCCATAGATGCAGCATGCCAGGCTCCCCTTTGCCCTTTACCATTGCCCAGAGTTTGTTCAAACTCATGTCCACTGAGTCAGTAATGCCATCCAACCATCTCATCTTCTGTTGACCCCTTCCCCTCCTGCCTTCGATCTTTCCCAGCATCATGGTTTTTTCCAATGAGTCAGTTCTTCACATCAGTTGGCCAAAGTATTGGAGCTTCAGCTTCAGCTTAAGTCCTTCCAATGACTATTCAGGACTGATTTCCTTTAGGATTGACTGGTTTGATCTCTTTGCAGTCCAAGGGACTCTCAAGAGTCTTCTCCAGCACCACAATTTGAAAGCATCACTTCTTTTGTGCTTTATGGTCCAACTCTCACATCCATGGATGACTACTGGAAAAACCATAGCTTTGACTAGACAGAACTTTGTTTGAAAAGTGATGTCTCTGCTTTCCAATAAGCTGTCTAGGTTTGTCATAGCTTTTCTTTCATGGCTGTAGTCACCATCTACAGTGATTTTGGAGCCAAGAATTATAAAGTCTGTCACTGTTTCCATTTTTTCCCCCACCTGTTACCATGAAGGGATAGGACTGGATGTCATGATCTTAGTTTTTTGAATGTTGAGTTTTAAGCTAGCCTTTTATCCTTGGGGTCTGTGGGGTATTAATTTCAGGACCCATCCCCACCAGACATCAAAATCCAAGGACGCTCCAGACCTTTATATAAAATGGTATAGTATTTGCATATAACCTATGTACATCCTTTTTTATTTTATTTTTATTTTTTATGTACATCCTTTAAATCATCTTGAGGTTACTTATAATAGCTAATACAATATAAATGCTGGGTATATAGTTGTAATATAAATACTAAGTAAATAGAAGGCGATGGCACCCCACTCCAGTACTGTTGCCTGGAAACTCCCATGGATGGAGGAGCCTGGTGGGCTGCAGTCCATGGGGTCGCTAAGAGTCAGGCACGACTGAACAACTTCACTTTCACTTTTCACTTTCATGCATTGGAGAAGGAAATGGCAACCCACTCCAGTGTTCTTGCCTGGAGAATCCCAGGGACGGCGGAGCCTGGCAGGCTTCCTTCTATGGGGTTGCACAGAGTCAGACATGACTGAGGTGACTTAGCAGCAGCAGCAGCAGCAGCAGCGAGCAGTAAATTCCAATTTTGCTTAGTGGAACATTCAGGATTTAAAAAACTGTATTTTCAATCCATGAAAATGGAAAACCCATATCTATGCACAATCCGAGGATATGGAACCCATAGACAGATAGGATGTGAAGGGCTTACTATATTCATAGATTCTGGGAATTGGGGTTTGAGTGTATTGTCAAGGGCCATTTTTCAGTCTACCACAATGGGAAATAGATGTGGAAACAGTGGAAACAGTGTCAGACTTTATTTTGGGGGGCTCCAAAATCACTGCAGATGGTGACTGCAGCCATGAAATTAAAAGACGCTTACTCCTTGGAAGAAAAGTTATGACCAACCTAGATAGCGTATTCAAAAGCAGAGACATTAGTTTGCCGACTAAGGTCCGTCTAGTCAAGGCTATGGTTTTTCCTGTAGTCATGTATGGATGTGAGAGTTGGACTGTGAAGAAGGCTGAGCACGGAAGAATTGATGCTTTTGAACTGTGGTGTTGGAGAAGACTCTTGAGAGTCCCTTGGACTGCAAGGCAATCCAACCAGTCCATTCTGAAGGAGATCAGCCCTGGGATTTCTTTGGAAGGAATGATGCTAAAGCTGAAACTCCAGTACTTTGGCCACCTGATGTGAAGAGTTGACTCATTGGAAAAGACTCTGATGCTGGGAGGGATTGGAGGCAGGAGGAGAAGGGGACGACCGAGGATGAGGTGGCTGGATGGCATCACTGACTCGATGGACGTGAATCTGAGTGAACTCCGGGAGATGGTGATGGACAGGGAGGCCTGGCGTGCTGCGATTCATGGGGTCGCAAAGAGTCGGACACGACTGAGCGACTGAACTGAACTGAATAGTAAAATGCTGCCTATGTAATATTCCATTGTGTAAATATACCAGCTTATTCATGTTGATGGGCATTTAGCTTTCTGCTGTTGTAATGCTGTTATAAGATTTCTATCCATGTCTCCTATTGTACACATCTATGAATTTTTCTAGCATATATGCCTGTGAATTAAGTTGCTGGTCATAAGGTTTATTAATGTTTGGATTTTGGAAGTAATATAAAACTGTTTTCCAGAGTGATTTTGTTCAGATACCTTTACAACAGGAATGTATAAGAGACCTTGGAATTCCATGTGCTTTCTGACACTTGACATTTCCAAATTTTTTAAGTTGTGCAAATTTAATGGCCATAACATGGTATCTCATTTGGGTCTTGATTTACCTTTCACTAATTATTAACAACATTGACTATCATGTATTTCTTATTTGTATGCATTTTATCTTTAGCTAAATGTTGTGTCTTTTAATCTTATAGTTTCTATATTGATTTTCTTATTGTTTTCTTAAGAGTTTTAATATATATATTCTTTTATTTATTAGCTTATTTTTAATTTTTGAATGTGATGGGATTTTTTTGCTGTGCAGGGCCTTCTCTAATTGTGTCAAGTGAGGGCTACTCTCTAGTTGTGCAAAGGCTTCTCATTGCAGTGGCTTCTCTTGTTGCAAAGCACGGGCTCTAGGCATGCGGGCTTCAGTAGCTGCAGCATATGGGCTCAGTAGTTGCAGCTTTCTGACTCTAGAATTCAGGCTCAGGAATTGTGTTACATGGATTTAGTTCTGCTGCATGGCATGTGAGATATTTCCTGACCAGGGATTGAACCTGTGACCCCTGCATTGCAGGAAAATTCTTATCCACTGTGCCACCAGGGAAGTCTAAGATATATTCTTTATAGAAATTTTTCTTGTTACAAATGTCCATATGTCTTCTCCGCATTAAAACCCTCCCCTCTCTACACCCCCTTCCCTAAGGTGTTTTTGAACAAAATTTCCTAATTTAGATACAGCAAAGTTAATTTTTATTTATTCTGTTGTTTTTTTAAAGTTAGAAATCTTTCCCTACAGCAGAGTCTTAAATATTTACCTGTATTTTCTTCTAGAAGTTTTGTTTTTTTTGTATTTTCAATACTTATTCTATTTAGAATTGATTTTTTAAAAATTATGGCCTGTGATAGGGATCAAATTTGATCTTTTTCATAATGGAAATTTTTTTCAGCTTCATTTATTAAATAGTTTCTCTCTTCCTCACCTCTTTGTATATACAAAATTTTTTTCCACACTGGACTAGCTCTGCCTCTGAGCTTCTATACTCTCTCTATTCAGTCGGTCAATTTCTCTATTACTATGTCAACCACTACCTTAATTATCAGAATTTCATCATTAAGTCCTGATTGTCTAAATTCCTTAAAATAATTTTTTAAGTTAAAAAAGATTTTTCATTGTGTGATTTGTGAAGTGAATGGGAAAGTGTTAGTTGCTCAGTCGTGTCTGACTCTTTTTGACCCTATGGACTGGAGTTCACCAGATTCTTCCCTCCATGGAATTCCCCACGCAAGAATACTTGAGTGGGTTGCTATTCCCTTCTCCAGGGGATGTTCCTGACCCAGAGATTGAACCCCCATCCCTTGAATTGCAGGCAGATTCTTTACCATCTGAGCCCCCAGGGAAGCAGTATTTGTGGATAAAGTCTATTTTGTATGTGGTATTATCCATTTAAAATAATTTCCTTTTAAAATACATATTTTTAAATGGAGAAAAATTAATTCTGAAGCCAGACATTTGTTAAATATTGTAATATACAAATTAACATGTCTTCTTAGTATTGGTACCTTTGAAATTTTATCTCTAGAGTCAGTGTGTTTTATTTTATTTTGTACTTTTTTTTTTTTAATTGGAGTATAGCCAACTGACAATGTTGTGATAGTTTCAGGTGAACCATGAAGTGACTTAGCCATGAGTCAATATATTTTAAATTAAAGAACCACAATGTCAAACTCTAGGTTAATATTTGCTAAGAACACTTGTTGTTTCTGTTTCTCATCTTTAAAATGAGTCTGATGTGGCTTATCCCTCAAAGTGACTTCTTGGTAATAAGAATGACAAATTTAATATTTTCTAATTAAGTGGTTACTCATTTAGTATTTGCATATGCTTACGATTTTAATCTATTCTAAACAATTAAGCTTCTGCACATTACGAACATTTACTTTTCCTTAGAGGATTGTGAAAGTAGTTTCTGATGAGTTGGTTTGCCTGGAGAATATTCTCATGGTGAGAGGGACATTTCTGATGCTGTGCTTTTGTGGGTCCAGTGTCACCTTAGGGGAGGCTAACCAGCATGTTCAGTTCAGTTCAGTTCAGCTACTCAGTCACGTCTGACTCTTTGTGACCCCATGAACTGCAGCACACCAGGCCTCCCAGTCCATCACCAACTCCCGGAGTCCACCCAAACCCATGTCCATTGAATCGGTGATGCCATTCAACCATCTCATCATCTGTCGTCCCCTTCTCCTCCTGCCCCCAATCTTTCCCAGCATCAGGGTCTTTTCAAATGAGTCATCTCTTCACATCAGGTGGCCAAAGTATTGGAGCTTCAGCTTCAACATCAGTCCTTCCAATGTACACCTAGGACTGATCTCCTTTAGGATGGACTGGCTAGATCTCCTTGCAGTCCAAAGGACTCTCAAGAGTCTTCTCCAACACTACAGTTCAAAGCATCAATTCTTCTGTGCTCAGCTTTCTTTATAGTCCACCTCTCACATCCATACATGACCACTGGAAGAACCATAGCCTTGACTAGATGGCCCTTTGTTGGCAAAGTAATGTCTCTGCTTTTAAAAATGCTGTCTAGGTTGGTCATAATTTTCCTTTCAAGGAGTAAGCGTCTTTTAATTTCATGGCCGCAATCACCATCTGCAGTGATTTTGGAGCTCAGAAGAATAAAGTCAGCCTCTGTTTCCACTGTTTCCCCATCTACCAGCATGAGAACGGACAATAGAGAGTAGCTGCAAGTCCTTGTGTAAGAGTGTCCTCTAGCCTCCCAAGTGTACTGACAGCTTAAAAAACCCACAGATCTCTTAGCAATTAATTATACTAGCTCTGAGCTAAAACTAATGGCTGGAAACTTACCACTGAGTCCATTTGTTTGAATGAGTGTTTCAGAAGGGTCACATGATAAATGGGATTCTGATATGAAATATCATGCCCTAAATTCATCCTCTGGCTTCTCCCAGTTTCTCAGTATAAAGTCAGGATAGATATCATGATCGTCCATCTGAATCTCCATTTCAGCCTCCTGACTAATAACAGTAGCGCTGCTTAGTAGGAACAGCTCAGTGGAAATGCCCAAAGCACCATCCCCACCATTGCCATTCCAACTGGCAAAATGAACTGTACTCTATTTCATTCAAGAACTTCAAGTGGAATAATCTGATATTTGGAGAAGCCTAGGTCCTGTGCCAATACTCTCGGTGCTAGGAGTGAAGAGTGTAGAGGATAGAGAAGTAGGTTTTTGGTCTTTTCAACTTCTATAGTAGGAGAGAGTTCAACAGAAATGTATATGATGAGGAATTCTCCAGGGATACAAAAGTAGTTCAGATTCTAGGCAGCCAAAGAAACACATATGTCATTTGTTGAAGATCACGGCAAACTAAACAAACAAAACTAAACGAAAGAACTGAATTCGTTATCCAACTCCAGATCTTTTTACTCTTCAACAAGGACTGTCACCCTGAGTAACTAAAAGGCCCTTGGTAGATATTGTATATGATTAGGTAAATAATGATAATATTTTAAAGTTATATTATTTCTCAACAAACAGGCAAATCTTGAGCTACTTTAACATGTTTGCTCCTTAAAACTTAATAGTGTGAACAAATTTACTACCTTATTTAGCAGATAATTAAAGCGAAATAAGGAGCGACCAAATGACCTCCCCATAGTCAGTCAGTAATATATTCACCATTATTATTTTTTTCCCAACTCTATTTCAACCCACTAGTGTCCATTTTCTGCTTTCTAAAAAGAAAAAAAAATATGGCTATGGCCTAAACACATTGGACATGAATGATGTTTTCCTCCTTGAAACTTTTTGTACGAGGCAGGGGTTAGTAACAGCAAAACTGAAATTCAGGTGATATAGAAAATAATGGATTTGGTCAGACTAGATATAAGAGGATTAGAGCTGAGTTGAATTATCATAGCTTTAAATAATGTAAAGTCCAACTTAAATGGAAATATACTCTAAAAACTTCTTGGCATATTTCCACTTTAATAATCCAACACCACCTGTGAAAACGAAACAAGTATATAGGCCTCCACTAAATGGATTATATGTTTCTTAGCAGACACCTGTTCAGAGCACTTAGGTATTAGGTGATTCGGGGATCTCAAATGCATTCATATCTATTGATTGAGCCTAGAAATTGAATTTAAATGTCAGGAAATACAGTGGCAATTTTAGAGAGAAACTATAATGAAAAAATATTATATATTTAATTTTAAGGTCCTTGACTTTGAGGTTATCAAGGGCAAAGTATTAATTCATCTGTATAGACCACCGGTTTAAAAGTGCTTTCGCAAGTGAATTTTGTTAGGAAATATGTTAGAGCACTCATTTCCCGCACACCCCCACCTGCTCTTTTTTAAAAAAATTAATTATTATTTTCAGTATCTTTTTTGGAGTAGTTTTAGGTCCACAGCAAAACTGAAAGGCAGGAACAGAGGTTTCCTGCATTATCCCTTGCCCTCATGATTGCTAAGGTTCCCCTATTGTCATATCCTTCATCAAAGAGATATATTTTTTACAATTGGTGAACTTCTATTGACACAGCATAATTCTCCAGAGTCCATAGTTTACATTGGATTTCACTCTTTGTGTTATACTTTCTATGAGCTTGGCCAGATGTATAATGATATGCATCTGTCATCGTAAGATGGTGCAGAGTATTCTCATTGCCTTAAATCTCCTCTGTGCTCAGCCTATTCTTCCCTCCCTTGTTTCCCTATCCCAGGCAACCACTGATCCTTTCATTGTTTCCATAGTTTTGCCCTTTCCAGATTAACACATACTTGGATTCATAGAGCATGTAGCCTTTTCATTGGCTTCTTTTACTTCAGTTCAGTTCAGTCGCTCAGTCATGTCTGACTCTTTGCAACCCCATGGACTGCAGCATGCCAGGCTTCCCTGTCCATCACCAACTTGCTCAAACTCATGTCCATCAAGTTGGCGATTCCATCCACCCATCTCATCCTCTGTCATCCCCTTCTCCTTCTGCCTTCAGTCTTCCCCAGCATCAGGGTCTTTTCCAATGAATCAGTTCATCACATCAGGTGACCAAAGTATTGGAGTTTCAGCTTTAGCATCATCTTTTACTTACTAATATGTATTTAAGTTTATGCTTTTTCATTGCTTGATAGTTCACTTATTTTTAGTGCTGATAATGAGCTTTAGTGCATATGTATGGGCTTCCCTTGTGGCTCAGCTGGTAAAGAATCCACCTGTAATGCAGGAGACCTGGGTTCAATCCCTGGGTTGGGAAGATCCCCTGGAGGAGGGCATGGCAACCCACTCTAGTATTCTTACCTGGAGAATCCCCATGGACAGAGGAGCCTGGTGGGCTACAGTCCATGGGTTCGCAAAGAGTCCGACACAACTGAGTGAATAAGCACAGTGCATATATATATATACAAATTTCCTTGTCTAAATGTACCACAGTTTATCCTTTCACCTACTGAAGGATATCTTGGTTGTCTCTATGTTTTGGCAATTATGAACACAGCTGTTATAAATATCCATGTGCAGGTCTTTGTGTGGACATGCTTTCAACTACTTAGGGTAAATGCTAAGAAGCAAACTTGTTAGATCATGTGTTACGAGTATGTTGGATTTGGTAAGAAACTGCCAAATTGTCTTTCAATGTGGCTGTATCATCTGTAGTTCCACCAGCAGTGAATGACCATTCCCAGTGCTTCAATTCCTACTGGCATTTGGTATTGTCAGTGTTTGAATTTTGGCTATTTATATAGATATGTAGTGATATCTCATAGTTGTTTTATTTTTTTATTTTTTTTGTCATAGAGCTTTATTTTATTTTATTTTTTTTAATTTATTTATTTTTTATTTTACTTTACAATTCTGTATTGGTTTTGCCATACATTGACATGAATCCACCACGGGTGTACATGCATTCCCAAACCTGAACCCCCCTCCCACCCCCCCTCCCCACAACATCTCTCTGGGTCATCCCCGCGTACCAGCCCCAAGCGTGCCATATTCTGCATCGGACATAGACTGGCAATTCGATTCTTACATGGTATTATACATGTTTCAATACCATTCTCCCAAGTCATCTCACCCTCTCCCTCTCCCACTGAGTCCTAAAGTCTGTTATACACATCTGTGTCTTTTTTGCTGTCCTGCAT
Organism: Oryx dammah; assembly: GCF_014754425.2. Lineage (NCBI taxonomy): Eukaryota > Metazoa > Chordata > Mammalia > Artiodactyla > Bovidae > Oryx > Oryx dammah. Next base: position 29,048,513 of record NW_024070213.1, read on the forward strand.
ACAGGGTCATCATTGCCATCTTTCTAAATTCCATATATATGTGTTAGTATACTGTATTTCATAGTTGTTTTAATTTGCATTTCTCTGATGACATATGATGTAGAACATCTTTTCATGTGCTTATTTGCCAACCATATATCTTTGGTGAAATGTCTGTTAAGGTCTTTGGCCCATTTTTTAATTGGGTTGTCTGCTTTCTTTTGTTGCGTTTTAAGAGTTCTTTGCATAACTTGAATAACATTTCTTTACCAGATGTTTCTTTCGCAAATGTTTTTTTCCTAGTCTGTGGCCTATCTTCTCATTCCCTTGACATTGTCTTTCACAGAGAAGATATTTTTAAATTTGATGAAACACAATTTATCAATTATTTCTTCCATGAATTGTATCTTTAGTGTGGTATCTTTAAAAGTTATTGCTATATTCAAGGTCATCTAGGTTATCTGGTACAAGTTCTATAGTTTTGCATTTTACATTTACTAGTAAAACTTTTAAAATAATGTATTTTATCCCTTGCCATGCCCAAATAATGACATGCTGCCCTTCTCGTATAGGATAAAAGGGACCCTTGAGTAAAATTTATGCTCATTTCTCCTCTTTTTACAGTGTTTCTTGCTGCGACTCATGTCACTAGAGGATTTAAAGATATTCTAACTCATTAAAGCGAACAAGTTTAGGAGGTGTCAGATATGTTGCACATTGGAAAACCAGCATAATGTTGCAGTGTACAAAGATGCATAGTATAAATAGTTCACAAAGCACAGTACTCCTGGTTTGTTCAGCAGTAGCTAGACTCTCTTATTTTTCTCTTTATTTTAATTTTTTTCAATTACAAAAGTATGATAACACATTTACAGGAGACTTGGAAAATGCAAAACAAAGTTGAATATAGTTCCACGAAATAGTTCCATTATTGTTAGGTAGATATATTAAGGTTTTAGTTGAAATTTCAATATCAAACTCTCAAAAATTAATGGAATGAACAGACAGAAAAGTAGAAGGATACAGGAGACCTGAAAAGCACCACGAATCAATTCAACATCATTAAGATTTATACAGTTTTCACACCCCAGTAATACAAATTCTATTCAAGTCCCCATAGGCTATAAACTAGGAGACACTGAAACATACCCATGGACATAAAACAAGGTGCAAAAATTTCATAATCTGGAGGTATTGAAATCACACAGAGTATGGTCTCATCACTGTGGAATTATATTAGAAATCAGTATCAAAAGATATTTGAAAATAACTACCTATTTTCAAATGTAATGTGACATTTACCAAGAGAGATCTTTGACTTACCCACTGGAAGCTTCAATAAAGTTATAAGACTGAGAAAACTTCTAATCCCATTCTGAGACTATAAAGGAATACTGTGTTGTAAAAAGTGTGTTCTCCATGGTGCTGGAATCTAAAATGTAGGAAGGAGGTGAGAACTTGACAGGAATTGCAAGCTACTGAATACAAATAAATGCCTGCCCACATTGTGAAGGTTGCCAGAAGTGACCCCTTTCAGTTTTCCTCCACCTCAGATCTCTCATTAACGCCTGGACAATTTGGGGTCATACTCAGCCATTGTCATCTCAAGCAGAATTGTCTTCTGAAATGGCTGTGTCTATTTGGCATTTGAGAAAACTTGAAGATTCCCAGTCAGTCTGATCATGCTATCTGTACACACAATGCAGACAAGAGATTATGGCATTCAGTCTCTGCTTAAGGTCAAAGGGAAATTGGGTGTCTGAAGTAACAGAGACAAAGGAGAAGTCATGGACACAGTATCTTTGATATATACATCCAAGGTTTTGGAATTCATTAAAATATAACTCTATATGTAATCCTGAGGGTGCTGGAAAAGACTCTTGAGAGTCCTTTGGACAGCAAAGAGATCAAACCAGTCAATTCTAAAGGAAATCAACCCTGAATAGTCATTGGAAGGACTGTTGCTGAAGCTGAAGCTCCAATACTTTGGCTACCTGATGCGAAGAGCTGAATCATTGGAAAAGACCCTGGTGCTGGGAAAGATTGAGGGCAAAAGGAGAAGAAGGCAGCAGAAGATAATATGGTTAGACAGCATAACTGGCTCAATGGACATGAAGTTGCACAAACTCCAGGAGACAGTGGAGGACAGAGGAGCCGGCATGCTGTAGTCCATGGGGTTGCAAAGAGCTGGACACAGCTTAGCAACTGAAAAGCAACAATGTGATCCTGAAATAGTATAAACTGAATATTTCCTTTTATATCCATGTGTATGTGTTTTACCCCAGATTATAAATCCTAAGAACATTTTCCTGGCTTCAAAGTTTATAAAATTAAGTGTCCTAAATGCTTCGAGTGTAAATTATCCTCTAATGGAATCCTAGAAGCTCAATTTAAATGCTCAGAATTCTGCTCTGGGTTCCAGTAAGATAAAATATAAAGTTTCCAATAAATCTCAAAGATTGATATTTGTGTACTGGAGATATAAGAGCAATTGTTTTTTATGCATGTTTCACTTTTATTAGTTTTATCTCATCTCTAGAACTTTGGAAAGAATGATTTCATAGAGATGCTGCTTAGCTTGTAAAGTCTGACCAATTGAGGAAAACAATATTATGTAAGATAAATGGGGGAGGTGGTACTGTATGGAAACCAGAGAAATGAGAACAGCAGGTGGAGAAACTTTCCTGTATGGTCAGAAATTACTTCTCTAATTGTTCTACTTACAGGTATACAGACTTCATATATAGGAGCATCACTTCATGGGAAATAGATGGGGAAACAGTGGAAACAATGGCAGACTTTATTCTGGGGGGGCTCCAAGATCACTGCAGATGGTGACTGCAGCCATGAAATTAAAAGACGCTTACTCCTTGGAAGAAAAGTTATGACCAACCTAGATAGTATATTCAAAAGCAGAGACATTACTTTGCCGACTAAGGTCCGTCTAGTCAAGGCTATGGTTTTTCCTGTGGTCATGTATGGATGTGAGAGTTGGACTGTGAAGAAGGCTGAGTGCCGAAGAATTGATGCTTTTGAACTGTGGTGTTAGAGAAGACTCTTGAGAGTCCCTTGGACTGCAAGGAGATCCAACCAGTCCATTCTGAAGGAGATCAACCCTGGGATTTCTTTGGAAGGAATGATGCTAAAGCTGAAACTCCAGTACTTTGGCCACCTGATGCGAAGAGTTGACTCGTTGGAAAAGACTCTGATGCTGGGAGGGATTGGGGGCAGGAGGAGAAGGGGACGACAGAGGATGAGATGGCTGGATGGCATCACGGACTCGATGGAAGTGAGTCTGAGTGAACTCCGGGAGATGGTGATGGACAGAGAGGCCTGGCATGCTGCGATTCATGAGGTTGCAAAGAGTCGCACATGACTGAGCAACTGAACTGAACTGAACATATAAGAAGGTGTCACTCAAAGTGACAGTTTAAGCCATATGTACCTACATTTTCAGTGAGACTGTGTACCCAAAATCAAGCCGTGAGTGCTCAAATGAACCAAAAATTCAAAAACAAAGTTTTGTATTTAAAAAGTGTTCGACCATCTACAGGTGACTTGGACACCATGTACCCACGACACCATGAGCACTGTCTGAAGGATAACTACAGAGCATGTTTTGTTTTCAAGCTCATGATGACCTGATTCAGGTAGAAACAGAGCCCTCAGCTTGGTTTTCCATGGCCTATTTACCATTTTCTGAACAAAATTCTTTAATGATGCTAAATTCCAATCCTGAAAACCATTTATTTTAGTGGTAGCCCTAGGGACAGACTTCACGATATAGGTTGCTCCAGCCTATCCCCCTACTTTTTTTTTTTTTTCTGTGCCTCAATACCTTTTTTAAAAGTCATTTTCCTTTTTTCAATTAAAAAAAGTGCTTGTTTTATTTTTGGCTCTGCTGGGTCTTTCTGGCTGTGTGGGCTTTTCTTTAGTTGAGTCAAGTAGGGGCTACTCTCCAGATGCGGTGCTTGGGCTTCTCCTTGCAGTGACTTCTCTGTTGCTGAGCATGGGCTCTAGGTGAGCAGGCTTTAGTAGTTGTGGCTCTTGGATTCCAGAGCACAGGCTCAGTAGTTGTCATGCACGGACTGAATTGCTCTGTGGCATGTGAGACCTTCCAGGATCAGGGATTGAACTCTTGTCTCTGCATTGGCAGGTGGATATTTTACCGCTGAGCACCAGGAAAGCCCCTGCCTTGGTATCTTTAATGCTGGACCATTGATGTCCAAGTTGAGTCTCAGTTGTGAAGGTGGGAGAGTTAACAATAGGAACCAAAGGAGATATCATCAAAGTCTAGAGAAGTATCAGGAATCAATAAGGAAAGGACAAGATTTTAAGGAGGGAAGATGGAAACAAATAATCAGCATTTGAATGATGTCTCCTCATTCAGATGTGATAGAATGGTACAGAGTCTAGAGAGAGATGAACAAACAACCAAGGAATCAACAGACATGATGATGCTACTACTATAGCACATTTATTTTGTCCAGTCAAATTCACTGGATACTTGCAGACTTCATCCATCTGGACCATTTCTTACATTTGAATCCTTTTTTAAGAACCAAAAGCTTTCTGGATAATACTTTGCATACCTTAATTTTATTTTTTTTAATTCCGAAGAAGACTATGCTAGCTTTGGTTTTTATCCCCACTTTCTATGTCAAAGACACTGAGGCTCAGAGAAGTAAAACAACTCTGCATATGTCATACACCCAGGTTTTTCTGGCTGTAGAATACTAGATTTTCGCTCACATATTTTGCTGTCTCTGTTATACTGGCTTGAGAAGGAACTGAAGGGATGAAAGAGGTGCAAGTGCAATACGAGGGTAATGAGACTAATTTTCTCAATGAAATATATAGCATTAGGTTTAAAATAATAGTTGACCAGGGAATCTAGAATTGGAAAAATCTTGAGGTCAGATATAAGTGTTGATGATGACTAAAGGAAAGAGACAGTGACTGATAAGAAAGGGGGAACATTAAAGAACTGAAACAGCATCTTATTGAATGCTTACTTCTTTTAGATATATGTTGATGTTTCCTGGGAAGGTTGTTCTCAAAATGTATGTTGCAAGAGGAGCCACTAAAATATAGAGAAAATGTAAGAATTCTAATTGAATACTAATTACATTTATTATAAAAGAATAATATTTTATTTAATATTAAGTATGTAGATTGGTCTTGGCTTCTTCATTTGGATGTACAAGAGACAATCATATATGATGTACATTTCCCAACACATACTAGGAGAACCACAGACATTTCACAGCATAGAAGTTGACAATATATCACACTTTACCTGTGCCTGATGAAGTAGATTTATGGATTATAGTATCTTATCTTAATTATACTAACCCAAACTGACAAGTGTTTCTAAAAGATTCCTACTAAGAAACAATGGATTGAGAAAAATTAATGATGCAAAACAAGCAAAGAAGACAATGGGCAGAAGTCTCCTTTCTCTTTGGAGCTGTATGGGGCTTGGTCAGTCTCATTATCAAGGAAAATAAGATCATTAATCCTACTAACAGATTGATACCACATTCCTCTTACTTAGAGCATTACAAATTTTGTACACTAAAAAACAAAATAATATAAATTTTTTCCATTTAATATTCTCTTTTTTGTTTGGAATGAAACTGTGGCCTTGGAAGAGGTCTGCCTGTTGTGGAGGGAAGGAAGCATCTCATCTTGGGAGACCTGAGCTCAGTCCCTGGGTCGGGAAGATCCCATGGAGGAGGGCATGGTAACCCACTCCAGTATTCTTGCCTGGAGAATCCCATGGACAGAGGAGCCTGGCGGTTTACAGTCCATAATGTTGCAAAGAGTGGGACATGACTGAAGCAACTTAGCACGCATGAGCAGTGGCAGACTTGGAGGCAGATTCCGGGAATCAGTTTCCTTGGTCCAGCAGGAAACACAGCGTTTCTTATCTGGGGTGGGCTGAGGTGACCTTGTTTGGAAATAGAGTCTTTGTGGATTTAATCAGAGTAAGATGAGGTCATCCTGGATTAGGATGGGCCCTAATCAATGACTAGATTCCTTACAACAGGAAAGTTGGGGCTTTTTGGAGTTTTTTCAGCTTTGAAAAGTGAAGGTGTTAGTCGCTCAGCCATGTCCAACTCTTTGTGACTCCTTGTGCTTCAGCCCATCAGGTTCCTCTGTCCATGGGATTCTCCAGGCAAGAATACTGGAGTGGGTTGCCATTCCTTTTCCAGGGGATCTTCCCTGCTCACCTCCTTCCAATACTTCCTCTCTCACCTACTTCGAGTTGATGACCTCAGTCCTATTTCACTGAGAAAAATAGAAGCCATTAGAAGAGAACCACTACACACTCTTAGAATCACATTTAACAATCTATCTATGTCTGTGCTCCTCCCTCCCCTCCTCCTGTCATTGGGAAAGGATCATTCACACACCTATCAAAGGCCAGTATTTCTACTTGTGCACTTGATCTCAGCCCTCCTGCTCAAGAACTTCACTGCAGTAAGTTTACCCTCTTTATTTATAAGCACTATGGTCACTTCTTGCCAACCAACATGAGCAACAGATTTCAACACCTCTTATCTGATTCTTAAAAATATGTTATATCCCTTGGCCTTGCTGTGAATTACTCATTTACTGTGTTTATGAAGAAATACTCAGACTTCAGCAAAATTTATAGTATTGCTTTACTTCTCACTTTTCAGAATAATTTAATGCTAAGCAGGGTTTAGGCAATAAAATTCTGTGTCAGTGTTAACTTTAAAAAATAAAATTAATCATATTTATATAAGGATCACAGAGACTTTTAAGGAATAACACTCTCATTTTTCCATTAAAACTGTAGTCAGGATTCTCGTCAAAACATTTCTGGTTATAAATCTAAAAGGACATTCTTAGGCTACTTGAAATCTCATCACTGCTCTCTCCCCTGGAATGCTTTTGTCTGGGTTTCCTCATCCTTCTTATTTCTCTTTACTGTGCAGTGCTGGATCTTCAGCCTTTCCAGGGCACTTAACTGCTGGGGTTGTTTATTTCTATTCTAAGCAATCTCCTCTCCAGATTCTCCTCATGTTAAGTTGTTGCACTCAAGTCTCCATGCACTGTCCTTATGCAGGGCTAAGTCTCAAATGGGTATCTCTGGCTCAGAGCAAGAAACTTATGTGTCTACATGCATATTGAACACGTACAAAAGAGAAGTCATCACAGCCGTCATCTAGCTTAGTGAATTCTATAACCTAGTTCCTTGTGTGCTGTGTGTGTGCTTAGTTGCTCAGTCATGTCTGACTCTTTGCGACCCCATGGACTGAAGTCCACCAGGCTCCTCTTTTCATGGGGATTCTCCAGTCAAGAATACTGGAGTGGGTTGCCATGCCCTCCTCCAGGGGATCTTCCCAACCCAGGGATTGAACCTAGGTCTCACACATTGCAGGCAGATTCTTTACCATCTAAGCCACCAGGGAAGCCCTGTTAACATAAAACCCCAAGGTTCAAGATTTTGGGAGAGGATGCATGTTTCATTGGAGAAAAACAGAAGCTGAATTTCAGAAGGCAAACTAGCAAAGGAAGGATTTCCAAAGAGAAGTTCCATGGTTTACTTCCAATCTAACTTGAGCCCTAACTACAGCTGAAGCCTGAAAAACCTGTGTCAACCTTGATACTACCTTTTCTGTCAGTTACCCTGGGCTATCAGATCATTCTCTTGTCTCCACTACTAATGGAACTGCCTCGTTTCTTGTCACCATCGTCTTTCACCTGATGAAAAGCTATACACTCCTATCTGTTCTTCATGGACAAAACATCCCTTATAAAATTCAATATTTGGCATGCAGCTTCCTTGCTAGTGGTTTCCCACCAGTCTTTGGATAAAATCCAGACTCTATCCTGTGACCAATTTTCCTGTCTGACAAGTCCTGTTCATTCCTCCCAACTGCACCACCACCCCAATGCATTTTCTTTGCTTTAAATCATACTTACTTGTTTCCTTTGTCTGAACTGTATCTCCTTTGGCTCTAAGTCTCCTTTGCCCCTCAATTCCTTTTTCTTCCTTATAATTCCTTGCATTCATGATTGTCTTTGGTACTTCCAAAACTCATTCTGTTTTAATAATAATTCTGCATAATTCATTCAAAATATTATAATCAATTTGAATTAATACCTACTTAGTCCTTACTCCAAAACTCAGCCCCTAGCTCATTTTACTAATTCCAGATGAGCGAAATGGCCAGCTGATGAAAAGGCTTTTCTTAGCAATCATAAGCTTCTTTGGAAAGCAGATGTGTGTTAGCATTTTTTCCCACTTAAATTATCAAGCAGAGTGCCTCAGACTTCGTGGGTAAGCAATAGTTATTTCTCCCTTCCTCTTCTTTTTAAGAGCAGCTACTGTTCTTTCTACAGGATAACTTTAAGCTTCAATATAATGCTGTTACCTTTATCTGCATTTGCCTGTTACTTATTTTTTTTTTTTAATTTTACTTTACAATACTGTATTGGTTTTGCCATACATTGACATGAATCCACCACGGGTGTACAGCATTCCCAAACATGAACCCCCCTCCCACCCCCCTCCCCACAACATCTCTCTGGGTCATCCCCGTGTACCAGCCCCAAGCATGCTGTATCCTGCTTTGGACATAGACTGGCAATTCGATTCTTACATGACATTATACATGTTTCAATGCCATTCTCCCAAATCATCTCACCCTTTCCCTCTCCTTCTGAATCCAAAAGTCTGCTATACACATCTATGTCTTTTTGCTGTCCTGCATACAGTGTCATCATTGCCATCTTTCTAAATTCCATATATATGTGTTAGTATACTGTATTGGTGTTTTTCTTTCTGGCTTACTTCACTCTGTGTAATCGGCTCCAGTTTCATCCATCTCATCAGAACTGATTCAAATGTATTCTTTTTAATGGCTGAGTAATACTCCATTGTGTATATGTACCACTGCTTTCTTATCCATTCATCTGCTGATGGACATCTAGGTTGTTTCCATGTCCTGGCTATTATAAACAGTGCTGCGATGAACATTGGGGTACATGTGTCTCTTTCAATTCTGGTTTCCTCCGTGTGTATGCCCAGCAGTGGGATTGCTGGGTCATAAGGCAGTTCTATTTGCAATTTTTTAAGGAATCTCCACACTGTTCTCCATAGTGGCTGTACTAGTTTGCATTCCCACCAACAGTGTAGGAGGGTTCCCTTCTCTCCACACCCTCTCCAGCATTTATTGCTTGCAGATTTTTGGATCGCAGACATTCTGACTGGTGTGAAGTGGTACCTCATTGTGGTTTTGATTTGCATTTCTCTAATAATGAGTGATGTTGAGCATCTTTTCATGTGTTTGTTAGCCATCCTTATGTCTTCTTTGGAGAAATGTCTATTTAGTTCTTTGGCCCATTTTTTGATTGGGTCATTTATTTTTCTGGAATTGAGCTGCAGGAGTTACTTGTATATTTTTGAAATTAGTTGTTTGTCAGTTGCTTCATTTGCTATTATTTTCTCCCATTCAGAAGGCTGTCTTTTCACTTTGCTTATATTTTCCTTTGTTGTGCAGAAGCTTTTAATTTTAATTAGTCCCATTTGTTTATTTTTTCTTTTATTTCCAGAATTCTGGGAGGTGGATCATAGAGGATCCTGCTGTGGTTTATGTCAGAGAGTGTTTTGCCTATGTTCTCCTCTAGGAGTTTTATAGTTTCTGGTTTTACATTTATATCTTTAATCCATTTTGAATTTATCTTTGTGTGCGGTGTTAGAAAGTGATCTAGTTTCATTCTTTTACAAGTGGTTGACCAGTTTTCCCAGCACCACTTGTTAAAGAGATTGTCTTTACTCCATTGTATATTCTTGCCTCCTTTGTCAAAGATAAGGTGTCCATATGTGTGTGGATTTATCTCTGGGCTTTCTATTTTGTTCCATTTACCTATATTTCTGTCTTTGTGCCAATACCATACTGTCTTCATGTCTTGTGGCTTTGTAGTAGAGCCTGAAGTCAGGCAAGTTGATTCCTCCAGTTCCATTCTTCTTTCTCAAGATTGCTTTGGCTATTCGAGGTTTTTTGTATTTCCATACAAATGTTGAAATTATTTGTTCTAGTTCTGTGAAAAATATCGCAGGTAGCTTGATAGGGATTGCATTGAATTTGTAAATTGCTTTGGGTAGTATACTCATTTTCACTATATTGATTCAGCCAATCCATGAACATGGTATATTTCTCCATCTATTAGTGTCCTCTTTGATTTCTTTCACCAGTGTTTTATAGTTTTCTATATATAGGTCTTAATTTCTTTAGGTAGATATATTCCTAAGTATTTTATTCTTTTTGTTGCAAAGGTGAATGGAATTGTTTCCTTAATTTCTTCTTCTACTTTCTCATTATTAGTGTATAGGAATGCAAGGGATTTCTGTGTGTTGATTTTATATCCTGCAACTTTACTATATTCATTAATTAGCTCTAGTAATTTTCTGGTAGAGTCTTTAGGGTTTTCTATGTAGAGGATCATGTCATCTGCAAACAGTGAGTTTTACTTCCTCTTTTCCAATTTGGATTCCTTTTATTTCTCTTTCTGCCCTGATTGCTGTGGCTAAAACTTCCAGAACTATGTTGAATAGTAGTGGTGAAAGTGGACACTCTTGTCTTGTTCCTGACTTTAGGGGAAATGCTTTCAATTTTTCACCATTGAGGATAATGTTTGCTGTGGGTTTGTCATATATAGCTTTTATTATGTTGAGGTATGTTCCTTCTATTCCTGCTTTCTGGAGAGTTTTTATCATGCCTGTTACTTATTGTGTCTTAAAACATTCCTTCTAGAATGAAGGGCTTCCTTGACAGCACAGGTGGTAAAAAATCTGCCTGCAATTTAGGAGAGCCTGGTTCAATTCCTGGGTCGGGAAGATCCACTGGAAAAGAGATAGGCTACCCACTCCAGTATTCTGGCCTAGAGAATTCCATGGACTATACAGTCCATGGGGTCGAAAAGAGTCAGACACAGTGACTGAGTGACTTTCACTTTCTAGAATGAAAGATATTCCAGATGTGGTATGATCAGTGAAGGGACTGTTACCGCCATATATTTGATTGCTTTATAAAACGTTGTAAATTCTTTCTAAGGTGATCTCGTATCTCCAAGTGGTCTTACATCCAGAATGGCGGGGTTCACTCTGGTGACATCCACCTCTGATTGAGAGTGTACCTTTTCCTTTTCCCCTTTTGTTTAAGCAAAGGAAGCTGCTAGAGGAGAGTCTGAGCCCTTGATCCTATTTAAGTGCTCACTTAAAGTAAAATGAGGGCTTCTCTGGTGGCTCAGCTGGTAAAGAATCCACTTGCAATGCAGGAGACCTGGGTTCGATCCCTGGATTGGGAAGATCCCATGGAGAAGGGAATGGCTACCCACTCCAGTATTTTGGCCTGGAAGTCCATGGGGTCACAAAGAGTCATACACGACAGAGCAACTTTCACACTTTCACTAAGGTGATCTCATATTTTTAGCAATCATATTGTATTGTTTCCATATAGGAATTCATTTGTCCAGCTATATCACATGAAGGCCCATTGTAGTGACTTTTCTTTACAGTGATGCTAAGTATTAACAAGAGTGAGTTGACTTTGTTAAGCAAATACATATCTTTATACCTGGAATATAAGATCTTCTTTATATTATCAAATATGTTATTGCATGGTTCGAAAATGTAAGTTAAGTAATTGGATTTTTAAAAATGACAGCATCAGTCTGTTTAATTTCCCATGTATCATTTAACTTTATAGTCTGTATGAAAGGGGTCACTTCAAGATGAAACAAGAAAATAATATAAACTTTGGAATTTATGTTTTTATTTTGGGTCTTTGGGTCTTTTGATGGGCCTTTGTTGCTGCGCAGGCTTTGTCTAGATGTGGTGGTGGGGGTGGACTACTCTCTAGCTGCAGTGTGCTGGCTTCTCATTACAGTGGCTTCCCCTGTTGCAGAGCACAGACTTTAGGATTCAAGGTAGGGGGCTCAGTAGCTGATGTTCCAGAGCTCTAGAGCACAGGCTCAGTAGTCGGGGTACAGGGGTTCAGTTGCTCCACCACAGGTGGGATCTTCCCAGACCAGGGATTGAAGGTGTCTCCAGCATTGGCAGGCAGATTTCCAACCTCTGGACTACCAGGGAAGTCCCTGAATTTTATGTTTTTGTCCTTAATATAGTTGTATCCTAACCACAGGTGTGAAAGTAAAGCTGGAGGATTCTACTTGATGGTTTATTATATAATAGTGAGAAGGAGGTGCCCAGTATAAGACGAGTATGTCACTTTCTGAGCAAAGTGTCTTTATTTATTTTTTTAAAAAATAAATTTATTTATTTTAATTGGAGGTTAATTACTTTACAAACCACTGAGTGTACATGTGGACAAGAATGTACTTTTAAGCATTCTGCTAAGCAATATCTTTAGACTTATTTCCAACATAATTTTTCTGCTTCTGCTAATAAACAATTTGCTTAAAATCACTCCTCTCTTTTGGCTCTCATCTGCTTTTCAGCGTCTCCTTGATTTCTTCAATAACTTAAAAAAGGATTAACATGATTTAAGTTTTGTTCTTCACGACTGTAATTAGAGGATTAGTTTATTCCCTGTTTCTTACAGATGGGATCATGCATATCACTGATGTTTTGAACTTCTCAGATATACTCTGCTGTCTGTGGAGTGGGAACTCTTCTGACAAATTATCTTTGGGAATAGAAGCCTGTTTTATTGAGTCGGTTATCTTGATAAATCATACTGTATTTGAGTTTTGCAGTTTTATGGATAAATATTTTTACTTGGAACCACATTTCTGCTCAGAGTGCTAATGATAACGCTCATGGTTCAAGCAGGACTTGATGTCCTCATTAGTTTTTTTTTTTTACTTTATTTTACTTTACAATACTGTATTGGTTTTGCCATATATTGACATGAATCCACCACGGGTGTACATGAGTTCCCAAACATGAACCCCCCTCCCACCTCCCACCCCATATCATCTCTCTGGATCATCCCCATGCACCAGCCCCAAGCATCCTGTATCCTGCATCAAACATAGACTGGCGATTCATTTCTTACATGATAGTATACATGTTTCAATGCCATTCTCCCAAATCATCCTACCCTCTCCCTCTCCCTCAGTGTCCAAAAGTCCACTCTACATATCTGTGTCTCTTTTGCTGTCTCACATACAGGGTCATCATTACTATCTTTCTAAATTCCATATGTGTTAGTATACTGTATTGGTGTTTTTCTTTCTGGCTTACTTCACTCTGTATAATCGGCTCTAGTTTCATCCATCTCATTAGAACTTATTCAAATGTACTCTTTTTAATGGCTGAGTAATACTCCATTGTGTATATGTACCACAGCTTTCTTATCTGTTCATCTGCTGATGGACATCTAGGTTGCTTCCATGTCCTGGCTATTATAAATAGTGCTGCGATGAACATTTGGGTACACGTGTCTCTTTCTATTCTGGTTTCCTCAGTGTGTATGCCCAGCAGTGGGATTTGCAGAGAAGAACACACTAGAAATGTTTTAAATGACCTTTCAAACCAGCTTCTTTGATACAGTATTTCATATCCTTCATACAATTCTAACTTTTTAAAAAAAGATTTAAAGCAAAAGAGCAAAAAAGAGGGATTCCATGTGAGAAATAGTAATAAGAATATTACTTAACTAGAGTCCAGAGATTATCTTTATGTCTTGTTTTTTCAAGCTTACTGGTACCACCTTCTATTACAAAAAAATTACTTATTTGACAATGAGATGAGAAAATTCCAAATATGAACTCAGATGCCAAACAATGTTAGTAGCATAAAGGAGAGACATGAACTGGCAAAGTAATATTGCTGGAGAAAGAGGGAAATTAAATTAGATAACATTTGTAATGTAAAATAAACAAAGGTATCTTGCTAATAGAGTACTGATACATTTGTTGTTTTTACTGTTTAATTCTTGTTGCTGACTTTTTTTCTTCTAATTTTATTGAGATAGAAATGACATATAACCTTGTGTAAGGTTATATGCATAGCATATAACCTGTGCATAGCATAATGGTTTGAATCACATATATCATGAAATGATTACAATAAATTTAGTGAATTTCCATCATCTTATATAGATACAAAATAAGAGGGAAACAAAAAAATATTTTTTTCTCATGATGAGACCTCTTTAGGATTTACTCTCTTAATAGCTTTCATATATAACATATAGTTAGAACTGGACATGGAACAACAGACTGGTTCCAAATAGGATAAGGAGTATGTCAAGGCTGTAATTGTCACTCTGCTTATTTAACTTCTATGCAGAGTACATCATTAGAAACGCTGGACTGGAAGAAACACAAGCTGGAATCAAGATTTCCAGGAGAAATATCAGTAACCTCAGATATGCAGATGACACCACCCTTATGGCAGAAAGTGAAGAGGAACTCAAAAGCCTCTTGATGAAAGTGAAAGAGGAGAGTGAAAAAGTTGGCTTAAAGCTCAACATTCAGAAAACGAAGATCATGGCATCCGGTCCCATCACTTCATGGGAAATAGATGGGGAAACAGTGGAAACTGTCAGACTTTATTTTTTGGGCTCCAAAATCATTGCAGATGGTGATTGCAGCCATGAAATTAAAAGACGCTTACTCCTTGGAAGAAAAGTTATGACCAACCTAGATAGTATATTCAAAAGCAGAGACATTACTTTGCCAACTAAGGTCTGTCTCGTCAAGGCTATGGTTTTTCCTGTGGTCATGTATGGAAGTGAGAGTTGGACTGTGAAGAAGGCTGAGTGCCGAAGAATTGGTGCATTTGAACTGTGGTGTTGGAGAAGACTCTTGAGAGTCCCTTGGACTGCAAAGAGATCCAACCAGTCCATTCTGAAGGAGATCAGCCCTGGGATTTCTTTGGAAGGAATGCTGCTAAAGCTGAAGCTCCAGTACTTTGGCCACCTCATGGGAAGAGTTGACTCATTGGAAAAGACTCTGATGCTGGGAGGGATTGGGGGCAGCAGGAGAAGGGGACGACCGAGGATGAGATGGCTGGATGGCATCACTGACTCGATGGACGTGAGTCTGAGTGAACTCTGGGAGATGGTGATGGACGGGGAGGCCTGGCATGCTGCAATTCATGGGGTCACAAAGAGTCGGACACGACTGAGCGACTGAACTGATAACATATAGCAGTGCTTATTATCTTAATAATGTATGCTACATCCTTAGTACTTATTTTTTCTTATAACCAAATGTCTGTACCTTTTGACCACTTTCATCCAATTTCCCTTTCCCTCACTTCCTGCCTCTAGTAACCACAAGTTTGACCTCTGTTTTTGTGAGTTTGTTTGTTAAATTATAATTGACCTACAGCACTATGTTTTTTCCTGGTATGTAAAATAGTGATTAGATATTTCTATACATTACAGTGATCACCATAAGTATAGAAACCATCTGTCAGCATACAAAGATGTTGTGTAATTATTGACTAAATTCTCCACTCTGTATATTTCATATCCACAACTCATTTTTTTACAACAGGAAGTTTTTATCTCTCTGTATCTATAATTCTGCTTTATTTGGTTATGTTTGTTCACTTATTTTGTTTTTCAGATTCTACATACAAGTGAAATCATATGGTATTCATCTTTCTCTGTTTGTTGCTATTTTTAAAACAGTCTCGATTGTGGTTCCTTAATATCTAGCTCTAGTGTAATTACATGTTGTATCCCCCTCACCCTCCCCATACCTGGGGGATGACTCTTGAAAAGAAGATAAACAATTAAAAGGATCAAGTAATTTATCCTTTACTTGATAAAGTGGATACCAAAATTGGATCCTGGTGGTTTTTTTTCCTTTAACTTTGGAATTTAACCAATATTTTGTCTATAGGCAAATATCTGTGTTTTTCAACTTTGTTGACCATTCAGCACCTATTGCAGACCATACAACTTTGAACCTTGAGAGAGATTTGAATGAAGAAGTAATTTAAATTATTTTATAGCTGAGGAAAAAGAACTTCAGAGATTAATGACTTGCCCAACAGATGGTAAAGAATCTGTCTGTGATGTGGGACACCTGGGTTTAATCTCTGTTTGGGAATATCCCTTGGAGAAGGGAATAGAAACCCACTCCAGTATTCTTGCCTGGAGAATTTCATGGACACAGGCGCCTGACAGGCTATAGTCCATGGGATCGCAGAGAGTCAGACACAACTGAGTGACTAACATACACACACGCATACACACACACACACACACACATCACACAGCACTTGTTTGCAGACAGATTTGTAATCCAGGTGTCTGAATACCCAGGCCAATACTCTCCTTGGCATGTTTCCCCAGTAGGCATCACACATTATCAGGTCTTGTTTTGTATTATCTAGATTTTATTCAGCATAATTCTGGAACTTAGCAGAGACTCAGTAAATACTTATTGGATATAGAAATGAAAAATGACCCTGAGGAAGCATATACCAGTATTCCACTTTATTGTCATAGCTTTTATTAAATCCGGTAATTATTTCTAGAATCTATTGCACACCACAAATCCAATGTGTATAGTAAATAGCATTTCTTTTGCACCTTTCTCAGTCAGATTGATATTGAAATTTCTTGTGCTTGCTCAACCATGCTGGTGCAGAATTTTTAAAAATTCTATGGTATATTTTGCCATTACAGTCTTCAACTCAGGATGGGGAAAGGAGAGAATAGCAATCTGTATAGACTTCAGGGATGTGTAATTCTGGGAGCTCAGAAGTAAATCACAGCTCTTGTTCTCAGAAGTTCTGCAAGCAAGGTGCCAAAGACATGGCAGATTGCTTTTGCACCCCGGAAGGAACACATAACGATGACCTGTTGATTGGTTGTGTGTGTGTTAGTCGTTTAGTCGTATCCAACGCTTTGCGACCCCATGGACTATAGCCCTCCAGGCTCTTCTCTCCATGGGATTTTCCAGGCAAGAATACTGGAATGGGTTGCCATTTCCTTCTCAAGTTGATTGGTTACTTAATGAAATTATTTCCTTATTGGTAGAGTTAGAAGACCAAGTTAGTTGTGATCTGCAGGTGAGATTAACCCAAGAGTGGAATGTTAGGTCACAATGGATAAGGGTTAGGGGGAAAAAATAGAATAAGAGCAATACCTAGGAAAATTGATGGTACTGTGAAAGAACATGAATTCTGAAAAAATAAGGTCTAAACATGACAGGCATCTTTGCTGTCCAACTTGGATAATTCACCTTGCCCAGCCTCATGGGTAACTGGAAGGGAATATAAGTGGGTAACTGAAAGGGATGGGACCTGCCCTGGAGGGTTACTGTGAGGCACTGGCAGATACTGGGGAAGTACAAGGCTGTATAAGCATTACCTGTGTCCTTGCTGTGTGTCTCAGAAACAGGTTTTGTTTTATGTATGTGTGTGTGTGTGTTCATTACTATACTGATCAGCTTGACCTTAAGTGGTGACGGATGATATTTTTGAGGTACTGCAAAAATACTAGTGGAGTCTGATCTTCTAGATGCTAGCATAAAACTTTTATAGTGGTTCTATTCATCTTCAATGGAAATTGTTGAAGGAGAAAAATCATCAGGGAATTAGAAATATACTACTTCGAAATGATGAAGGAAAGAAAGTAGCTTGAACAAGTCATATCATGAGGCAGGTCATCGCTGAGAGAGAAAAAGAAAAAGAAACAAAACAAAACAAAACAACCACAGTTGCCATGGACCGTCCTGGACAGGGTAGTGGAGAAGTAAGACAGAGAAAGACAAATATTGCATGATATTATTTATATGTGGAATCTCGAAAAAAAAGAATATAAATGAACTTAAAATAGAAATAGACCCACTGACATAGAATACAAACTATGGTGAAAATGGTGGGGGTGGGGAGATCAGGAGTTTGGGATTAACAGATACAAACTACTATATATAAACTAGGTAAACAAAAAAGATTGAAGGCAAGAGGAGAAGGGGATGACAGAGGATGAGATGGTTGGATGGCATCACCGATGCTATAGACATGAGTTTGAGTAGGCTCTGGGAGTTGGTGATGGACAGGGAAGCCTGGCTTGCTGCAGTCCATGAGGTTGAAAAGAGTCGGACATGACTGAGTGACTGAACTGAACTGAAACAACAAAGACTGCTGTATAGCATAGGGAACTAGACTCACTGTCTTGTAATAACCATTAATGGAAAAGAATCTGAAAAAGAATATGTATGTGTATATATATAGAGAGAGTGGGAGCTTATATATATGGATATAGATATATATATAAACTGAATTGTGCTTCCCGAGTAGCTCAGCTGTTAAAGAATCCTCCTCCAATCCAGGAGACCCTGGTTATATCGCTGGGTTGGGAAGTTCCCCTGGAGAAGGGAGAGGCTACCCACTCCAGTATTCTTTGGCTTCCCTGGTGGCTCAGATGGTAAAGCATCTGCTTATAATGTGAGAGACCTGGGTTCAATCCCTGGGTTGGGAAGATCCCCTGGAGGAGAGCATGGCAACCCACTCCAGTACTCTTGCCTAGAGAAACCCCATGGACAGGGGAGCCTGGTGGGCTACAGTCCATGGGGTTGCAAAGAGTCGGATATGACTGAGTGATTAAGCACACCACATAAGTGAATCACTTTGCTGTACAATTGAAATTAACTCAACATTATATATAAAAAGTAGGAGAGCACATCAAACTTCCAGTTAGTCATTCCCCTCTCTCCTGCCATTTTCTCTCTCCTCTCCTCCTTCCCCCTTCTCCTTTTCCTGCTTTTTCTCTACTTTCCTCCCTCCTCTGTCTTTCTTGCTCATCTTCTCTGACCCCTTCTCATTCCCTCTCTCTTCTCTTACCCCATCTCTTCTTTCTCCCTAGCCATCTCCCCTCTTTATCATGCACTGTCTCACTTACAGATTTGAAAAAAAAATTCGGAATTACTTGACAAAGATGGGCTTCCCAGGTGATTTGGTGGTAAAGAATCCACCTGCCAAAGCAGGAGACTCCAGAGATGTGGGTTCAATCCCTAGATCAAGACAGTCCCCTGAAGGTGGAAGTAGCAGCCCACTCCAGTATTCTTGTCTGGAGAATCCTATGGACAGAGGAGCCTCGTGGGCTACCGTCCATGGTGTAGCTAAGAGTCAGACGCAACTGGGCGACTGAGCACACACACAGCTACTCAGCTACAGCCTTGACCACAGAGAGCAGGCTCACGGGAGCCGGCCTTGATGGCACTCCTTGAGGTCCACAGGAATCTCTGATATGGGGGAATGCCATGGCTGGGAAGCTTCCAGGTGTAACGTAGGGTCTCACTAGCCCTGTGTGTGCTTAGTCACCAGTCATATCCCACTCTTTATGAACTCATGGACTGTAGCCTGTCATGCTCCTCTGTGCATTTAAGAATACTGGATTCTTACCTGGCTCCAGGTAAGAATACTGGACTGGGTTGCCATGCCCTCCTCCAGGGGATCTTCCCAACCCAGGGAACAAACCCATGTCTCCTGAATTGCAGGTGGATTCTTTACTGTCTGAGCCACCAGGGAAGCCCCTCAGTAGGTCTGAAAAACTTAAATAAATAACAGTATTAATTAACTTAATTAACATGGTTCTTTTTCTCTTGGGGCTTACTGGGTACTTCAAGATGCTATGTAGATTTAATATGTCTATGAAAGGTGGTATTTGCAGGCAATGGGAGCCTCTTGGTTTTCAATTTACCCTCAACATGAATACCATGCTGTTACCCAGTAAAGAGCAAAGTTAATGACCAGGTAGATAATCACGATGGTGTGATCACTCACCTAGAGCCAGACATCCTGGAATGTGAAGTCAAGTGGGCCTTAGAAAGCATCACTATGAACAAAGCTAGCGGGGGTGATGGAATTCCAGTTGAGCTATTTCAAATCCTAAAAGATGATGCTGTGAAAGCGCTGCACTCTATATGCCAGCAAATTTGGAAAACTCAGCAGTGGCCACAGGACCGGAAAAGGTCAGTTTTCATTCCAATCCCAAAGAAAGGCAATGCCAAAGAATGCTCAAACTATCACACAATTGTACTCATCTCACATGCTAGTAAAGTCATGCTTAAAATTCTCCAAGCCAGACTTCAGCAATATGTGAACTGTGAACTTCCAGATGTTCAAGCTGGTTTTAGAAAAGGCAGAGGAACCAGAGATCAAATTGCCAACATCTGCTGGATCATGGAAAAAGCAAGAGAGTTCCAGAAAAACATCTATTTCTGCTTTATTGACTATGCCAAAGCCTTTGACTGTGTGGATCACAATAAACTGTGGAAAATTCTGAAAGAGATGGGAATACCAGACCACCTGACCTGCCTCTTGAGAAACCTGTATGCAGGCCAGGAAGCAACAGTTAGAACTGGACATGGAACAACAGGCTGGTTCCAAATAGGAAAAGGAGTACTTCAAGGCTGTATATTGTCACCCTGCTTATTTATCTTCTATGCAGAGTACATCATGAGAAACGCTGGGCCGGAAGAAGCACAAGCTGGAATCAAGATTGATGGGAGAAATATCAATAAACTCAGATATGCAGATGACACCCCCTTTATGCAGAAAGTGAAGAGGAACTAAAAAGCCTCTTGATGAAAATCAAAGAGGAGAGTGATAAAGTTGGCTGAAAGCTCAACATTCAGAAAACTAAGATCATGGCATCTGGTCCCATCACTTCATGGGAAATAGATGGGGAAACAGTGGAAACAATGTCAGACTTTATTTTGGGGGGCTCAAAAATCACTGCATATGGTGATTGCAGCCATGAAATTAAAAGACACTTACTCCTTGGAAGGAAAGTTATGACCAACCTAGATAGCATATTCAAAAGCAGAGACATTATTTTGCCAACAAAGGTTTTTCCAGTGGTCATGTATGGATGTGAGAGTTGGACTGCGAAGAAAGCTGAGCACTGAGGAATTGATGCTTTTGAACTGTGGTGTTGGAGAAGACTCTTGAGAATCCCTTGGACTGCAAGGAGATCCCACCAGTCCATCCTAAGAGAGATCAGTCCTGGGTGTTCATTGGAAGGACTGATGCTGAAGCTGAAACTCCCAATACTTTGGCCACCTCATGCGAAGTGTTGAATCATTGGAAAAGACCCTGATGCTGGGATGGATTAGGGGCAGGAGGAGAAGGGGATGACAGAGGATGAGATGGCTGGATAGCATCACAGACTCGATGGACACGAATTTGATGAACTCTGGGAGTTGGTAATGGACAGGGAGTCCTGGCGTGCTGTGATTCACAGGGTTGCAATGAGTCAGACAGGACTGAGCAACAGAACTGACTGACTGATCTCTAATTAGTCTCTCTTTTTATGTCCAGATGCATCCTGCATGATCTGTTGCCCACACTGACTGTCTGGTGCTGATATTGTAGCATATGATATTATGGGATGCTAAGTATGATGATGGACTAGGTCTCAGGACTTGAATCTTAAATCCATTCCTGGCTTTCACACAGGTGCTTTTGGAAGCTTTTCTGTCTTTGAAAATACAGTCACTTTTGTGCTTACTAGTTTGTGGAAGAACAGGACTGAAGAGTCAGCTACCATAATTTGCACTGGTCAAGATACAATGTATTAAAAAATGTGTGTGTGGGGGTGTGTTTGTCTGCATGTGCCTGTGCCTGTGTGTGTATAGCACACACAGGTGGTTCAGAGGTAAATAATTGCAAGTGTCTCCACTTGCAATGCAGGAGACCTAGGAGATGCAGGTTCGGTCCTGGATTGGGAAGATCCCCTAGAGGAGGAAATGGCAACCACTCCAATATTCTTACCAGGAAAATCCCATGGACAGAGGAGCATGCAGTGGGCTACAGTCCATGGGATCATGGAGAGTCAGACATGACTAAAGCAACTGAGTAGGAGCATGAACACATGTGTGTGTGTCTGTATTGCTCTTCTAGCAAACTTTCTGCTGCACCATTCTTTTCTAAATTTTATTTTATTGAAGTACAGTTTATTTGCAATGTTGTATTAATTTCTGCTGTACAACAGAGCAAATTAGTCATTATAATATTTCATATTCGTCTCCATTATGGTTTATTACAAGATATTGAATATAGTTCCCAGTAGATCCTTGTTCTTTGCTCTCCTTTTCAATATCATCAACTTGTTCCCCTTTGTGATGCCTAAATAATCACAAATTATTTCCAGCAGCTGTCTTTTCATGCTAAATTTTTTTCCCTGTCCTTTTTCCCCCCTGTCTCCTGACACCACACTTATGGCAGAAAGCAAAGAACTGAGGAGCCTCTTGATGATAGTGAAAGGGGAGAGTGAAAAACCTGGCTTAAAACAACATTCAGAAAACTAAGATCATGGCATCTGGTCCCATCATTTCATGGCAAATAGATGGGAAAACCATGGAAACAGTGACAGACTATTTTTGGGGGCTCTGCAAAATCATTGCAGATGTGACTGCAGCCATGAAATTAAAAGACGCTTGCTCCTAGGAAAAAAAGTTATGACGAACCTAGACAGCATATTAAAAAGCAGAGACATTACTTTCCCAACAAAGGTCCATCTAGTCAAAGCTTTGGTGTTTCCAGTAGTCATGGATGGATGTGAGAGGTGGACTATAAAGAAAGCTGAGCACCAAAGAACTGATGCTTCTGAACTGTGGTGTTGGAGAAGACTCTTGATTGTCTCTTGGACTGCAAGGACATCCAACCAATCCATCCTAAAGGAAATCAGTCCTGAGTATTCATCGAAAGGACTGATGTTGAAACTGAAACTCCAGTACTTTGGCCACCTGATGCCAAGAACTGACTCATTTGAAAAGACCCTGATGCTGGGGAAGATTGAAGGTGGGAGGAGAAGGGGACAATAGAGGATGAGATGGTTGGATGGCATCACTGACTCATGGACATGAATTTGAGTAAGCTCTGGGAGTTGGTGATGGACAGAGAAGCCTAGCGTGCTGCAGTCCATGGGGTCACAAAAAGTCGGACACGACTGAGCGACTGAATTGAACTGTACTGAAGTTTCCTGAATTATCCTTCTTCCCTCCTTACCTTCTCCTTGTCTCTCTGCCTGCTCTTTTTTCTTGCTTATTTTACATGATTCAAATATCAAAACTAAAAAAAATGTATCCAATAAAAGTTGCCTTCACATAAGTCCTCTTATTATCTCAGGACATATCTTAACCCTCCCATGTCCCAGGAAATCACTCTTACTTGCTTTCCTGTTTATTCTTATAAAGAATTTTTATGTAAACACAAACCAATAAAACTGTAGATTTTCTCTCCTCTTTTAAAAAACACATGGTAGCATAGTACACATGTTTTCATTTAACCACAGATTGTTTTCAATCTCTTGCTAGTAAAAAAAGTTACAATGAATAACCACATACATGCATCATTTTCCACACACACAATTATATCTTAGGATAAATTCCTAGAAATAATTTTGAGATTACCAAATTCTCTCGAAAGGGCTGTACCAGTTTATACTATTCGGAGTAGATGAAATTCTCTATTTCCCCATATTCTTACTTATTGAATGCATTATGAATTTTTGGATTTTTGCTAGTCTCAGAGATGTGGGAAGACAATATATTCTCAGTTAAATACATTTTAAAATATTTAAGAACAATTTGCACTTGCTTTCCTGTGAATTATCTTTTCATATTTTTGCCATTAAAAAAATTTTTTTTTGCCATTTTCTTACTAGTTGGTAGCTTTTTATGTGCCAAGGAGATTAACTCTTTGTGAAAAAATTGGGACTATACACTTTGTTTGCCATTTGATTTTTTGACTATGCTTATAATATTTGTTTTACTTTTTGCCAAGTAAAAGATTTAATTTTTATGTGGTTAAATGAATTCATTTTCTTTTAGTTGTTAAATATAATTAGAATAATTTTCTCCCACTCTGAACTTATAAATTAATTCTTTCATGTTTTTTATGTTTTTGTATTTCTCACTCAAATATTTAATTCACTTAGAATATTTTACGATGTGTATTATAATTAGTGAACTTCCCAGGTGGTACAGAATCCACCTGCCAATGAAAGAGACTTAGGTTCAATCCCTTGGTTGGGTTGGGAAGATCTGGTGGAGAAGGAAATGGCACCCTACTCCTGTATTCTTCTTGGGAAAATCCATGGATTGTAGCTTGCCAGATTCCTCTGTCCATGGATTTGCAATTAGTCGGCCATGACTAAGCACACATACACACACAAGTGGATATTTATCCAACTTTATTTTTCTATTTGACTACCTTGTACTACTTCTTGATATTAAAAAATTCATCTTTTGGAGACTTCTACTCCTGGGGAGATGAAGCAGATTTACTTTTCCTTATTCCCCCTTCAAAGAACATCTAGAAATCTTGGGCATTGATAAGACAAACATGAGAAGGCTCTGAAAAGTGAAGAGAAGACAGCTGTGGAACTTGGGACCCAAAGAACAACTTAGTGCTAAATTCCTTGGATTTTATTTTTGGCTCATATAAATCAGGCATGGAACTGGAAAAGTAGAAAACTCAAATGCCAATAGGCATAGACAAAAAGCAAGCCCCAACAAAAGCCTACTCTCTCTAGCCAGATAACCAGGAAGAGGACAAAACAGTAAATGTTTAGACAATAACCCTTTTACACCAGCCAAATATCACAGAAAAAACTGTGACTCTACCTCTACCTATTCCTGCAAAAGCTGATGATCCTCAACCCACCTCTTCTCCATGACCCATGGTATGAGTAGGCCCACTGAAGAACCAGGAGTCTCCCCCTCACCAAGCAGTAAATAGTCTACCCCTCCCATCTAGATGGTATCAGCAAAGGCTTAATGTGGAAACAGAACTCCCACTAATACCTCCCTTAACAAAGAGCCTCTTCTCCCCTCAGGTGTCAACAGAGACTGAATGAGAACCTAGACTTTACCTACACCAGTAGAGGTGTCTTTTCCCCTTCCTCTGCTTGAGTTCTGTAAAAGAAAGCTAACTAAAATAGAAATTTTAGATGCTATGTAGAGCCTCATAACAATACCCAAATGTGCAGGTTTCAGTAGAAAATCACATAATACCAGGAACCAGAGAAATCCCAACTTGAATGAAAAAGCAATCAGTGGATAACACTGAAACGACAGAGGTGTTAGAATTATCTGATAAATGTTTTGAAGTAGTCATTTTAAAATGTTGCAACAAGTAATTATGAACATGTTCAAGTTAAAAACAAAAAAAATAGACTGTCTTAGCAGACAAATAAAATATTTCAGCACAGAAATTGGAGTTAGAAAGAAGAGCTAAGTGAAAAGTTTAGAGCTGAAAAAACGTTCAGTTCAATTGCTCAGTCCTTTCTGACTCTTTGTGACCCCATGGACTGCAGCATGCCAGGCTTCCCTTTTCTTCATCATTTCCTGGAACTTGCTCAAACTCATGTCCATTGAGTCAGTGATGCCATCCAACCATCTTATCCTCTGTCATCCCCTCCTACCTTCAATCTTGCCCAGCATCAGGGTCTTTTCTAGTGAGTCAGTTCTTGACCTCAGGTGGCCAGAGTATTAGAGCTTCAGCTTCAGAATCCGTGCTTCTAATGAATATTCAGGACTGATTTCCTCTAGGATGGATTGTCCTTGCAGTCCAAGGGACTCTCAAGAGTCTTCTCCAACACCACAGTTCAGAAGCATCAATTCTTTGGTGCTCAGCTTTCTTTATAGTCTGTCTCTCTTACATCCATACATGACTACTGGAAAAACCATGGCTTTGACTAGACAGATGTTGGCAAAGTAATGTCCTTGCTTTTTAATATGCTGCCTAGGTTGCTCATAGCTTTTCTCCTAGGAGTAAGAGTCTTTTAATTTCATGGCTACAATCACCATCTGCAGTGATTTTGGAGCCCCAAAAAATAAAGTCTGTCACTGTTTGCCTTGTTTCCCCATCTATTTGCCATGAAGTGATGGGACCACATGCCATGATCTTAGTTTTCTGAATGTTCAGTTTTAAGCCAACTTTATGACTTTCCTCTTTCACTTTGATCAAGAGGCTCCTCAGTTCCTCTTTACTTTCTGCCATAAGGGTGGTGTCATCTGCATGTCTGAGGTTATTGATATTTCTCCTGGCTTTCTTGATTCCAGTTTGTGCTTCATCCAGCCTGGAATTTCACATGATATGCTCTGCATATAAGCTAAATAAAGAGGGTGACAAATGAGCTCAATAGCAGAAAGAAGGTGGGAGGAAAGAACATGTGAAATTGACTATAGAACAACAGAAATTACTAAGTCTCAAAAAACAGAGAGAAAACAGACTGAAAAGAATTTGAACAGAGCCTCAGGAACCTGTTAAACTATAGTATCATTCATGTCACTGGAGTCCTGCAATAAGAGGGGGAAGAAGACAGGGCTGAAAAGTACTTCAAGATATAATAGCTGAAAACTTCCCAAATTTGGCAAAAGAATCAGGAAGCTGCATAACTTCTAAATATGAGAAGCTCAAGAAAGTCCACATCAAGACACATGATCAAACTTTTGGAAACTAAAGACAAAAAATTCTTGAAAACACCAGAATAATACTTTGCCTATAAGGGAATAATGATTTTAATGAGGATGAATTTCTTATTAGAAAACATGAAAGTCATAAAAGGTAGTACAATTTTTCCTAGATTTCTATATCCAACAGATGTATAATGCAAGGTTTCAAATGTATTTAAGAAATATTTAATAATATTAAGGGGCTTCCTGGTGGCTCCAATGATACAGAATCTGCTTGCAATGCATGATAAAGTGAGTCCACTTAATCCTATATTTTAAAGGATTATTTCCAAGGTAGGCTTTTAAATTGTCAAGCTATATAACATACTTTAATTCTCTAACACTTTTGTCTCAGGATTTGTTTTGTGATCTTAAGAAGTACTGAGAACCCCAAAGAGTCCATGTTTATGTGAGCTATTCCTACCCATGTTTCCTGTATTAGATATTAGAGCTGAGATATTTAAAAAATATTCATCTTATTTCAAAGTAACAATAATAAACTCATTATGTTAACATAAATAAAACAGTATAATATAAATACATAAATATTTATAAATATAATTTTTCAAAACAAATTACTCATGAGAAGGTTGGCATTTTACACATTTTGCAAATAATGTCAATGCCTGGCTTAATAAAACACAACTAAAAATCCTCTTGATGAAAGTGAAAGAGGAGAGTGAAAAAGTTGGCTTAAAGCTTAACATTCAGAAAATGAAGATCATGGCATCTGGTCCCACCACTTCATGGGAAACAGTGGAAACAGTGTCAGACTTTATTTTGGGGGGCTCCAAAATCACTGCAGATGGTGACTGCAGACATGAAATTAAAAGACACATACTCCTTTTAATTTCATTAAAAGGAAAGTTATGATCAACCTAGACAGCATATTAAAAAGCAGAGATATTACTTTGCCGACTAAGGTCCATCTAGTCAAGGCTATGGTTTTTCCTGTGGTCATGTATGGATGTGAGAGTTGGACTGTGAAGAAAGCTGAGCGCTGAAGAATTGATGCTTTTGAACTGTGGTGTTGGAGAAGACTCTTGAGACTCCCTTGGACTGTAAGGAGATCCAACTGGTCCATTCTAAAGGAGATCTGTCCTGGATGTTCTTTGGAAGGACTGATACTAAAGCTGAAACTCCAATACTTTGGCCACCTGATGCAAAGAGTTGACTCATTGGAAAAGACTCTGATGCTGGGAGGGATTGGGGGCAGGAGGAGAAGGGGACGACAGAGGATGAGATGGCTGGATGGCATCACCGACTCGATGGACGTGAGTTTGAGTGAACTCTGGGAGTTGATGATGGTCAGGGAGGCCTGGCGTGCTGCTATTCATGGGGTCGCAAAGAGTCAGACACATCTGAATGACTGAACTGAACTGAACTGAACTGAAAATTTCATATATGCTTCTGTATTCAACCTATTATGATGTATTGTTTTGGTTAAAGTGTATGTAGAAAATCTGGTTTCATACAGATTTGCAGCTGGAAAATACTTTTTAGCTTTTTAGCATATTTTTCAGAATATTGTCAATATCCTTCTTTGCCATTTTACTAAAACTCAGCAACTAGTAGTTTTTAAGGTATTATACCACAAGGTGGAACATAAACCATATCAATAAAGTTTTGGTATTCTGTTGCATTAAAATGTACTTCAAATGGACCATTTGCCTATGCACCTTTCTACAAAATGATGCATTAATCATTTGGAAAATGTTGGTTCACTAACTTACACAGATCTTCCAAATACTGAAACATTTTAACAACTATTATAAAAGATTTATTAGCACCATCACTCTTCTCATTAGAAAAAAAAAAATTCAAGTATTAGAAAACTGTCAATCTTGAAACTGCAGAGACAGTTTTTTCCAAGATTCTGACTTTTGCTTTTCACTGATGTTTTGTGAGCTGATAAGCTTGCTTTGTTCATTTTCTAAGTCACGTCTGCTAAATACTCAAATCAGGTTAACCACAGGCTGTCAATTATTCTTTCAACTAAAAATGATGTTTCATGAAAAAAACAGCTGGTTTCACTCACAGCTGAAACAATTGAAAAGTGAAAGTTGCTCAGTCATCTCTGACTCTTTGTGACCCCTTGGACTATACAGTCCATGGAATTCTCCAGGCCAGAATACTCAGTATTGGGTAGCCTTTCCCTTCTCTGGGAGTTCTTCCCTACCCAGGGATCAAAGTGGATTCTTTACCAGCTGAGCCACAAGGAAAGTCCAAGAACACTGGAGTGGGTAGCCTATCCCTTCTCTAGTCAAACTTCCTGACCCAGGAATTGAACATGGGTCTCCTGCATTGCAGGCAGATTCTTTACCAACTGAGCTATCAGGGAAGAACTGCTTTTTCTTGAGACAATCATTAAAGTTAGGTGAGCAGCCAAAGTGGTCTGCGTACTCTTTATTTTATTACTCAAGATTTTTCAAAGACATGTCTTTCAGGGTTGAGGTGTAATAAAATTAAGAATTTTTACCTCTTCAAAGAGGACATACTTCTATAAAGCAAGAAGTAGTTTTTTAAGTGTTATGACAGTGAAGAATGCAGTGACTACTATTACAAGTGTGTCATTGATTTGATTTCTTCTAAAATGAAAACAATTTTACTATTATTATTTGGCAGCATTAGTACAATTCTCTGCACAGTGAAAGGGACAAGTCACATCTTAACATCACTATGCAAATATTTTTGATCTCATTGTTGTTGTTCTGACTCTTTGTGACCCCATGGACTGCAGCATGCCAGGCTTTCCTGTCCTTCACTGTCGCCTGGAGTTTGCTCAAAGTCACGTCCATTGAGTCAGTGATGCCATCCAACCATCTCATCCTCTGCCACCCCCTTCTCCTCCTCTCTTCAATCTTGCCCAGCATCAAGGTCTTTTCCAATGAGTTGACTCTTCACATCAGGTGGCTTAAGTATTGGAGCTTCTGCATCAGCCCGTCCAATGTATATTCAGGTTGATTTCCTTTAGGATTGACTGGTTTGATCTCCTTGCTGTCCAAGGGACTCTCAAGAGTCTTTTCCAGCATCACAGTTCGAAAGCATCTCTTCTTTAGTGCTCAGCCTTCCTTATGGTTCAATTCGCACATCTGTACATGACTATAAAGTGCTGTCTCTGCTTTTTAATATGCTGTCTAGGTTTATCACAGCTTTTCTTCCAAGGAGTGTGTCTTTTAATTTTGTGACTGCAGTCACCATCTTCAGTGATTTTGGTTTATGATCTCATAAACCTCTTTAAACTGTTGCCAGGACTCCTTTATGTCCACAGGTAGGATTCTGAGATCCACTGGTTTAGTGTGTCTTTTTTTTTTTAATTGTAGTGTATGTGATTTACAATTATTTTAGTTTCAGGTGTACAACATAGTGATTCACTATTTTTATAGATTCAGTTCAGTTCAGTCGCTCAGTCATGTCCGACTCTGCGACCCCATGAATCGCAGCACGCCAGGCCTCCCTGTCCATCACCAACTCCTGGAGTTCACTCAGACTCATGTCCATCGAGACAGTGATGCCATCCAGCCATCTCATCCTCTGTCATCCCCTTCTCCTTCTGCCCCCAATCCCTCCCAGCATCAGAGTATTTTCCAATGAGTCAACTCTTCACATGAGGTGGCCAAAGTACTGGAGTTTCAGCTTTAGCATCATTCCTTCCAAAGAAATCCCAGGGCTGATCTCCTTCAGAATGGACTGGTTGGATCTCCTTGCAGTCCAAGGGACTCTCAAGAGTCTTCACCCATCTAATGTCATTACAAAACAATGGCTATATTTCCCTGTGCTGTATAATATATCCTTGATGCTTATCTGTTTTATATGTAGCAGTTTATATCTCTTAATCCCATGCCTGTCCCCACTTCCATCTCCCAAATGGTAACTACTACTTTGTTTTCATCTGTGAGTCTGTCTCTATTTTGATGTACACATTTTGGGTCTAAATGTTTTCTTAGCCAGTTTCTATTAATTCTCTACTATAAGCAAGGCTAAAATCACATATTTCCACTTCTCTCTCTCTTTCTCCATGGACTGACTCTAGTCAATAGTGCTATCTTTCTTCATATTTACCTCTGTACTGTTAAATATAATTAAATATGTATTAATTGATCCGCTAGCATTAAATGATATCCTTTGACTCCAGAGATTGCAGATGAGGTCATCAGTAAACTTACTTTACCTTCAACCTTCCCCTCCTCTTTGCCCACCAATTTTCATTTGTTCCATCATTTCTAGATTTTCAGAACAAAAGGTTATATACATATATTTTTTCCTTTCACTCCACTCCCTACATCTACTTTAACCTTGGTTCTCACAGCCAGTTTCTCTCCTAGGATTTCTCTGTTTGTCTCTTGACTGATGGAAGTTTGACTATAGTAGTTTTCTCAAGAAGTACTTATTCACGGAAATAATATTTCCCAAGTTTTTGCTAGAGTCTTTTATAAGATTCAGTTCAGTTCAGTTCAGTTCAGTCGCTAACTTATGTCTGACTCTTTGTGACCCCATGAACTGCTGCACGCCAGGCCTCCCTGTCCATCACCAAGTCCCAGAGTCCACCCAAACCCATGTCCATTGTATTGGTGATGCCATCCAACCATCTCCTCCTCTGTTGTCCCCTGCTCTTCCTGCCCTAATTCTTTCCCAGGATCAGGGTCTTTTCCAATGAGTCAGGTCTTCACATCAGGTGGCCAAAGTACTGGAGTTTCAGCTTCAACATCAGTCCTTCCAATGAACACCCAGGACTGATCTTTAGGATGGACTGCTTAGATCTCCTTGCGGTCCAAGGGACTCTCAAGAGTCTTCTCCAACACCACAGTTCAAAAGCATCAATTCTTCAGCGCTCAGCTTTCTTTATAGTCCAACTCTCACATCCATACATGACCGCTGGAAAAACCATAGCCTTGACTAGATGGACCTTTGTTGACAAAGTAATGTCTCTGCCTTTTAAGATGCTGTCTAGGTTGGTTATAACTTTCCTTCCAAGGAGTAAGCGCCTTTTAATTTCATGGCTGCAATCACCATCTGCAGTGATTTTGGAGCCCCCCAAAATAAAGTCTGACACTGTTTCCACTGTTTCCTCATCTATTTCCCATGAAGTGATGGCACCAGATGCCATGATCTTAGTTTTCTGAATGTTGAGCTTTAAGCCAACTTTTTCACTCTCCTTTTTCACTTTCATCAAGAGGCTCTTTAGTTCTTCACTTTCTGCCATAAGGGTGGTGTCATCCGCGTATCTGAGGTTATTGGTATTTCTCCCGGCAATCTTGATTCCAGCTTGTGTTTCTTCCAGCCCAGTCTTTCCCATGATGTACTCTGCATAGAAGTTAAATAAGCAGGGTGACAATATACAGCCTTGACGTACTCCTTTTCCTGTTTGGAACCAGTCTGTTGTTCCATGTCCAGTTCTCACTATTGCTTCCTGACCTGCATACAGGTTTCTCAAGAGGCAGGTCAGGTGGTCTGGTATGCCCATCTCTTTCAGAATTTTCCACAATTTATTGTGATCCACACAGTCAAAGGCTTTGGCATAGCTAATAAAGCAGAAATAGATGTTTTTTTGGAACTCTCTTGCTTTTTCCATGATCCAGCCAATGTTGGCAATTTGATCTCTGGTTCCTCTGCCTTTTCTAATACCAGCCTAAACATCTAGAAGTTCACAGTTCACCTTTGGCTATATATTAAAACCTTTGCATTGCCTCATGAGAAATCTGTATGCAGGTCAAGAAGCAACAATCAGAACTGTACATGGAACAACACACTGGCTTCACATCAGGAAAGGAGTATTTCAAGGCTGTATATTATAACCTGCCTTATTTAACTTATATGCAGAGTACATCCTGAGAAATGCTGGACTGGAAGAAACACAAGCTGGAATCAAGATTGCCGGGAGAAATACTAATAACCTCAGATATGCAGATGATACCACCCTTATAGCAGAAAGTAAAGAGGAACTGAGGAGCCTCTTGATGAAAGTGAAAGAGGAGAGTGAAAAAGTTGGCTTAAAGCTCAACATTCAGAAAACTAAGATCATGGCATCTGGTCCCATCACTTCATGGGAAATGGATGGGGAAACAGTGGAAACAATGGCAGACTTTATTTTGGGGGGCTCCAAAATCACTGCAGATTGTAACTGCAGACATGAAATTAAAAGACAGTTGCTCCTAAGAAGAAAAGTTATGACCAGCCTAGACAGCATATTAAAAAGCAAAGACATTATTTTGCCAACAAAGGTCTGTCTAGTCAAAGCTATGCTTTTTCCGATAGTCATGTATGGTGTGAGAGTTGGACTATAAAGAATGCTAATCACCAAAGAATTGATGCTTTTGAACTGTGGTGTTGGAGAAGACTCTTGAGAGTCCCTTTGACTGCAAGGACATCCAACAAGCCCATCCTAAAGGAAATCAATCCTGAGTGTTCATTGGAAGCACTGATGTTGAAGCTGAAATTCCAATATTTGGCCACCTGATGCAAAGAACTGGCAACATGAAAAAGACCCTGATGCTGGGAAAGATTGAAAGTGGGAGGAGAAAGGAACCACAGAGGATGAGACGGGTGGATGGGATCACTGACTCAGTGGACATGAGTTTGAGTAAATTCCAGGAGTTAGTGATGGACAAGGAAGCCTGGTGTGCTGCAGTCCATGTGGTCACAAACAGTCCAAAACGACTGGATGACTGAACTGAACTAAACTGAATCTTTCTTGACGGTCTTGTACTCCTTTATACTTGAAATATTTTTATTTAAATATAAGTATTTATGAATTTAATCTCCAATTCCCTCTGAAGAGTTGTCAGTGATCTCTGCTAAATGATGCCAAAGGACTCTTTTATGGCAAAGCTGTGATTCATTTAAACTCTCAGTGAGAAATCTGAAAAAAAATTCAGTAATGTATTTACTTGATGTACAATGTTTTATAAGAATAAAGGGAAAGAAATACAGTGAAAAAGAAGAGAAATTCATAGATTGGTGTAAGCTGCAAAGCCTCGTACTCACTGGCATGGTTTGTTTAGATTTCCCTGCCTATCTAGGTTCTATTATGAACCCCCAAGGCAGGGGCTGTATATGCCCACTACAAAATAATTATTATTCTTTAACCTTCTACTGTTGAACATTGCAGTGGAGAAAAACAAAAGGCCAGTCTGCTTTCCCCCCAATGAATGATTTGATATTTTTCTCTGGCTTCCTTAAGTTTTCATTCTTCATTTTTGAGGTATCTTTGAAAAAATGTGATCTTCATTTATGTAATGAATTTTTCATTATAAACTAAATTTATTCTAGTCCATCCCTTTACGTATGTCTAGTGAATTCCTCTAGTATGTCTCCTTTAGATCTCAATTGTGAATATATTAGAACTACTTTTATCATTTGTCTCTAAAACTTTTACACTTTTATTTTTTTAATTCAATTTTTGAAAATTTTCATAATGTACTTTATATAACATGATACACTCCATCACATAATCAATATAAAACATATTGAGATATATTAGGTTGTTTTCTTCTTACTAAGTGTATTTTATACTTACTGCCACAGCTAAGTCGCTTCAGTCGTGTCTGACTCTGTGCGACCCCATAGACGGCTCCCCCGTCCCTGGGATTCTCCAGGCAAGAACACTGGAGTGGGTTGCCATTTCCTTCTCCAATGCATGAAAGTGAAAAGTGAAAGTGAAGTCACTCAGTCGAGTCTGACTCTTAGCGACCCCATGGACTGCAGCCTACCAGGCTTCTCCGTCCATGGGATTTGCCAAGCAAGAGTACTGGAGTGGGTTGCCATTGACTTCTCTGCTTTATACTTACAGTACACCATATTTGGATGCTCAGTTTTTCTGAGGAATAGATGAGGGGATTTTATGTAATTCACAGTTGGAAAAGTATATTCACATACTTTAAGTGTCCCAAAAGTATTATTTGATACATAAATAATTATGTAAAAACGTATTTCTGTAATTGAAAAATCATTCTCCTTTAATACTTGCATCCACATTGATAAGACTGGTTTATCTATGGCATTGTGATTTACATTTTCACACTGCATATGAACAAGCTATTTGAAGTTCTAATCAGGTGAGGGAAACCTTGTCTGTGACCTAGTTAGAGAGGTACAAGATTTTAAGTTGAAATTGAAACTTGTCATTATATCATAATGAACAATGATTTTACAGTTTTCTCATATGAACAAATATGAAGACAATTTTAATTGTAATTGATGGCATTTAGGAACTCATTGTAGAAGAACGTGAAGAACTCAGTACTGCTAAAGAGTTGTTTGCAATCTGTCAATAATGTTTTGAGTTCATTGTTAATAATACTGAGCTAACACAAGAGTTAATGAATTAACTTAGACATGAATTTGAAATGGATATCTTTGGCTTTGAAGTCAAAGCAATTATGTTTTTAAAAAATCCAGTTTTGATTGTCTATTTCCTGGACTGTATTTTTTTTTTTCATAAAAAACTTAAAAGAGAACTCTGTGAACTATTTTCAGGTAAAATATGTAGTGTCATCCTTTTCCTTCAGTCAAGCTCAACAAAATCATAATACATATACTGTCCTAGGAAAAATCCCTCCATGCTCAGTAGTGTCTGATAGCACAGAAAGCTTAGTTCCTTACTGATGTTATGGGAGGTCTCATTTTCTGAAACTTAGAAAAGGTCTGGAAGCTTATCTTTGTTCCCCAAATTGATGGCAATGGTGGGGGCATTCGATGTGTTTGAAGCAGCGGTTCTGGTAGTTTCCTCGGCTTTGCAGATCTGACTCTGTGTATAAAATCCAAAGTTTTAGCCTTATAGCCATGGAGTTCTGTTTAGGTCTGTCTGGCTCTTGCATTTATATCTTGATTGTTCCTGAATTCAAGGCAAGAATCATGCCTCTAAACTTCAAAACTTTTGCCCAGTGTAGCTTTCTCCACCCAAGCCTCAGAACTGTCTATTGCAAATGGGATTTAATATATTCAATGAGTTAATTTACCTATACATATGCATCTCCCATCCTAATACCTAGCATGTGATATTTGCTTAACAGATATTATCACCTCCCTCTTCCTTACCCCAAATATACACCATACTCCTTCTAAAAGAAAAAAGGCAGCTTCTTTAGGGCCAGCTATGGTTTCAGGAATTAAGCTGTAGAACTTCTTAAACAAATGTTTGCTGAATATTACATTCAGATGCTGTGCTAGATTCTAAGAATTCAGAGAGAAAAATGCTGTCCTTTTCCTCAAAGGGCTCAAAATGAGTGTGTTGTGCTTAGTCATGTCTGACTCTTTGAGACCCTATGGACTGTAGCCTGCCAGGCTCCTCTGTCCATGGGATTCTCCAGGTAAGAATACTGGAGTGGGTTGCAATGCCCTTCTTCAGGGCATCTTCCCAACCCAGGGATCAAACCTAGATCTCCTGCATTGTAGATGGACTCTTTACCATCTGAGCCACCAGGACAGTGGGTAGCCTATCCCTTTTCCAGGGGAACTTCCTGACCCAGGAATTGAAGTGGGGTTTCTTGAATTGCAGGTGGGTTCTTTACCAGTTATGCTACCAGGGAAGCCCCCAAGGTGAGTGTATGTGAGTTCAACAAATGACACAAAATTACTATGCAATACTGTTTTCACTGAAGTGCACCCAGAAAACTAGGGGAAAGAAGACTATCTAATAGCCTGGAAGAAGTGGAGGAGGCTTCCCAGAAAATAAAGCATTTCAGCTACAGAAGGAGAACTTAGTAGAGTGATATGAGAGTGTTAAACCATTTAAATAACTACAAGCCCTTCAATATGATGGAGAAGAGGATGGGCATGAGTCAATATAGAGACGATGCTGAAAAAGTAGGCAAAGGTTGTCACCAAAGGCCTGCTATGATGTGATTATGCTGTTGGGGTTCCATGATGGAGACACAGGGGTGTCAGTAAGAATTTTAAACACTAAAGAAAAATAATCATTTTGGTTTAACTGAAATTTCACTAGTTATAGAATGACATAATGAACTAAAGTGGGACAAAAAAGAAACTGGGACATTAAATATAAATCTCTTGAGGTGCTTGGTGAAAAATACTGGACTAAGGCAGTGGGAATGAAGTAGAAACTAATTTGTAAATTACAAAGGAAGAATAATTGACCAAACTCAGTGATTATTTAAATGAGCAGATGAAGGAAGGAAAGAATCAAGAAAATATCTAGTTTTCTGACATAAATGACTCAGTTGATAGTGAGAAAATGACTTTTGACCAAAGATGATAAGGTTTTAATGTTAGACATGATGCTTTTTTATTTTAAATAGACCATTTTACATATATATTATACAGTATATATTTAAATTTGTAGAAACTTTGCAGAGTACAAAGAATTCCCAAATACCCCACATTCATCTTTGCTTATTATTTACATCTTATAGTAATGTGACACATTTGTCACAAATAATAAACCAATATCAACACATTATCATTCGGCTTCCCTGATAGCTCAGCTGGTAAAGAATCACCCTGCAATGTGGGAGACCTAGGTTCAATCCCTGGGTTGGGACGATCCCCTGGAGAAGGGAATGGCTACCCACTCCAGTATTTTGGCCTGGAGAATTCCAAAGAGTCAGACACGAAGGAGCAATTTTCACATGTTATCATTAAGTCCATACATTTTCAGGTTTTCTTAGTTTTTACTTAATGTCCTTCTTCTGTTTTGGAATTCTATCCAGGGTATCACATTACATTTAGTCATTATGTCTCTTTAGGCAATTCTTGACTGTGACAGTTTCTCAGGTTTTTATTGTTTTTGATGACCCTGAGAGTTTTGACCTTGAGAGTTATTCTAGTTAGGTACTTTGTAAAATGTCCCTTTTTGTTTTTCGTTATTTTTTTTCTTTTCTATGATTTGACTAAAGTGAAGAGTTTTGAGGAAGAGCACACAGATAAATGGCCATTTTCATCATATCATGTCAAGAGGCATGCTTGACATGAGTTAGCACTGTTGATGTTAACTGACAATGCCGGGAGAGGTAGCGTTTGTCGGGTTTCTTCTCTGTAAAGCTGCTCTCACACCACCTGACCCTCTTTTATACTATACTCCTTGCGAAAGAAGTATGGATGTGCATGCTCAGTCATATACAACTCTTTGTGACCCCATGGACAGTAGCCCACCAGGCTCCTCTGCTCATGGAATTCTCCAGGCAAGGATACTGGAGTGTGTTGCCATCTCTTGCTGCAGGGATTCTTCCCAACCTAGAGACTGAACACATATCTCCGGCATCTCCTGCATTGGCAGGTAGATTCTTTACTCCTGAGCCACCTGGGAAGCCTTCACTATGCATATCCCACACTTAATGAACCAAGAAGTTATAGTCCTTCTCTTAAGGACAAAGCATTTCCTTTCCTCTATTTATTTAATAATTCAATCACTTATTTACATCAGTATGGCTTCCTGAATATTTATTTTTAAAGTTGTTTTATAAGCCAGTACTGCTTGCTTTTTTTTTTTTGCTCAAATTATTCTTGCTTTGGCCATTGGGAGCTCTTTAAGTTGTCCCCCATATCCCATTGGTAAACCCACACCATTGCTTATTTAAAACATTTTAGTAATACTTTACTTTCTGGCACTATGACATGCTTGAGGCTCATATTTATTCCCTAACCCATTCCTAGAATCAGTAATTTCTCCAAGGAGCCTGGTTTCTTTTTATAAGCAAGGAAGGAAATATCTATACATATTAATCTTTGAGTATACACATATCTATAAATATTTTTACATGTATCATATTCATCAGTATCATCTTAAGCTAACATGAGTAATCATCTAATACCACATGGATCATTCTAACCTTCTCCCTCTCGCTTACCTGTAACCTCTCACTCCCACACTGAGAAACTTGGTTCCCATCCCCTGCCATCCACTTATGAAATTGTTTATTCCAGTATATATATATAGTGGTTTCAGAACTGTTCACCTGTGCCCCTTTGAAAAATAACTTCATTAAGTAGAAAGTGCTTATGTGAAGTTCCTTTTTCCTTTAGCCTTAGAAAATCATCAATCATTTCTAAAGTAGGAAATGGCAACCCACTCCAGTGTTCTTGCCTGGAGAATCCCCATGGACAGAGGAGCCTGGTGGGCTAGACT
Source organism: Oryx dammah (assembly GCF_014754425.2). Taxonomy (NCBI): domain Eukaryota; kingdom Metazoa; phylum Chordata; class Mammalia; order Artiodactyla; family Bovidae; genus Oryx; species Oryx dammah. The sequence continues at coordinate 29,087,010 of NW_024070213.1, forward strand.
CCATGGGGTTGCAAAGACTGGGACAGGACTGAGTGACTGAGCACATTTCTAAAGTTACTTAGGTAAGTATCTTTAAATTCTTATCCACTTCAATTAGATTGCTTCCTACATTTGTAACATAGTTAGATTCTTTTCTCACAATCTACATTGAATCCAGAATCCTCAACCTCCTAGGTGATTTTTTGAACTTGCATTAATTAATGTTCACTTTTTCTGCTGTAAATTTTTATGCATTCTCACAAATGTATAATGTCTGTATCCATCATTACAGTATCATTTACCATACTAAAAAGTCCCCTATACATCTCTCCCCATAACCATGAGCCCTTAGCAACCACTGATTTATTTACCATCTCTACAGTTTCACCTTTCCCAGAATGTCACATGCTTGGAGTCATACAGTGTGTAGCCTTTTCAGACTTCTTTCATTCAGTTTAGTCTCTTTCACTCACCAATATGTATTTAAGGTTCTTCCATGTCTTTTCATGACTTGATAGTTCATTTCTTTTTATCACTGAATAATATTCCATTGCATGTATGTACCACAGTTTGTCTGGCCACCTATTACAAGACATCTTGGTTACTTCTAGTTTTGATAAAGTCCTATAAAAGTCCTATAAAAAATTACATGCAGAGTTTTGTGTGGAATAAAGCTTTCAAACCAGCTGGGTGGGTTGTAGAAGATTATGTTTAGCTTTGAAAGAATTTTCCATACTATTTTCTAAAGTGGCTGTACCATTTTGCATTTCCACCAGGAATGAGTAAGAACTTCTGTGGGTCCTCGCCACCAGTTGATATTGTCAGATTTAAAAAAACTTAATCCATTCAAACAAGTCTAAAATAGCCATATCTCACTGTTGTTTTCATTAGCATATTTCTATTGACAAATGGGGGACATCTTTTCATATGCCTATTTACCACCTGCATATCCTGGTGAGATGTCTGAGCTGAGATTTCCCGTTTTAATAGGATGCTTGGTTTTCTGTTGTTGAATTTTACAAATGGATTGCATATTTTGACTAGATGTGTTGCACAAATATTTTCTCCTGGTTTACAGCTTGTCTTTTCATGCTTTAACAGTGTCTTTTGCAGAAAGGACCTTTTTAACTTTAACAAAGTACAATTTAGTAATTTTTACTCCATGAGTCATACTTTTAGTGTGTTATCTAAAAAATCATCCCCAAACCCAAGATCAAATAGAGATTTTCTCTTGTTTTCTTTCAGAAGTTTTATAGTTTTGCATTTCATAGTTATGTAATATTTAGAGTTCGTTTGATAAAAGTCATAACAGTCTACGTCTAAAGTCATTATGTTGCTTATATCCAATTGTTCCAGCAATATCTGTTGGAAAGGCTATCTTATTTCCATTGAATTATCTTTACACCTTTGTCAAAGATCAGTTGACTATACTTTTGTGAATCTATGTCTAGGCTCTGTGTTCTTTGATGTATGTGTCTTTTCTCTTATCTGTACTATGCAATCTTGATCTTGCCGGCTGCCATCCCTGGCCTCGGACGCGGGGCGGCTCCTCCAGACCGTTGCCCCTGACCTCAGACGCGGGGAGGCTCCTCTCGGCCGTTCCTGCACCGTCTTAGCCTGGCACTCTCAGCCGCTGCCCCTGACCTCGGACATGGGGTAACTCCTCTCCGCCGCGCTGAGTGCGCCGGCCGTCGCAGCCGCTTGCGGGGAGTGCACCGGCCGTTTGCCGACTAAGGTCCGTCTAGTCAAGGCTATGGGTTTTCCAGTGGTCATGTATGAATGTGAGAGTTGGACTGTGAAGAAGGCTGAGAGCCAAAGAATTGATGCTTTTGAACTGTGGTATTCGAGAAGACTCTTGAGAGTCCCTTGGACTGCAAGGAGATCCAACCAGTCCATTGTAAAGGAGATCAGCCCTGGGATTTCTTTGGAAGGAGTGATGCTAAAGCTGAAACTCCAATACTTTGGCCAGTTCAGTTCAGTCGCTCAGTCGTGTCCGACTCTTTGCGACCCCATGAATCGCAGAACGCCAGGCCTCCCTGTCCATCACCATCTCCCAGAGTTCACTCAGACTCACGTCCATCGAGTCCATGATGCCATCCAGCCATCTCATCCTCTGTCGTCCCCTTCTCCTCCTGCCCCCAATCCCTCCCAGCATCAGAGTCTTTTCCAATGAGTCAACTCTTCCCATGAGGTGGCCAAAGTACTGGAGCTTCAGCTTTAGCAGCATTCCTTCCAAAGAAATCCCAGGGCTGATCTCCTTCAGAATGGACTGGTTGGATTGCCTTGCAGCCCAAGGGACTCTCGAGAGTCTTCAACACCACAGTTCAAAAGCATCAATTCTTCGGCACTCAGCCTTCTTCACAGTCCAACTCTCACATCCATACAGGACCACAGGAAAAACCATAGCCTTGACTAAACGGACCTTACTCAGCAAAACAAC